>NC_092234.1:24354791-24544791 GCF_036320965.1 Panulirus ornatus | reverse complement strand
TACATACCTATACATCTGAATGTACACGCATATATACACACACTCAGACATATACATATATATACCTCGCCACATATGGAATAACAACCCCCTACACCCTCATGTGTGCGAGGTAGAGCTAGGAAAAGAAAACAAAGACCCAATTCGTTCACATTCACTCTCTAGCTGTCATGAAATAATGCACCGAAACCACACTCCCTTTCCATATCCAGGCCCCACATAACTTTCCAAGGTTTACCCCAGACGCTTCACATGCCCTGGTTCAATCCATTGACAGCACGTCGACCCCGGTATACCACATCGTTCCAATTCATTCTATTCCCTGCACGCCTTTCACACTCCTGCATGTTCAGGCCCCGAACACACAAAATCATTTTCACCCAATCTTTCCACCTCCAATTTGGTCTCCCACTTCTCCTCGTTCCCTCAACCTCTGACCCATATATCCTCGTGGTCAATATTTCCTTACTCATTTTCTCCATGTGACCAAACCATTTCAAAACACCCTCTTATGCTCTCTCAACCACACTCTTGTTATTTCCACACATCTCTCTTACCTTATCATAACTTATACGATCAAACCACCTCACACCACATATTGTCCTTAAACATCTCAATTCTAGCACATCCACCCTCCTGCGCACAACTCTATCCATAGCCGACGCCTCGCAACCATACAACATCGTTGGAACCACTATTCCTTCAAACAACTCCATTTTTGCTTTCCGAGATAATGTTCTCGACTTCCAAACATTCTTCAATTCTTTCAGAATTTTCCCCCCTCCCCATCCTATGTTTTACTTCCGTTTACATGGTTCCATCCGCTGCCAGATCCACTCCCAGATATCTAAAACACTTCACTTCCTCCAGTTTCTCTCCATTCAAACTTACCTCCCAGTTAACTTGACCCTCAACCCTACTGTACCTAATAACCTTGCTCTTATTCACATTTATTCTTAACTTTATTCTTTCACACACTTTACCAAACTCAGTCACCAGCTTCTGAAGTTTCTCACATCAGCCACAATCAGCCACCAGCGCTGTATCATCAGCGAACAACAACTGACTCACTTCCCAAGCTCTCTCATCCACAACAGACTGCATGCTTGCCCCTCTTTCCAAAACTCTTGCATTCACCTCCATAGCAACCTCATCCATAAACAAATTAAACAACCATGGAGACATCACACACCCCTGCCGCAAACCTACATTCACTGAGAACCAATCACTTTCCTCTCTTCCTACACGTACACATGCCTTACATCCTCGATAAAAACTTTTCACTGCCTTTAACAAGTTGCCACCCACACCATATATTCATAATACCTTCCACAGAGCAACTCTATCATATGCCATCTCAAGATCCATAAATGCTACATACCTATCCATATGCTTTTCTAAGTATTTCTCACATACATTCTTCAAAGCAAACACCTGATCCACACATCCTCTACCACTTCTGAAACCACACTGCTCTTCCCCAATCTGATGCTCTGTGCATACCTTCACCCTCTCAATCAATACCCTCCTATACAGTTTACCACTAATACTCAACAAACTTATACCTCTGTAATTTGAGCACTCACTTTTATCCCCTTTGACTTTGCACAACGGCACTATGGAAGCATTCCGCCAATCCTCAGGCACCTCACCATGAATCAAACATACATTAAATAACCTAACCAACCAGTCAACAATACAGTCACCCCCTTTTTTAATAAATTCCACTGCAATACCATCCAAACCTGCTGCCTTGCCGGCTCTCATCTTCCGCAAAGCTTTTACTACCTCTTCTCTGTTTACCAAATCATTTTCTCTAACCCTCTCACTTTGCACACCACCTCGACCAAAACACCCTATATCTGCCACTCTATCATCAAACACATTCAACAAACCTTCAAAATACTCACTCCATCTCCTTTTCACATCACCACTACTTGTTATCACCCCCCCATTAGCCCCCTTCACTGAAGTTCCCATTTGTTCCCTTGTCTTACGCACTTTATTTACCTCCTTCCAGAACATCTTTTTATTCTCCCTAAAATTTAATGATACTCTCTCACCCCAACTCTCATTTGCCCTCTTTTTCACATCTTGCACCTTTCTCTTGACCTCCTGTCTCTCTTTTATACATCTCCCACTCAATTGCATTTTTTCGCTGCAAAAATCGTCCAAATGCCTCTCTCTTCTCTTTCACTAATAATCTTACTTCTTTATCCCACCACTCACTACCCTTTCTAATCAACCCACCTCCCACGCTTCTCATGCCACAAGCATCCTTTGCGCAATCCATCACTGATTCCCTAAATACATCCCATTCCTCCCCCACTCCCCTTGCTTCCATTGTTCTCACCTTTTATATATCAATATATCAATGAAAGATAAGTTAGCAAAGAAATCATTTTATAGAGTTGAGCCCAAACCTCTCATTAACACCAAGAATCTTTTAGTTCTCCCTTTTAATAATAATTTCACTTTGCTTCCCATGTTGCTTAAATCCTTTAATGTAAATGTTGCCTTTAGCAACAATAATACTATAAAGAATGTCTTAATCAGGAATTCACCAGAAAATTCTCTTGGTTGCATCTATAAAGTTCCTTGTGGAAACTGTGATAAATTTTATGTTGGTCAGACTGGTAAGGATCTTTCTGTAAGACTTAAGCAACATACATATAGTATAAGAACGGGACAGGAATCAGATGCCTTGTTTAATCATGTTAAAAACTATGATCATTGTATTGACTGGAGTAACGCCATCTCAGTTGTTAACTCTAACTCTATTACCAAGAGAAATATCATTGAATCTTCTATTATTAAATACACAAAGAATTATAATCTTAATATTAGTGATGGTCTGTACAAATTAGATAACTTTATTGTTGATAAGATTTGTAAAATGATAAGTTTATGAACGCTCGTTGTATGTTTTGGACAATCACACGTTTACCAAATGGCGTCCTAGGTTCGTCTCTTCGATGTATATCAACTGACTGTTATATTCCTCTCTTGTGTCTCCCCTGATGATGTGATTATTACACGAAAGTGCACTTGGGAACTTTTCGTGTTTCATTTTCCCCTTGGACTCATAGGAATATCTTGATCACGCGCAAAATTGTGATCCTTTCTAATATATATATATATATATATATATATATATATATATATATATATATATATATATATATATATATATATATATATATATATATATATATATATATATATATATATATATTAGAGGGCATGAAAAAAAGATAATGAGAGGCAAGTGTTTTGGGAGCAGCTGAATGAGTGTGTTAGTGGTTTTCATGCTCGAGACCGGGTTATAGTGATGGTTGATATGAATACAAAGATGAGTAATGTGGCAGTTGAGGGAATAATTGGTATACATGGGGTGTTCAGTGTTGTAAATGAAAATGGTGAAGAGCTTGTAGATTTATGTGCTGAAAAAGGACTGGTGATTGGGAATACCTTGGTTTAAAAAGAGAGATATACATATGTATACGTATGTAAGTAGGAGAGATGGCCAGAGAGCATTATTGGATTATGTGTTAATTGATAGGCGCGAGAAAGAGAGACTTTTGGATGTTAATGTGCTGAGAGGTGCAACTGGAGGGATGTCTGATCATTATCTTGTGGAGGCGAGGGTGAAGATTTGTAGAGGTTTTCAGAAAAGAAGAGAGAAGGTTCGGGTGAAGAGAGTGGTGAGAGTAAGTGAGCTTGGTAAGGAGACTTGTGTGAGGACGTACCAGGAGAGACGGAGCACAGAATGGAAAAAGGTGAGAACAAAGGAGGTAAGGGGAATGGAGGAGGAATGGGATGTATATAGGGAAGAAGTGATGACTTACGCAAAAGATGCTTTTCCCATGAAAAGCGTGGGAAGTGGGCAGATTACAAAGGGTAGTGAGTGGTGGGATGCAGAAGTAAGATTATTAGTGAAAGAGAAGAGAGAGGCATTTGGACGATTTTTGCAGGAAAATAATGCAATTGACAGGGAGATGTATAAAAGAAAGAGGCAGGAGGTAAAGATAAAGATGCAAGAGGTGAAAAGAGGGCAAATGAGAGTTAGGGTGAGAGAGTATCATTAAATGTTAGGGAGAGTAAAAAGATATTTTGGAAGGAGGTAAATAAAGTGCGCAAGATAAGGGAACAAATGGGAACTCCAGTGAAGGGGGCTAATGGGGAGGTGATAAAAAGTAGTGGTGATGAAAGATGCAGTGAGTATTTTCAAGGTTTGTTGAATATGTTTGATGATAGAGTGGCAGATATAGGGTGTTTTGGTTGAGGTGGTGTGCCAAGTAAGAGGGTTAGGGAAAATGATTTGGTAAACAGAGAGGAGGTAGTAAAAGCTTTGCGGAACATGAAAGCCGGTAAGGCAGCAGGTTTGGATGGTATTGCAGTGGAATTTATTAAAAAAGTGGGTGACTGTATTGTTGAATGGCTGGTAAGGTTATTTAATGTAAGTATGATTCATGGTGAGGTGCCTGACGATTGGCGGAATGCTTCCTTAGTGCCATTGTACTAAGGCAAAAGGGTCAAAGGTGAGTGCTCAAATTACAGAGGTATAAGTTTGTTGAGTATTCCTGGTAAATTATATGGGAGGGTATTGATTGAGAGAGTGAAGGAATGTACACAGCATCAGATTGGGGAAGAACAGTGTGGTTTCATAAGTGGTAGAGGATGTTTGGATCAGGTGCTTGCTTTGAAGACTGTATGTGAGAAATACTTAGAAAAGCAAATGGATCTGTATGTAGCATTTATGGATCTGGAGAAGTCATATGATAGAGTTGATAGAGATGCTCTGTGGAAGGTATTAAGAATATATGGTTTGGGAGGCAAGTTGTTAGAAGCAGTGAAAAGTTTTTATCGATGATGTGAGGCATGTGTACGTGTAGGAGGAGAGGAAAGTGATTGGTTCTCAGTGAATGTAGGCTCGCGGCAGGGGTGTGTGACGTCTCCATGATTGTTTAATTTGTTTATGGATTTGGTTGTTAGTGAGGTGAATGCAAGAGTTTTGGAAAGAGGTGCAAGTATGCAGTCTGTTGTGGATGAGAGAGCTTGGAAAGTGAGTCAGTTATTGTTCGCTGATGATACAGCGCTGGTGGCTGATTCGGTTGAGAAACTGCAAAAGCTGGTGACTGAGTTTGGTAAAGTGTGTGAAAGAAGAAAGTTGAGAGTAAATGGAAATAAGAGCAAGGTTATTAGGTACAGTAGAGTTGAGGGTCAAGTCAATTGAGAGGTAAGTGTCCTTTCACTAACCCCTGACTTTACTCCAAAGACTTTCCCAAACGACTCTTCCCCGTTACCCTTGAGCTTCGTTTCACTCAGAGCCAAAACATCCAGGTTCCTTTCCTCAAACATACTACCTATCTCTCCTGTTTTCACATCTTGGTTATATTCACACACATTTAGACACCCCAATCTGAGTCTACGAGGAGGATGAGCACTCCCCGCGTGACGCCTTCTTTTTCCCATTTTTAGAAGGTTAAAATACAAGGAGGAGAGGATTTCTGGCCCTCCGCTCCCGTCCCCTCTAGTCGCCTTCTACGACACGTGTTTCATTTTCCCCGTGGACTCATAGGAATATAGGAATATAGAATGTATGTGAGAAATACTTAGAAAAGCAAATGGATTTGTATGTAGCATTTATGGATCTGGAGAAGGCATATGATAGAGTTGATAGAGATGCTCTGTGGAAGGTATTAAGAATATATGGTGTGGGAGGCAAGTTGTTAGAAGCAGTGAAAAGTTTTTATCGAGGATGTAAGGCATGTGTACGTGTAGGAAGAGAGGAAAGTGATTGGTTCTCAGTGAATGTAGGTTTGCGGCAGGGTTGTGTGATGTCTCCATGGTTGTTTAATTTGTTTATGGATGGGGTTGTTAGGGAGGTAAATGCAAGAGTCCTGGAAAGAGGGGCAAGTATGAAGTCTGTTGGGGATGAGAGAGCTTGGGAAGTGAGTCAGTTGTTGTTCGCTGATGATACAGCGCTGGTGGCTGATTCATGTGAGAAACTGCAGAAGCTGGTGACTGAGTTTGGTAAAGTGTGTGGAAGAAGAAAGTTAAGAATAAATGTGAATAAGAGCAAGGTTATTAGGTACAGTAGGGTTGAGGGTCAAGTCAATTGGGAGGTGAGTTTGAATGGAGAAAAACTGGAGGAAGTGAAGTGTTTTAGATATCTGGGAGTGGATCTGTCAGCGGATGGAACCATGGAAGCGGAAGTGGATCATAGGGTGGGGGAGGGGGCGAAAATTTTGGGAGCCTTGAAAAATGTGTGGAAGTCGAGAACATTATCTCGGAAAGCAAAAATGGGTATGTTTGAAGGAATAGTGGTTCCAACAATGTTGTATGGTTGCGAGGCGTGGGCTATGGATAGAGTTGTGCGCAGGAGGATGGATGTGCTGGAAATGAGATGTTTGAGGACAATGTGTGGTGTGAGGTGGTTTGATCGAGTAAGTAACGTAAGGGTAAGAGAGATGTGTGGAAATAAAAAGAGCGTGGTTGAGAGAGCAGAAGAGGGTGTTTTGAAATGGTTTGGGCACATGGAGAGAATGAGTGAGGAAAGATTGACCAAGAGGATATATGTGTCGGAGGTGGAGGGAACGAGGAGAAGAGGGAGGCCAAATTGGAGGTGGAAAGATGGAGTGAAAAAGATTTTGTGTGATCGGGGCCTGAACATGCAGGAGGGTGAAAGGAGGGCAAGAAATAGAGTGAATTGGAGCGATGTGGTATACAGGGGTTGACGTGCTGTCAGTGGATTGAATCAAGGCATGTGAAGCGTCTGGGGTAAACCATGGAAAGCTGTGTAGGTATGTATATTTGCGTGTGTGGACGTGTGTATGTACGTGTGTATGGGGGTTGGGCCATTTCTTTCGTCTGTTTCCTTGCGCTACCTCGCAAACGCGGGAGACAGCGACAAAGTATAAAAAAAAAAAAAAAAAAAAAAAAAAAAAATATATATATATATATATATATATATATACATATATATATATATATGTATATATATATATATATATATATATATATATATATATATATATATATATATATATATATATATATATATATATATGTATATTATTTACATTTAGTTATTTTACTTTGTCGCTGTCTTCCGCGTTTGCGAGGTAGCGCAAGGAAACAGACGAAAGAAATGGCCCAACACACCCCCATACACAATGTATATACATACACGTCCACACACGCACATATACATACCTATACATCTCAATGTACCCAAATATATACACACACAGACACATACATATATACCCATGCACACAATTCACACTGTCTGACTTTATTCATTCCCATCGCCACCTTGCCACACATGGAATACCATCCCCCTCCCCCCTCATGTGTACGAAGTAGCACTAGGAAAAGACAAGAAAGGCCCCATTCGTTCACACTCAGTCTCTAGCTGTCATGCAATAATGCCCCACACCACAGCTCCCTTTCCACATCCAGGCCGCACACAACTTTCCATGGTTTACCCCAGACGCTTCACATACCCTGATTCAATCCACTGACAGCACGTTAACCCCAGTATCCTACATCGATCCGATTCACTCTATTCCTTGCTCTCCTTTCGCCCTCCTGCATGTTCAGACCCCGATCAAACAAAATCTTTTTCACTTCATCTTTCCACCTCCAATTTGGTCTCCCACTTCTCCTCGCTCACTCCACCTCCGACACATATATCCTCTTGGTCAATCTTTCCTCATTCATTCTCTCCATGTGCCCAAACCATTTCAAAACACCCTCTTCTGCTCTCTCAACCACGCTCTTTTTATTTCCACACATCTCTCTTACCCTTACATTACTTACTCGATCAAACCACCTCACACCACACATTGTCCTCAAACATCTCATTTCCAGCACATCCACCCTCCTGCGCACAACTCTATCCATAGCCCACGCCTCGCAACCATACAACATTGTTGGAACCACTATTCCTTCAAACATACCCATTTTTGCTTTCCGAGATAATGTTCTCGACTTCCAAACATTCTTCAAGGCTCCAAGGATTTTCGCCCCCTCCCCCACTCTATGATCCATTTCCGCTACTATGGTTCCATCCGCTGCCAGATCCACTCCCAGATATCTAAAACACTTTACTTACTCCAGTTTTTCTCCATTCAAACTTACCTCCCAGTTGACTTGACCCTCAATCCTACTGTACCTAATAACCTTGCTCTTATTCACATTTACTCTTAATTTCTTCTTTCACACACTTTACCAAACTCAGTCACCAGCTTCTGCAGTTTCTCACATGAATCAGCCACCAGCGCTGTATCATCAGCGAACAACAACTCACTCACTTCCCAAGCACCCTCATCCACAACAGACTTCATACTTGCCCCTCTTTCCAAAACTCTTGCATTCACCTCCCTAACAACCCCATCCATAAACAAATTAAACAACCATGGAAACATCACACACCCATGCCGCAAAACCTACACCCACTGAGAACCAATCACTTTCCTCTCTTCCTACACGTACACATGCCTTACATCCTCGATAAAAACTTTTCACTGCTTCTAACAACTTGCCTCCCACACCATATATTCTTAATACCTTCCACAGAGCATCTCTATCAACTCTATCATATGCCTTCTCCAGATCCATAAATGCTACATACAAATCCATTTGCTTTTCTAAGTATTTCTCACATACATTCTTCAAAGCAAACACCTGATCCACACATCCTCTACCACTTCTGAAACCACACTGCTCTTCCCCAATCTGATGCTCTGTATATGCCTTCACCCTCTCAATCAATACCCTCCCATATAATTTACCAGGAATACTCAACAGACTTATACCTCTGTAATTTGAGCACTCACTCTTATCCCCTTTGCCTTTGTACAATGGCACTATGCACGCATTCCGCCAATCCTCAGGCACCTCACCATGAGTCATACATACATTAAATAACCTTACCAACCAGTCAACAATACAGTCACCCACTTTTTTAATAAATTCCACTGCAATACCATCCAAACCTGCTGCCTTGCCGGCTCTCATCTTCCGCAAAGCTTTTACTACCTCTTCTCTGTTTACCAAATCATTTTCCCTAACCCTCTCACTTTGCACACCACCTCTACCAAAACATCCCTATATCTGCCACTCTATCATCAAACACATTCAACAAACCTTCAAAATACTCACTCCTTCTCCTTCTCACATCACCACTACTTGTTATCACCTCCCCATTTGCGCCCTTCACTGAAGCTCCCATTCGCTCCCTTGTCTTACGCACTTTATTTACCTCCTTCCAAAACATCTTTTTATTTTCCCTAAAATTTAATGATACTCTCTCACCCCAACTATCATTTGCCCTCTTTTTCACCTCTTGCACCTTTCTCTTGAATTCCTGTCTCTTTCTTTTATACATCTCCCACTCAATTGCATTTTTTCCCTGCAAAAATCGTCCAAATGCCTCCCTCTTCTTTTTCACTAATAATCTTACTTCTTCATCCCACCACTCACTATCCTTTCTAATCAACCCACCTCCCACTCTTCTCATGCCACACGCATCTTTTGCGCAAGCCATCACTGATTCCCTAAATACATCCCATTCCTCCCCCACTCCCCTTACTTCCATTGTTCTCACCTTTTTCCATTCTGTACTCAGTCTCTCCTGGTACTTCCTCACACAAGTCTCCTTCCCAAGCTCACTTACTCTCACCACCCTCTTCACCTCAACGTTCACTCTTCTTTTCTGAAAACACATACAAATCTTCACCTTAGCCTCCACAAGATAATGATCAGACATCCCTCCAGTTGCACCTCTCAGCACATTAACATCCAAAAGTCTCTCTTTCGCGCGCCTTTCAATTAACACGTAATCCAATAACGCTCTCTGGCCATCTCTCCTACTTACATACGTATACTTATGTATATCTCGCTTTTTAAACCAGTTATTCCCAATCACCAGTCATTTTTCAGCACAAAAATCGACAAGCTCTTCACCATTTCCATTTACAACACTGAACACTCCATGTATACCAATCATTCCCTCAACTGCCACATTACTCACCATTGAATTGAAATCACCCATCACTATAACCCGGTCTCGTGCATCAAAACCACTAACACACTCATTCAGCTGCTCCCAAAACACTTGCCTCTCATGATCTTTCTTCTCATGCCCAGGTGCATATGCACCAAATAATCACCCATCTCTCTCCATCAACTTTCAGTTTTACCCATATTAATCGAGAATTTACTTTCTTACATGCTATCACATACTCCCACAACTCCTGTTTCAGGAGTACTGCTACTCCTTCCCTTGCTCTTGTCCTCTCACTAACCCCTGACTTTACTCCCAAGACATTCCCAAACCACTCTTCCCCTTTACCCTTGAGCTTCGTTTCACTCGGAGCCAAAACATCCAGGTTCCTTTCCTCAAACATACTACCTATCTCTCCTTTTTTCACATCTTGGTTACATTCACGCACATTTAGACACACCAGTCTGGGCCTTCGAGCAGTATGAGCATTCCCCGCGTGACTCCTTCTTCTGTTTCCCACTTTAGAAAGTTAAAAAAATACAAGGAGGAGAGGATTTCTGGCCCCCCGCTCCCGTCCCCTCTAGTCGCATATACATACAAATATATATATATATATGTATATATATATATATATATATATATATATATATATATATATATATATATATATATATATATATATATATATATATATATATATATATATATATATATATATATATATATATATATATATATATATATATATATATATATATATATGTATATATATATATATATATATATATATATATGTATATATATTTATATACATTTATATATATCTATATCTATATCTATATATATATATATATATATATATATATATATATATATATATATATATATATATATATATATATATATATATATATATATATTATCCCTGGGGATAGGGGAGAAAGAATACTTCCCACGTATTCCCTGCGTGTCGTAGAAGGCGACTAAAAGGGATGGGAGCGGGGGGCTGAAAATCCTCCCCTCTCATTTTTTTATTTTAATTTTCCAAAAGAAGGAACAGAGAAGGAGGCCAGGTGAGGGTATTCCCTCAAAGGCCCAGTCCTCTGTTCTTAACGCTACCTCGTGATCGCGGGAAATGGCGAATAGTATGAAAAAAAAAAATATATATATATATATATATATATATATATATATATATATATATATATATATATATATATATATATATATATATATATATATATATTTTTATGTATATATATATATATATATATATATATATATATATATATATATATATATATATATATATATATAAATATATATATATCTAAATATATATACATATATATATATATATATATATATATATATATATATATATATATATATATATATATATATATATATATATATATATATATATATATATATATATATATATATATATATATATATATATATATATATATATATATATATATATATATATATATATATATATATATATTTGTATGTAGCATTTATGCATCTGGAGAAGGCATATGATAGAGTTGATAGAGATGCTCTGTTGAAGGTATTAAGAATATATGGTGTGTGAGGCAAGTTGTTAGAAGTGAGATTTTTGAGAACAATGTGTGGCATGAGGTGGTTTGATCGAGTAAGTAATGTAAGGGTAAGAGAGATGTGTGGAAATAAAAAGAGCGTGGTTGAGAGAGCAGAAGAGGGTGTTTTGAAATTGTTTGGGCAACTGGAGAGAATGAGTGAGGAAAGATTGACCAAGAGGATATATGTGTCGGATATATATATATATATATATATATATATATATATATATATATATATATATATATATATATATATATATATATATATATATATATATATATATATAAAATATATATATTTATTATTATTTTATTATACTTTGTCGCTGTCTCCCGCGTTTGCGAGGTAGCGCAAGGAAACAGACGAAAGAAATTGCCCCCCCCCCCCATACACATGTATTTACATACGTCCACACACGCAAATATACATACCTGCACAGCTTTCCATGGTTTACCCCAGACGCTTCACATGCCTTGATTCAATCCACTAACAGCAAGTCAACCCCGGTATACCACATCGCTCCAATTCACTCTATTCCTTGCCCTCCTTTCACCCTCCTGCATGTTCAGGCCCCGATCACACAAAATCTTTTTCACTCCATCTTTCCACCTCCAATTTGGTCTCCCTCTTCTCCTCGTTCCCTCCACCTGAGACACATATATCCTCTTGGTCAATCTTTCCTCACTCATTCTCTCCATGTGCCCAAACCACTTCAAAACACCCTCTTCTGCTCTCTCAACCACGCTCTTTTTATTTCCACACATCTCTCTTACCCTTACGTTACTCACTCGATCAAACCACCTCACACCACACATTGTCCTCAAACATCTCATTTCCAACACATCCATCCTCCTGCGCACAACTCTATCCATAGCCCACGCCTCGCAACCATACAACATTGTTGGAACCACTATTCCTTCAAACATACCCATTTTTGCTTTCCGAGATAATGTTCTCGACTTCCACACATTCTTCAAGGCTCCCAGAATATTCGCCCCCTCCCCCATCCTATGATCCACTTCCGCTTCCATGGTTTCATCCGCTGCCAGATCCACTCCCAGATATCTAAAACACTTCACTTCCTCCAGTTTTTCTCCATTCAAACTCACCTCCCAATTGACTTGACCCTCAACCCTACTGTACCTAATAACCTTGCTCTTATTCACATTTACTCTTAACTTTCTTCTTCAACACACTTTACCAAACTCAGTCACCAGCTTCTGCAGTTTCTCACATGAACCAGCCACCAGCGCTGTATCATCAGCGAACAACAATTGACTCACTTCCCAAGCTCTCTTATCCCCAACAGACTTCATACTTGCCCCTCTTTCCAAAACTCTTGCATTTACCTCCCTAACAACCCCATCCATAAACAAATTAAACAACCATGGAGACATCACACATCCCTGCCGCAAACCTACATTCACTGAGAACCAATCACTTTCCTCTCTTCCTACACGTACACATGCCCTACATCCTCGATAAAAACTTTTCACTGCTTCTAACAACTTTCCTCCCACACCATATATTCTTAATACCTTCCACAGAGCATCTCTATCAACTCTATCATATGCCTTCTCCAGATCCATAAATGCTACATACAAATCCATTTGCTTTTCTAAGTATTTCTCACATACATTCTTCAAAGCAAACACCTGATCCACACATCCTCTACCACTTCTGAAACCACACTGCTCTTCCCCAATCAGATGCTCTGTACATGCCTTCACCCTCTCAATCAATACCCTCCCATATAATTTACCAGGAATACTCAACAAAGTTATACCTCTGTAATTTGAGCACTCACTCTTATCCCCTTTGCCTTTGTACAATGGTACTATGCACGCATTCCGCCAATCCTCAGGCACCTCACCATGAGTCATACATACATTAAATAACCTTACCAACCAGTCAACAATACAGTCACCCACTTTTTTAATAAATTCCACTGCAATACCATCCAAACCTGCTGCCTTGCCGGCTTTCATCTTCCGGAAAGCTTTCACTACCTCTTCTCTGTTTACCAAATCATTTTCCGTAACTCTCTCACTTTGCACACCACCTCGACCAAAACACCCTATATCTGCCTCTCTATCATCAAACACATTCAACAAACCTTCAAAATACTCACTCCATCTCCTCTCACATCACCACTACTTGTTATCACCTCCCCATTTGCGCCCTTCACTGAATTTCCCATTTGCTCCCTTGTCTTACGCACTTTATTTACCTCCTTCCAGAACATCTTTTTATTCTCCCTAAAATTTAATGATACTCTTGGGAAGAAGATCTGTGTGAGGAAGTACCAGGAGAGACTGAGTACAGAATGGAAAAAGGTGAGAACAATGGAAGTAAGAGGAGTGGGGGAGGAATGGGATGTATTTAGGGAATCAGTGATGAATTGCGCAAAAGATGCTTGTGGCATGAGAAGAGTGGGAGGTGGGTTGATTAGAAAGGGTAATGAGTGGAGGGATGAAGAAGTAAGAGTATTAGTGAAAGAGAAGAGAGAGGCATTTGGACGATTTTTGGAGGGAAAAAATGCAATTGAGTGGAAGATGTATAAAAGAAAGAGACAGGAGGTCAAGAGAAAGGTGCAAGAGGTGAAATATATATATATATATATATATATATATATATATATATATATATATATATATATATATATATATATATATATATATATATATATTTCATATGTATATATATATATATATATATATATATATATATATATATATATATATTTTTTTTTTTTTTCTTTCATACTATTCGCCATTTCCCGCGATAGCGAGGTAGCGTTAAGAACAGAGGACTGGGCCTTTGAGGGAATATCCTCACCTGGCCCTCGTCTCTGTTCCTTCTTTTGGAAAAAAAAAAAAAAGAAAAAAAACGAGAGGGGTGGATTTCCAGCCCCCCGCTCCCTTCCCTTTTAGTCGCCTTCTACGACACGCAGGGAATACGTGGGAAGTATTCTTTCTCCCCTATCCCCAGGGATTATATATATATATATATATATATATATATATATATATATATATATATATATATATATATATATATATATATATATGTGTGTGTGTGAAGTGTTTTAGATACTGGGAGTGGATTTGGCAGCGGATGGAACCATAGAGACGGAAGTGAATAATAGGGTGGGGAAGGGGGTGAAAATTCTGGGAACGTTGAAGAATGTGTGGAAGTCGACAACATTATCTCGGAAAGTAAAAATGTGTATGTTTGAAGGAGTAGTGGTTCCAACAATGTTGTATGGCTGTGAGGCGTGGGCTATAGATAGAAATGTGCGCAGGAGGGTGTATGTGCTGGAAATGAGATGGACAATATGTAATATGTGGTGTGAGTTGGTTTGATCGAGTAAGTAATAATAGGGTAAGAGAGATATGTGGTAATAAAAAGAGTGTGGTTGAGAGGGCAGAAGAGGGTGTTTTGAAATGGTTTGGTCACATGGAGAGAATGAGTGAGGGAAGATTGACCAAGAGGATATATGTGTCAGAGGTGGAGGGAACGAGAAGTGGGAGACCGAATTGGACGTGGAAAGATGGAGTGAAAAAGATTTTGAGTGATCGGGGCCTAAACATGCAGGAGGGTGAAAGGCGTGCAAGGAGTGAATTGGAACGATGTGGTATACCGGGGTCGACGTGCTGTCAATGGATTGAACCAGGGCATGTGAAGCGTCTGGGTTAAACCGTGGAAGGTTCTGTGGTGCCTGGATGTGGAAAGGGAGCTGTGGTTTCGGTGCATTATTACATGACAACTTGAGACTGAGTGTGAACGAATGGGGCCTTTGTTGTCGTTTCCTATCGATACCCCGCACACTTGAGGTGGGAGGGGGTTGTTATTCCAATTGTGGCGAGGTGGCTATGAGAATGAATAAAGGCAGACAGCGTGAATTATGTACTTGTATATATATATATATATATATATATATATATATATATATATATATATATATATATATGTCTGTGTGTGTATATATATATGTATACATTGCGATGTATAGGTATGTATATTTGCGTGTGTGGACTTGTATGTATATACATGTGTATGTGGGTGGGTTGGGCCATTCTTTCGTCTGTTTCCTTGCGCTACCTCGCTAACGCGGGAGACAGCGACAAAGGAAAATAAATAAATAAATAAATATGTATATATATATATATATATATATATATATATATATATATATATATATATATATATATATATATATATATATATATATATTATCCCTGGGGATAGGGTAGAAAGAACACTTCCCACGTATTCCCTGCATGTTGTAGAAGGCGACTAAAAGGGAAGGGAGCGGGGGGCTGGAAATCCTCCCCTCTCCTTATTTTTTTTAATTTTCCAAATGAAGGAACAGAGAAGGGGGCCAGGCGAAGATATTCTCCCAAAGGCCCAGTCCTCTGTTCTTACCGCTACCTCGCTAATGCGGGAAATGGCGAATAGTATGAAAGAAAAAGAAAGCTATATTTATTATACTTTATCTCTGTCTCCCGCTTTAGCGAGGTAGCGCAAGGAAACACACGAAAGATTGGCCCAACCACCCGCATACACATGCATATACATACACGTGTACATAATTCATTCTTGCTGCCTTCATTCATTCTCGTCCCCACCCCGTCACACATGAAATGACAACTCCCTTCCCCGCATGCGCGCGAGGTAGCGCTAGTAAAATGACAACAAAGGCAACATTCGTTCACACTCAGTCTCTAGCTGTCATATATATATATATATATATATATATATATATATATATATATATATATATATATTTCTTTTTTCTTTCAAACTATTCGCCATTTCCCTCGTTAGCGAGGTAGCGTTAAGAACAGAGGACTGGGCCTTTGAGGGAATATCCTCACCAGGCCCCCTTCTCTGTTCCTTCTTTTGGAAAATTAAAAAAAAAACGAGAGGGGAGGATTTCCAGCCCCACGCTCCCTCCCCTTTTAGTCGCCTTCTACGACACGCAGGGAATACGTGGGAAGTATTCTTTCTCCCCCATCCCCAGGGATAATATATATATATATATATATATATATATATATGTATATAACAACCAGGAGTACAGTGTATGAAAGTGTCCTGGTGTTACCAAGGACCATTCTAAAAGTTCCTGGAACCAAAAGCTGCGCTACTTCCAGTAGAAGAGAGATGTAGACTCCTTTAGAGTGAAAAGTTCTTTGACGAGACTGTTCTGCCAATAATACTCATTCCATAGGTCTGCAATGCTGATAAGGGTGCTTGGATGCAATATCGTCAAAACCTCTCATGATTTGAATTAACGTATTAATATCTTTGATGAAATTACCTAAATAATTGAAAGACTCTCGATGTCTTGGGTTACATGTCAGTAATTTGCTGTTGTAGAGTCCACCATTCTATCTAAGACTTTCTCCTAGAGTCGGGCAACGAAAACTGGCCACAACATGCATGGTAGGGAGAAGGGCAGGTGTCTGCAAAGACTAAAGATATATTTCTTACATAGAAAGTTTGAATGCGCGACCCATATGCTCTGGAATATTGTCTGCATTCTATTATTTTTAACATCTCTCTCACCTCATCCCACCCCAGTCGTTTGCTCCCTCCACCTCCAGTCCCTCCCTCCTGTATTGTACCAGTGTTCCTCCCGTCTCCCTCTGTGACGTGCACAGCCCAGCCTTCTCACCTTCACTCCCTCCCCCAGAGGGACTGTTGGTTCCACCCCTCCCCCTCCTCCCTCACCAAACTCGCCGCCCACGCTATACATATATACGTATTCAAAGGTTATTGGTTGAACCTCTAATTTGGCCAGGTTGATATTTATCATATTTCTTATAGCGGTCACCGCTGTATAACGCTAACCCGGGGAAAGAGGCCAATTCTGGTGAGTCTTTTAGCCTTGGAGTGATTTTCTGTGGTTATCTTCACAGGGAAATAGATATTCAAGTCTAAGAAAAGATATTCATTGGCCGTTGAATGTCTATACTCATCCACTCACGGTAGGTACCCTGAAGCTGTGATACCGACCTTAATTCATGAATATTGGTATTCGTTACATATTTCCTTTTGTCCTAATATCGCGACATAGAAGAGACATCTTAGATATAATCTATAAAGCTAAATATCACAAATACTACACCACTGAAGACCATATTTATACTTCTTAGCTGTAGAGGTATTTGTGGTCTTGAATAGACATTTCGTCATCCTTCCCGTGTTCATGTGCACCGTGTAAAAGTGAGTTCAACAGACGAAACCTGATTCAGTGCCTGAAGCATCGGTGAGTCACATTTCTAAGGTGACTAGTTATTACACACGTCTGACTAATCCCTAAGAATATCCAGTGGCGTGTACAGCATGTCTTTAATTATGTCAGAGTTGATGCGAGAGATGGCATGGAGGTACTGGTAATAGTCCAGATGTACCGTGACCCAGTTGCTTAAGGGGTCACTGGACGTCTTGAGGACACCAGGAACAGGAAGCAAGACCGGCAGTCCTAACACGGAGGGTGTAAAATAGTTCCGGGCACCACTTCAACACTCCTGAGTCATGAGGGCAGTACTTTCCTGGGCGGCTGCTGTCTATCGCCTACCACATGGACGATGAATTGAGTCTACGGGATTCTTGATGACGTAGTACCTGTGATTATGATGTTGGAACAGAAACAGGAAAGTCAAATGATTTCTGTCCCAGACCAGGTACTTGTTACAAGATACAGTTATTACCATGATGTATAGTCTATATACGTATGTCCTCCCCGCCAGTACCAACCTAATGCCCTCCCGCTACTACCCACCTTATATCCTCCCCACCACTACCCACCTTATGTCCTCTCCACCATTACCCAGCTTATGTCTTCCCCCCCCACTACCCATCTTATATCGTCCCCACCATTATCCACCTTATATCCTCCCCACAACTGCCCACCTTATATCCTCCACACCACTACCCACATATCCTCCCCACCACTACCTATCTCATGTCCTCCCCAGTACTACCCACCTTATTTCTTCCCTACCACTACCCGCCTTATATCCTCCCCACTACTACCAATTTCATGTCCTCCCCACTACTACCTACCTTATGTCCTCCACAACACTAACCACCTGATGTCCTCCCCACCATTACCCACCTTATGCCCTCCCCTCCACTACCCATCTTATGTCCTCCCCTCCACCAGTATGCACCCTATATTCTCCCAGCCACTACTCATATTCTGTCCTCCCCACACCGATCTAACTTATGTTTTCCTCACCACTACCCATCTTCCGTATTCTCCACCACTATCATCTCCTCTTTACCAGTACCCAACTTACGTCCTTCCTACTAATACCCAATTTATGTCCGTCACACCACTATCCATCTTTCGTTCTCCCTACCACTACCTACCTTACTTTCCCCCGCCACTACCCACCTCAAGTCATCCCACCATTACCCACCTCACTTTTTCCCCACCACTACCCACATTACGTTCTCTACTCCACTACCGACCTATTTTCTCTCCACCACTACCTACCTTCTCTCTTACCCACAATTACCTCAACGAGTCTCACAGGGTCCCAGGTGACCACAACCCCAGCTACCCTATGCTGTGGTGTTAATACAAGCCTTCAGCACGTGCATCATCATGAGCTCCAGTATGTAAATCGAGTCTCCTTTTTTGTACAAAAACCGCATTAGTGAAGTTCAGTGCCTCCAAGACACAGTTTCTACCCATCTCTCTATTGAAAACTCCTCATAACTCTTGTCTCTCCTTTGACTGTTCTGTAATTTCACCTCTTGACTCAGTGAACATACTTGCTATTACTGTAAATTTCACTCTTTCTTGGAAACCCCACATTAGAGGAATAGCTAAGTCTGCCTCTAAGAAACTGGGTGTCCTGTTTAGATGTCGAAACTTCTCTTCTGAACAGTTACTCCGTTTATACAAAGGATCGATTCGTCCTTGCATGGAGTACTGCTATCACATCTGGAATGTATCCTTACTTGATAGAGCTGAGTCGAAAGCAGTCCGACTTATAAACTGTCCCAAGCTAACTTCCAAATTTGACCCCCTTGCCCTACGCCGCAATGATGGTTCACTTTCCCTCTTCTGCAGGTACTGCTTTGGTTTTTGCAACTGAAAGCTGGCTGATTGTGTGTCCCCACCACTAGCTAGATCTCGTGATACTTGGCAAGCTGCTGCGTCACTTAATTATTGTGTGGCCGTCGGCAACTCAAGGGTGGGCCGTTTTGATAACTGTTTCTTTCCCTACCCCTCAAAGCTTTGGAACTTTCTACCCTCTCATTTCTCTCCAATGACTATGACCTGGCACATTTCAAAAGACAGGATTTTCACTTTCTCCAATATTCGTTAACGCTTTCCTTTGTCTTTTCTATTTTCCCTTTCATAATTCTCTCTGTGCCTCAGTTAAGGCCAAGCCTCGCTGTGGACTTTTGTTCGTCACTGGGGCCCTCAAAATGAAAAAAAATAAAAGACAATATAAATCGCAACGCATAATCTCTCTCTCTCTCTCTCTCTCTCTCTCTCTCTCTCTCTCTCTCTCTCTCTCTCTCTCTCTCTCTCTCTCTCTCTCTCTCTCTCTCTCTCTCTCTCTCTCTCTCTCTCTCTCTCTCTCTCTCTCTCTCTCTCTCTCTCCATAGATAAGGTTTGTTTTAATTATCTACTTAGGATATTATTTGAATTACGTAGCAATCAGAAGCCAGAAGTCATATGTCTTGAAGAAGCCACAAAATGACCCTAAAACTGTCATTTGAAAAATAATCATTTTAGAAAATTTTCTCTGACGAGGAAAATTTTGAGCTGTCCACACGTAGTACTACTGTACCAAGGAGAATGCCGAAATACACTGTACGACGCTGAAGGCCTTCCAAATTGCGTGTCATCCAACTGAGGCATGACTGACTTTCTTCCTTGATATCTACAAGATTTTTTTTCTATCACTTCTTGTACTGGTATATTGATGGTCCTGGTCTAATGACCATCAGCTGGTTGGCTGTTTGGGTTTCAGGCCTATCAACTGCTAGGGTCATTACGGCAGTTAACATCAAGAACATCCAACAACCGAACACTCTTTTAACACCTTCTTCAGGTGAAGGAGGAGGAAGATCAGATCACATACTCTCTCACTATGTGTGTGTGACACTTTATGACCATCAGCAGTCGATAACCAATAGGAATCCAGTTAGAGTTATCCTCATAGCTCATTATCTGGCTTTATGTAACCTTCTACACTCTGGGTCTATGGAAATCTATGAGTCTATGGAAACCTCCTAGACGTTGGGTCAATGGAAACCTTCTATAGTCTAGGTCAATGGAAAAATTCTATACTCTCGGTTGATGGAAACCTTTGTTTTCCATTAGGCAAATCCAAGAAAATATTCTCGCTGACAAATATTCACTCCAATATCATGTATCATAATACAATCAACTGTAGGCGGTCAATATCATGTATCATAATACAATCAACAATAGGCGGTCAATATCATGTATCATAATACAATCAACAGTAGTCGGCCAATATCATGTATCATAATACAATCAACAATAGGCGGTCAATATCATATATCATAATACAATCAACAGTAGTCGGCCAATATCATGTATCATAATACAATCAACTGTAGGCGGTCAATATCATGTATCATAATACAATCAACAATAGGCGGCCAATATCATGTATCATAATACAATCAAGTGTAGGCGGTCAATATCATGTATCATAATACAATCAACAGTAGGCGGCTAATATCATGTATCATAATACAATCAACTGTAGGCGGCCAATATCATGTATCATAATACAATCAACAATAGGCGGTCAATATCATATATCATAATCCAATCAACAGTAGTCGGCCAATATCATGTATCATAATACAACCAACTGTAGGCGGTCAATATCATGTATCATAATACAACCAACTGTAGGCGGCCAATATCATGTATCATAATACAATCAACTGTAGGCGGCCAATATCATGTATCATAATACAACCAACTGTAGGCGGCCAATATCATGTATCATAATACAACCAACTGTAGGCGGCCAATTTGCACTCCAGTGACTGCGGCCTCGAAGTATTGCCTGAAATATTATCGAGATTAGATTCTCATTTGAGTAAGTATCACCTCTGGGCAATCAACGCTCTTATGAATTACAACTGGCGTTCATATCTTCCTGAAACTTGTACTGAATAAGAAAGATATATATATATATATATATATATATATATATATATATATATATATATATATATATATATATATATATATATATATATATATATATATATATATATATATGTGTATATTTTCTCTTTTTTTTCAAACTATTCGCCATTTCCCGCGTTAGCGAGGTAGCGTTAAGAACAGAGGACTGGGCCATTGAGGGAATATCCTCACCTGGCCCCCTTCTCTGTTCCTTCTTTTGGAAAATTAAAAAAAATTGAGAGGGGAGGGTTTCCAGCCCCCCGCTCCCTCCCGTTTTAGTCGCCTCCTACGACACGCAGGGAATACGTGGGAAGTATTCTTTCTCCCCTATCCCCAGGGAAAATATATATATATATATATATATATATATATATATATATATATATATATATATATATATATATATATATTCTTTTTTCATATATATTAGCCATTTCCTGCGTCAGTGAGATAGAGTCAAGAGCAAATGACAGCCTTAGAGGTAAAAATCCTCTCTTGGCCTCCTTCTCTGTTCCTTCTTTTGGAAAAATAAAAGTGGAGGGAAGGGCATCCAGCCCTCAGCTCTCACCTCTTTTAGTCTCCTTCTACGACACTCAGGTAATGCGTGGGAAGTATTCTTTCTCTCCTATCTCTAGGAATAATATATATATATATATATATATATATATATATATATATATATATATATATATATATATATATATATATATATATATATATATATATATATATATATATATATATATATACATATATATATATGTATATATATATATATATATATATATATATATATATATATATATATATATATATATATATATATATATATATATATATATATATATATATATATATATATATATATATATATATATATATATATATATATATATATATATATATATATATATATATATATATATATATATATATATATATATATATATATATATATATATATATATATATATATTAATATATATATTCCTACAAACATTGCTAGATTTTACGGCAAATGCCCTGCTGGACGCTCATTAAGGTAGATATCGTAACACACCAAATGTGTGAAGTATATATAATTGTAAAAACTGGTCACTGGTCTTTGAGGTATTGGAGAGCAGACAGTGGACGACTAGTGAGTAACTGATGATGCTGGAGCTCGATAAAAAGCGGAAATTACCAGAGCCGACGTTGTGAGTGTCTCATGTGTCTTTCTTCAGCCTGTTTGCTATCTCGACTCCACAGACAAACGATTATAGTTTCCCCACATAATGGACGAGACTGACTGAAAAGTATGAGTAAAAATTGCAGTCCTGAGTGAAGGTGCGTTCATACAAGTTAGGATTGATTAGATACTTCTCTTTCCTTTCTAATTGTCTCAAGTGTGAGTGGGTGCAGTATAGTTGGCAAGACTTACTTCTAAAGACTACTTAACTGAAGACTCCCTCACCAGTCACGTGGTAGGTTGCATCTAGCCAGGGCAGACTTAGCGAGGACTGATGAAGTAATTGTGATGATAATTGACTAAGTTTATAGAAAGGTGATTTTGTTTTTCTTTTGTCTATGAAACACACACACACACACACACACACACACACACACACACACACACACACACACACACACACACATACCACACACACACACACACACACACACACACACACACGCATACCACACACACACACACACACACACACACACACACTGCCTCACTGTTGTGTTTCCTCTCTGACGTGTTGTGATTGTAAACACCTGGACGATGATAAGAGGAATAGCTTGTGGGGCTCAAGTTGGGATTTTCCCTATTAAGCTCAGTCCTCTGTCCTAAACGCTACCTCACTAAAGCGGGAAATGGCAAATATATATATATATATATATATATATATATATATATATATATACAAACATAGTGCATGGAAACGCGCACCTTCACAGAACATACAAACCTCCAACAGCCAGGATCGAACCCGGGACCCCTTTGCAAGGCCCATAGCCTAGCGGTTAGCATTCCCGCCTCTTGCACAGGGGTCCCGGGTTCGATCCTGGCTGATGGAAGTATGTATGATATATGTATATATATATATATATATATATATATATATATATTTCGTTGGAAAGGATCACAATTATGCGTGTAATCAAAGATATTCTTAAGAGTCCACAGGGAAAATATAACACGATAAGTTCCCAAGTGCACTTTCCTGTAATAATCACATCATCAAGGGGGACAAGAGAGAAATATAACAGTTAGTTGATGTACAAGGAAGAGACGTAGCTATGACGCCATTTGGTAAACATGCGATTGTCCAAGACAGACAACGAGCGTATCATATACTTACCATTCTACAAATTTCATCAACAATAAAGTTATCCAATTTGTATAAACCATCACTAATATTAACATTATAATTCTTTTTGTATTCAATAATAGAAGATTCAATGATATTTCTGAGATGGCATTGCTCCAGTCAATACAATGATCATAGTTTCTAACGTGATTAAACAAGGCATTTGACTCTTGTCCCTTTCTTATGCTATATTTACTTGTTTAAGTCTAACAGAAAGATCCTTATTAGTCTGCCCAACGTAAGACTTATCATAATTTCTACATGGCACTTTATAGATGCATCCAGGAGAATTTTGTGGTGACTTCCTGATTAAGATATTCTTTATAGTATTATTGTTGCTGAAGGCAACACTTACATTAAAGGATTTAAGCAATATGGGAAGTAAAGTAAAACTGTTATTAGAAGGGAGAACTAGAAGATTCTTGGTGTCAATGTGAGATTTTGGCTCAACCCTATAAAATGATTTCTTTGCTAACTTAGGGGTTTATCAATGAAAGATTTAGGGTACTTTAACTTAGATCCAATAGAAGATATCTTCTCAAACTCATCATCAATATACTCTGGCCTGCAAATACGTAATGCTCTAAGGAACATAGATTGAAATGAGGATAATATAACTCTATCATGTTGAGATGAGTAATAATGGATATATGAACATACATTGATAGGTTTTCTGTATATGCTAAACTTAAACTTGTTTTCTTGCCTATGGTTCATGCAATCAAAGAATGGTAACATACCGTTATTTTCATTTTCTACAAAAAATTTGATGGAAGGTACTAAATTGTTAAGTAAGTGGAGAAATATTTGTAAATTTTCATTTCCTGGCCAAACACTAAGAACATCATCTACATACCTAAACCAAATTGTATTAGAAGGTAAGATATCCTTTAGTGATTTTGTTTCAAAAAATTCCATATAAAAATCACTTAGTACAGGTGAAAGAGGGTTACCCATTGCTAAACCAAATTTTTGAGCATGATAATCTCCATTGATTTAAGATACGCAGTCTTTTATACACAATTTTATCATTTCAATGAAAACAGACTTCGAAACAGGAAAATGAATATCATCCAAGACATCAAATGAATATTCTGAAAGGTCATCAACTGGAATTTTTGTGAAGAGTGAGGAGACATCAAAGCTAACTAGTTTGAAATCAAAATTAACATTGATATTGTTAAGCTTGTTAACTAGATCTACATTGTTCATGATATCAGAAATTGATATCTTGCCGACTAAAGGGCTTAATACGGAAACTAACCATTTTGACAATTTATATGTGATGGAGTCTACCATTAAATACACAAAGAATTCTAATGTTAATATTAGTGATGGTTTATAAAAATTGGATAACTTTATTGTTGATTAGATTTGTAATATAATAAGTTTATGATATGCTCGTTGTCTGTCTTGGACAATCTCATGTTTACCAAATGGCGTCCTAGCTACGTCTCTTCGTTGCATATCAGCTGAGAGTTATATTTCTCTCCTGTGTCTCACCTGATGATGTAATTATTACACTAAATTGCCCTTGGGAATATATATATAAATATATATATATATATATATATATATATATATATATATATATATATATATATATATATATATATAAATATATATATATATATATATATATATATATATATATATATATATATATATATATATATATATATATATTTATATATATATATATATATATATATATATATATATATATATATATATATATATATATATATATATATATATCTTTTTTTCTTTTTTGCTTTGTCGCTGTCTCCCGCGTTTGCGAGGAAGCGCAAGGAAACAGACGAAAGAAATGGCCCAACCCACCCCCATACACATGTATATACATACGTCCACACACGCAAATATACACACATACACAGCTTTCCATGGTTCACCCCAGACGCTTCACATGCCCTGATTCAATCGACTGACAGCACGTCAACCCCGGTATACCACATCGCTCCAATTCACTCTATTCCTTGCCCTCCTTTCACCCTCCTGCATGTTCAGGCCCCGATCACACAAAATCTTTTTCACTCCATCTTTCCACCTCCAATTTGGTCTCCCTCTTCTCCTCGTTCCCTCCACCTCCGACACATATATCCTCTTGGTCAATCTTTCCTCACTCATTCTCTCCATGTGCACAAACCATTTCAAAACACCCTCTTCTGCTCTCTCAACCACGCTCTTTTTATTTCCACACATCTCTCTTACCTTACATTACTTACTCGATCAAACCACCTCACACCACACATTGTCCTCAACATCTCATTTCCAGCACATCCATCCTCCTGCGCACCACTCTATCCATAGCCCACGCCTCGCAGCCATACAACATTGTTGGAACCACTATTCCTTCAAACATACACATTTTTGCTTTCTGAGATAATGTTCTCGACTTCCACACATTCTTCAAGGCTCCCAGAATTTTCGCCCCCTCCCCCACCCTATGATCCACTTCCGCTTCCATGGTTCCATCCGCTGCCAGATCCACCCCCAGATATCTAAAACACTTCACTTCCTCCAGTTTTTCTCCATTCAAACTCACCTCCCAATTGACTTGACCCTCAACCCTACTGTACCTAATAACCTTGCTCTTATTCACATTTACTCTTAACTTTCTTCTTTCACACACTTTACCAAACTCAGTCACCAGCTTCTGCAGTTTCTTTTTTATTATACTTTGTCGCTTTCTCCCACGTTAGCCAGGGAGCGCAAGGAAACAGACGAAAGAATGGCCCAACCCACCCACATACATGTGTATATACATACACATCCACACATGCACATATACATACCTATATAAATTGACGTATACATATACATACATACACACACATATACATATACACACATGTACATAATTCATACTTGCTGCCTTTATTCATTCGCGTCGCCACCCCACCACATATGAAATAACATCCCCCCCTCCCCCCGCGAGGTAGCGCCAGGAAAAGACAACAAAGGCCACATTCGTTCACACTCAGTCTCTAGCTGTCATGTATAATGCACCGAAACCGCACCTCCCTTTCCACATCCAGGCCCCACAAAACTTTTCATGGTTTACCCCAGACGCTTCACATGCTCTGGTTCAGTACATTGGCAGCACGTCGACCCCGGTATACCACATCGTTCCAATTCACTCTATTCCTTGCGCGCCTTTCATCCTCCTGTATGCTCAGGCCCCGACCGCTCAAAATCTTTTTTCACTCCATCCTTCCACCTCCAACTTGGTCTCACACTTGTCCTCGTTCCCTCCACCTCTGACACATATATCCTATTCGTCAATCGTTCCTCACTCATTCTCTCAATGTGATCAACCCCTTTCAATAAACATTCTTCTGCTCTCTCAACCCCACTCTTTTTATTACCAAAACATCCACCCTTCTCCGCACAGCCCTATCTATAGCCCATGCCTCACAACCATATAACATTGTTGAAGCCACTATTCCTTCAAACATTACCATATTTGCTTTCCGAGATAATGTTCTCGGCTTCCACTCATTATTCAACGCTCCCAAAAGCCTCGCCCCCTCGCCCACCCTGTGACTCACTTTTGCTTCCATAGTTCCATCCGCTGCAAAATCCACTCCCAGATATCTAAAACTCTTCACCTCCCCTAATTTTTCTCTATTCAAACTTACCTCCCAATTGACTTGTCCCTCAACCCTACTGAACCTAATAACCATACTCTTACTCACAAATATATATATATATATATATATATATATATATATATATATATATATATATATATATATATATATATATATATATATATATATATATATATATATATATATATATATATATATACATATATATATATATAAATATATATATATATATATATATATATATATATATATATATATATATATATATATATATATATATATATATATATATATATATATATATATATATATATATTCCCTGGGGATAGGGAAGAAAGAATACTTCCCACGTATTCCCTGCGTGTCGTAGAAGGCGACTAAAAGGGGAGGGAGCGGGGGCTGGAAATCCTCCCCTCTCAATTTTTTTTAATTTTCCAAAAGAAGGAACAGAGAAGGGGGCCAGGTGAGGATATTCCCTCAATGGCCCAGTCCTCAGTTCTTAACGCTACCTCGCTAACGCGGGAAATGGCGAATAGTTTGAAAAAAAAAAAAAAAAAAAAAGATATATATATATATATATATATATATATATATATATATATATATATATATATATATAAATATATATATATATATATATATATATATATATATATATATATATATATATATATATATATATATATATATATATATATATATATATATATATATATATATATATATATACATATATATATCTTTTCTTTCAAACTATTCGCCATTTCCCGCATTAGCGAGGTAGCGTTAAGAACAGAGGCCTGGGCCTTTGAGGGAATACCCTCACCTGGCCCAATTCTCTGTTCCTTCTTTTGGAAAATTAAAAAAAATGAGAGGGGAGGATTTCCAGCCCCCCGCTCCCACATATATATATATATATATATATATATATATATATATATATATATATATATATATATATATATATATATATATATATATATATATATGTATATGTATATATATATATATATATATATATATATATATATATATATATATATATATATATATATATATATTTTTTTTTTTTCTTTTTTGCTTTGTCGCTGTCTCCCGCGTTTGCGAGGTAGCGCAAGGAAACAGACGAAAGAAATGGCCCAACCCACCCCCATACACATGTATATACATACGTCCACACACGCAAATATACATACCTACACAGCTTTCCATGGTTTACCCAGACGCTTCACATGCCTTGATTCAATCCACTGACAGCACGTCAACCCCGGTATACCACATCGCTCCAATTCACTCTATTCCTTGCCCTCCTTTCACCCTCCTGCATGTTCAGGCCCCGATCACACAAAATCTTTTTCACTCCATCTTTCCACCTCCAATTTGGTCTCCCTCTTCTCCTCGTTCCCTCCACCTCCGACACATATATCCTCTTGGTCAATCTTTCCTCACTCATTCTCTCCATGTGACCAAACCATTTCAAAACACCCTCTTCTGCTCTCTCAACCACGCTCTTTTTATTTCCACACATCTCTCTTACCCTTACGTTACTCACTCGATCAAACCACCTCACACCACACATTGTCCTCAAACATCTCATTTCCAGCACATCCATCCTCCTGCGCACAACTCTATCCATAGTCCACGCCTCGCAACCATACAACATTGTTGGAACCACTATTCCTTCAAACATACCCATTTCTGCTTTCCGAGATAATGTTCTCGACTTCCACACATTCTTCAAGGCTCCCAGAATTTTCGCCCCCTCCCCTACCCTATGATCCACTTCCGCTTCCATGTTTCCATCCGCTGCCAGATCCACTCCCAGATATCTAAAACACTTCACTTCCTCCACTTTTTCTCCATTCAAACTCACCTCCCAATTGACTTGACCCTCAACCCTACTGTACCTAATAACCTTGCTCTTATTCACATTTACTCTTAACTTTCTTCTTTCACACACTTTACCAAACTCAGTCACCAGCTTCTGCAGTTTCTCACATGAATCAGCCACCAGCGCTGTATCATCAGCGAACAACAACTGACTCACTTTCCAAGCTCTCTCATTACCAACAGACTTCATCCTTCCCCTCTTTCCAAAACTCTTGCATTAACCTCCCTAACAAACTCATCCATAAACAAATTAAACAACCATGGAGACATCACACACCCCTGCCGCAAACCTACATTCACTGAGAACCAATCACTTTCCTCTCTTCCTACACGTACACATGCCTTACATCCTCGATAAAAACTTTTCACTGCTTCTAACAACTTGCCTCCCACACCATATATTCTTAATACCTTCCACAGAGCATCTAAATCAACTCTATCATATGCCTTCTCCAGATCCATAAATGCTACATACAAATCCATTTGCTTTTCTAAGTATTTCTCACATACATTCTTCAAAGCAAACACCTGATCCACACATCCTCTACCACTTCTGAAACCACACTGCTCTTCCCCAATCTGATGCTCTGTACATACCTTCACCCTCTCAATCAATACCCTCCCATACAATTTGCCAGGAATACTCAACAAACTTATACCTCTGTAATTTAAGCATTCACTCTTATCCCCTTTGCCTTTGTACAATGGCACTATGCACGCATTCCGCCAATTCTCAGGCACCTCACCATGAGTCATACATACATTAAATAACCTTACCAACCAGTCAACAATACAGTCACCCCTTTTTTTAATAAATTCCACTACAATACCATCCAAACCTGCTGCCTTGCCGGCTTTCATATTCCGCAAAGCTTTTACTACCTCTTCTCTGTTTACCAAATCATTTTCCCTAACCCTCGCACTTTGCACACCACCTCGACCAAAACACCCTATATCTGCCAATCTATCATCAAACACATTCAACAAACCTTCAAAATACTCACTCCATCTCCTTCTCACATCACCACTACTTGTTATCACCTCCCCATTTGTATATATATTATTTCTTATTCTATTTAACATACTTTGTTGCCTCTCCCGCGTTAGCGAGGTAGCGCAAGAAAACAGACGAAAGAATGGCCCAATCCACCCACATACACATGTATATACATACACGTCCACACACGCAAATATACATACCTATACATTACAACGTATACATACATACATATATATGTACATATATACATATACACACACACACACACACACATATATCTATATATATATATATATATATATATATATATATATATATATATATATATATATATATATATATATATATATATATATTTATCCCTGGGGATAGGGGATTAAGAATACTTCCCACGTATTCCCTGCGTGTCGTAGAAAGCGACTAAAAGGGGAGGGAGCGGGGGGCTGGAAATCCTCCCCTCTCGTTTTTTTTTTTTTTTGATTTTCCAAAAGAAGGAACAGAGAATTGGGCCAGGTGATAAAGGCCCAGTCCTCTGTTCTTAATGCTACCTCGCTAATGCGGGAAATGGCGAATAGTTTAAAAGAAAGAAAAAAAAAAAAAAAAAAAAAATATATATATATATATATATATATATATATATATATATATATATATATATATATATATATACATATATATATATATATATATATATATATATATTCTTTTTTTATACGATTCGTCATTTCCCGCGTTTGCGAGGTAGCGTTAAGAACAGAGGACTGGGCCTTAGAGGGGAAAATCCTCACCTGGCCCCCTTCTCTGTTCCTTCTTTTGGAAAATTAAAAAAAAAAAAACCGAGAGGGGAGGATTTCCAGCCACCCGCTCCCTCCCTTTTTAGCCGCCTTCTACGACACGCAGGGAATACGTGGGAAGTATTCTCCCCTATCCCCAGGGATAATATATATATATATATATATATATATATATATATATATATATATATATATATATATATATATATATATATATATATATGGGGTTGTTAGGGAGGTGAATGCAAGAGTTTTGGAAAGAGGGGCAAGTATGAAGTCTGTTGGGGATGAGAGAGCTTGGGAAGTGAGTCAGTTGTTGTTCGCTGATGATACAGCGCTGGTGGCTGATTCATGTGAGAAACTGCAGAAGCTGGTGACTGAGTTTGGTAAAGTGTGTGAAAGAAGAAAGTTAAGAGTAAATGTGAATAAGAGCAAGGTTATTAGGTACAGTAGGGTTGAGGGTCAAGTCAATTGGGAGGTGAGTTTGAATGGAGAAAAACTGGAGGAAGTGAAGTGTTTTAGATATCTGGGAGTGGATCTGGCAGCGGATGGAACCATGGACGCGGAAGTGGATCATAGGGTGGGGGAGGGGGCGAAAATTCTGGGAGCCTTCAAGAATGTGTGGAAGTCGAGAACATTATCTCGGAAAGCAAAAATGTGTATGTTTGAAGGAATAGTGGTTCCAACAATGTTGTATGGTTGCGAGGCGTGGGCTATGGATAGAGTTGTGCGCAGGAGGATGGATGTGCTGGAAATGAGATGTTTGAGGACAATGTGTGGTGTGAGGTGATTTGATCGAGTAAGTAACGTAAGGGTAAGAGAGATGTGTGGAAATAAAAAGAGCGTGGTCGAGAGAGCAGAAGAGGGTGTTTTGAAATGGTTCGGGCACATGGAGAGAATGAGTGAGGAAAGATTGACCAAGAGAATATATGTGTCGGAGGTGGAGGGAACGAGGAGAAGAGGGAGACCAAATTGGAGGTGGAAAGATGGAGTGAAAAAGATTTTGTGTGATCGGGGCTTGAACATGCAGGAGGGTGAAAGGAGGGCAAGGAATAGAGTGAATTGGAGCGATGTGGTATACCGGGGTTGACGTGCTGTCAGTGGATTGAATCAAGGCATGTGAAGCGTCTGGGGTAAACCATGGAAAGTTGTGTAGGTATGTATATTTGCGTGTGTGGACGTATGGGGGTGGGTTGGGCCATTTCTTTCGTCTGTTTCCTTGCGCTACCTCGCAAACGCGGGAGACAGCGACAAAGCAAAAAAAAAAAAAAAAAAAAACCCACCCCCATACACATGTATATTTGGTAAATAATATATATATATATATATATATATATATATATATATATATATATATATATATATATATATATATATATATATATATATATATATATATATATATAATATATATATATATATATATATATATCTCATCCCTGGCGATAGTTGAGAAAACATACTTCCCATGCATTTCTTGCGTGTCTTACATTGCACTAAACGGGGAGGGAACGGGGGATGGAAATCCACCCTCACACTTTTTATTTTTCAAAAAAAAACTAACCGAGAAGGAGATCCAAGTGAGGATGTTCCCTCTAAGGCTGATTTCTCTGTTCTCAACGCTACTCACCAACGTGGGAAATGGGTAATATGTGTATATATGAACTATGGTTTGGACTATGGACCGACTGCCACAACCAGGACTCGAACCTATGCACTCGACCCTGGGCGTCACGCGAATGCGTCATGGTCATGAACTCTAATCCGCTACACCTCGGAGGTCAGTGAGGTCTGTTTACACAGACAGTTACCCTGTTCGACAGGATGTAATCCAAACTGTTTACCCTGTTCGACAAGATGTAATCCAAATTGTTTACCCTGTTCGACAGGATGTAATCCAAACTGTCGTATCTAAGTGAGCAGCGAAATGGACTAGACCTACACTAGACACAAGGCAGAGTTGTTCACACTGTACCACGCAGGAATACGTCACGTGAACACTGACGTAATACAGTGAAGACATGACCAGCTCCCCGTGTCGTGCCCTCACCCGGGATCATACTTCAGGCAATCAACTTGGTTCTTGTTCTGGAGACAAATGCAAATAAGATTCTAGTGCTGTAGTTTGTGAAGGTTTAGAATCTCAGAATATACTTGAGAAATTCACCTTTATGATGTTCCTCTGCAAGCGTTAGTGGACAGACTTATATGATAACCCATAAAACCCAGAACTAACCTCCACATACGTGTGTCTGGTAATGAATGGTACCAGATACACTGCAGGCTATCATACCAGCAGACCAACCAGTCTCTCTCTCTCTCTCTCTCTCTCTCTCTCTCTCTCTCTCTCTCTCTCTCTCTCTCTCTCTCTCTCTGGGCATGGAAGCTAATTATCTGTCACTCTGCAGAGAGCCATCAGACATCATTTCGTATGTCAGACCAAGAGAAGATGATGATGAGGTTCGCACATCAGGAGAGCAGGGCCTCATCATCAGCCTGGGGAGGCGCGACTCCACGGGCAGACACGAACATAAAGGACGAACATTGCGTAGGATTTGCTGATGCTACAGTGCGTACAGCTCCTCCTGGATCTGCGTACCTGAGCTAAACTATGAGGGAAAGACTTGCACCGTTGATGTTGCTGTTGTTGTCATTGATGTTTGCTGGTAATGATGACATTGGTTCCCCTGCTCTGTTGTTGTTGTTGTTGTTGTTGCTGTTGTTGTTGTTGTTGTCTGCATTCATTATTGATTTTGCTCTGTACCGTGATGTGTCTGTCGTTGTCTTCTGTTAATTGCATGTGACATGTTAGTGACATGTTAGTGACTGTGTGTGCCTGTGTATGTATGTGTGATATTGATAGTGTTAAGGGGAGAGAATTCTACACCCTTAATGCCTCGTCTCTTATACATACATTATTGTACCATGTCTATATTCCTTTTACACACACACACACACACACACACACACACACACACACTCATACATACACACCCCAGCCCAAGCCAGGTACCTACCTCTTCATCGACCTGCCATGAGGGGAGGATGAACCCCTGGGTTAGATGGAGGCCGACTGTTATGCCAGGATTCGGACCAACGCCGATCCGACCCCGGGCTAGACCGTGATGATTTATGGTCAGTAACACTGACCACTTCACCACGGAGGCCCGTGTGTGTGTGTGTGTGTGTGTATGTGTGTGTGTGTGTGTGTGTGTGTGTATGTGTGTGTGTGTGTGTGTGTGTGTGTAATTGTTGATGTAGCTCCTTACTTTGTGGTAGTTTGTGCTATAACATTGTTCACCTTCGTCACATTGGCATAACTCATTCTTACCTCTGAAATATTCATGGGCGTTCTTCGTCTAAACATTGTAGCAATATGAATATCTATGCTTCAAATTTTAAGGTTGCTCAGCCCCAGCCATGGCAAACGCCACAAAAAAACTCTCTGATTCACACAAATCTTACGGCAAAGTACCACAGCCTTGAGCACTGTGATAATTGATTTTCTTTATAAATTGCTGTATAAGCTGATTTATATTTTCTAAACTGTTGGTATTCAAAAATCTTTGAACTATTATGTTCAAACCAAATATTTGTTAACTATCTCGTAAGGCACGCGATAATTATCTTATAAAATTCTTCATGACTTAATAACAGATGACAGACCAATATGCCGTGGCTGTTTAAGATCCTGTGTTAACACTGCTATAGAGTGAACACAGAAATGCTCGCCTCTCAATATGAAGAGATGACTCCTAAGCGGATCAAGTTTACTGTTAAGCTACGCCTGTTGCATGATCCTTCCGGCAGAAAGCTGACCGCCATCATCAGCGTTAATATAACTGTCAAGAGCTGTAGCGAGCGTCGCGTCGTCTCGTCTAACTTCGACGTGATTAATTTGGTGGTGGCTGGGTGAGGCGAGGCCGGCCACCTGGAGACACACAGAGCAGACTGACATGTACAGAATTTGTCACTCTGTCAATTACCTGGCTTGACAGGAACACAGCAGTCGGTAGTGTTGGAGGAACACAATTTGGGAGTATTTCAGTCCTCCATCTAAAAGCGTTTAGACAATACTGAAAAAGAAAAATAATTGACGTTGATTGGATTAGCCAGGAATATATACTGAAATTACTGTCCGTCCGAATCGATGACTAATGATACACCAGATTTTCATTAGAATGAGTCAGTTATCATATCCCGTTTCACGACGATGCAGCAAATTTTCAGCGTTTCCTCATACCTCTTTTGTGTCATTAGTCCACATGTATGCCACGTTAAACACCGTCAAATGAATAAAAAGATGGAATCCTATTTCAGTGTCTTTCTTCATAAACAACAATACAAGGATCTGAAATTAAGCATTTGAGCGAAATCAATGGATAGACGCTCACTTCAGAACTGTATCTTTATTGTACTTGAAGATTTTGTGCATACGACTTTTTTATTCGATCTGTCTCCCACACAACACGTGAATTTGATATGGAAACCTTTTAATACTCACGTCTATAGCCGAAATTCTAGACAAACAGTCCCTCTCTCTTATGTTCTCTGACTCCAGCACGAGGGAAAAATATCTACGTAGTTGCTGAACCACAAGACGCTGGAGCAGATGCTCACAAAAACCTGGGAAATTAATGGAAGTCTTGTGGTGAGGTTGTGTGTAGAGATTAGTGGTGGTGGCGTCTGGCCAGATCTTCATGGTTCGTCTTGACACACGAGGAGACAAACTGTCGTTTCTACATGATATTCACACAGTTAATACTGTGCTTTGGCGAGACTGGTGGGCCTACTTAGATAGGCTGGTCCAGAGCCTGGAGCTTGACAATGAGGGTTTGTGTGTCACCCACATGATTGTGGTATCAATGCAGGATTCTTTCGTCTTGTTTGGAATTTAAATGAAGTCATTAAGTAGCTCTAATGATGTTAAAACTGAGAGTAGTCTGCACGTTAATAGAATTTCAGATTCAAGTTTAATTGTCTTCTTCAGTGTTCAAGTGATAGGAAATACAAAGACGCAGATGATTTTTGCTGTTTTTATTCATCTTAGAATGCTACTGGTTGAATAATGGCAAGAAAAATATGGAGATCACATATATTCCTCGTATGATAAATTGTCTGACGAGTCAGAAATAAGAACACAAAGTAAATGAAAGTTATTCCCCAATATCATCGCTTCCTTCTGCTGGGTAAGGATGGTGGTCAAATGGCGTCGAGATGAACGATGGATTCATTGCAGTGGAACAATTTACAATTCTTGGAGGTGAGGAGAAGGGGCAGGTCTTGAGATGAGAACATAGGGATCAGGGTTGGAATCAGGCTGTAGAACAAGGGGTGGCTGTACTACCCGTCGAGATACTTACGTTCAGCGGGAGTCATTCATCAGAGGGTATGTTGCCACCTGCATCATTCCCCAGGCAGACCTGACCATGAGAGACGCACAAGGGGATGTTTATAGTCAATTAACAGGACTGTTATTCTATCTGGTATTCAGAAAATTGATTGAGTACAAATATATCACATCACTGCTGTATCTACCGTGCAATCTGGCGTAAACCTTTGCCTTTCCCAGAGTAAAAGGAGATAATGTCTTGAAATTCAGTGTAGTGCAAGTGCTAATCCTACCAGAACCAATGTGATTCATTTTTGACACAGAAGAGACGGTAATGGTCAGGAGGCTAGACTTATCCAGTTAAATGCAGCTATGATCTGACGGTCAACTAGCTTCTGCCTTGTTTTCACTCTCTTTTAATTAGGTTTAAGTGCAGAGTAAGGGTGAGGGAGGAGTCCGCCGTAGTCCTCTCCTACACTCGACCATGTCCTGCATCAATAAGGAAAAATGACTAATGTGGTTGACGGACGTGCGATGCTGGTTCCAAGAATTAGGAAGACTAGTGCACTACAGGACGCCGGATCTGGCCTTCTCTTGTCCAGTGAACTATTCCAGGGCCATTCATCGTCTCCCACACACATGCTATAAAAACTGGAGCAATAACTCAACCACATCCACTGCTCTTTGAAACGCAGTGACTCATATTCACGTTTTGGAACGGAGCAGGAAGCCCTAAATACTCCAGGCATTATAGATTCATCGCATCATTTGAGGTGAATAATACACGAAATGAATCTAAATGACCACGTGCAACAAGGTCAGCACGGTCAGCGGGGTCAGCATTTGACCTAAATCAATAGAGCTTTGTGCACAGATAACCTTTTCAAGGTCTCAGCGTGTTAACCAAAATCTGATTTGATATAAACACTCTTCTTTGTTATGGATGACATGATAAATAGCCTCACTTTATTTTCCAGTATTTACGGTACGCATGAGAGATATACGGAGGTTCTGTTCCTTACTGACCAGTGGGCATTATATTCAATTATACCCAGTGGTCGTGGTTTATGGTTGTCTTGTGGTATAATAGGTAATGGTAGTCCTGGTCGTGGTGTGTGGTAGGACAGTGAGTAGTGGTAGTCCTGGTCGTGTTGTATGGTAGGACAGTGGGTAGTGGTAGTCCTGGTCGTGGTGTGTGGTAGGACAGTGGGTAATGGTAGTCCTGGTCGTGGTGTGTGGTAGGACAGTGGGTAGCGATAGTCCTGGTCGTGGTGTGTGGTAGGACAGTGGGTAATGGTAGTCCTGGTCGTGGTGTGTGGTAGGACAGTGGGTAGCGATAGTCCTGGTCGTGGTGTGTGGTAGGACAGTGGGTAATGGTAGTCCTGGTCGTGGTGTGTGGTAGGACAGTGGGTAGCGATAGTCCTGGTCGTGTTGTATGGTAGGACAGTGGGTAGCGATAGTCCTGGTCGTGTTGTATGGTAGGACAGTGGGTAATGGTAGTCCTGGTCGTGGTGTGTGGTAGGACAGTGGGTAGCGATAGTCCTGGTCGTGGTGTGTGGTAGGACAGTGGGTAATGGTAGTCCTGGTCGTGGTGTGTGGTAGGACAGTGGGTAATGGTAGTCCTGGTCGTGGTGTGTGGTAGGACAGTGGGTAGTGGTAGTCCTGGTCGTGGTGTGTGGTAGGACAGTGGGTAATGGTAGTCCTGGTCGTGGTGTGTGGTAGGACAGTGGGTAGTGGTAGTCCTGGTCGTGGTGTGTGGTAGGACAGTGGGTAATGGTAGTCCTGGTCGTGGTGTGTGGTAGGACAGTGGGTAGCGATAGTCCTGGTCGTGGTGTGTGGTAGGACAGTGGGTAATGGTAGTCCTGGTCGTGGTGTGTGGTAGGACAGTGGGTAGTGGTAGTCCTGGTCGTGGTGTGTGGTAGGACAGTGGGTAATGGTAGTCCTGGTCGTGGTGTGTGGTAGGACAGTGGGTAGCCATAGTCCTGGTCGTGGTGTGTGGTAGGACAGTGGGTAATGGTAGTCCTGGTCGTGGTGTGTGGTAGGACAGTGGGTAGTGGTAGTCCTGGTCGTGGTGTGTGGTAGGACAGTGGGTAATGGTAGTCCTGGTCGTGGTGTGTGGTAGGACAGTGGGTAGTGGTAGTCCTGGTCGTGGTGTGTGGTAGGACAGTGGGTAGTGGTAGTCCTGGTCGTGGTGTTTTGTAGGACAGTGGGTAATGGTAGTCCTGGTCGTGGTGTGTGGTAGGACAGTGGGTAGTGGTAGTCCTGGTCGTGGTGTGTGGTAGGACAGTGGGTAGCGATAGTCCTGGTCGTGGTGTGTGGTAGGACAGTGGGTAATGGTAGTCCTGGTCGTGGTGTGTGGTAGGACAGTGGGTAGTGGTAGTCCTGGTCGTGGTGTGTGGTAGGACAGTGGGTAATGGTAGTCCTGGTCGTGGTGTGTGGTAGGACAGTGGGTAGCCATAGTCCTGGTCGTGGTGTGTGGTAGGACAGTGGGTAATGGTAGTCCTGGTCGTGGTGTGTGGTAGGACAGTGGGTAGTGGTAGTCCTGGTCGTGGTGTGTGGTAGGACAGTGGGTAATGGTAGTCCTGGTCGTGGTGTGTGGTAGGACAGTGGGTAGTGGTAGTCCTGGTCGTGGTGTGTGGTAGGACAGTGGGTAGTGGTAGTCCTGGTCGTGGTGTTTTGTAGGACAGTGGGTAATGGTAGTCCTGGTCGTGGTGTGTGGTAGGACAGTGGGTAGTGGTAGTCCTGGTCGTGGTGTGTGGTAGGACAGTGGGTAGTGGTAGTCCTGGTCGTGGTGTGTGGTAGGACGGTAATTCGTAATAGTTCTACTCGTAGTATGTAGTGGTACAGTGGATAGTGGTAGTCTTAATCGTGAAGAGTAGTGGTATAGTGAGTCATGACAGTCATGGTCATAGTCTGTGGTGATAGAGTTGGTCGTGATAGTAGTAAAGTGTTCTACGCTACCTGATCTAATGTGTTAGATGGACGGCGGAAGTGTTCTGTTACACATTCTATTCCCGTCGAACTAATATGATTTTAGTGCTACGTATACAATAGACTTTATCATGGTTCTTAATCCAATATCAAAGCTAATCTCTTCTCTGGAATGATAAACAGAGGTTATCGTTGTAATTATCAACACCATTTTTACCTCTATGAATTGCATTAGAGACGTTCAGCCACTTGAGAATGCTGTGGAGATAACTTCTTCCAGCCAAAAGAGAAACCTGAGCACGCAAAGTGTAGCTAAGTCACAAGTGTTCTGTAATACGATACTCCTAACTTGGCAGTAAGGACTTCAGAATCTAACACGCCAGGATGAGCAGAAAGGGTTTAAGGCTTCAACGTATCCAGCTTAATAGTACATGTGTTACGCTATATAATATCTAGCTTGGTATTAGATGCTTAAGGATTTAGAACATCCAACTTGGCAGTAAACATGCGTGAATCCCCCACACTTAGATTAAGCATTCGTTTTTTTTCTTTCATTTGTAGTCTCCAAATTCGTCCTTGAGTTACTTTAATGACAATGGAGGTAGTCAAGAGAGGGCGGAGGGCTGTTTGATACCTACGTCGCACTTTTCGTAAGATTAAGTGTGGCAAACTATAACGTACAATAAAGTCCCAGCCTCTTGTAGGTTCATTAGGCCTGTCAACGAGGGCCATGTCTCGGAACGTGGACACCCCTGGTAGGCTCATTAGGCCTGTCAGCAGTTGAGGGCCATGTCCTCGGACATGGACACCCCTGTGGAAATTTGAGCAGAGTTACAAGCTGTCGGCTGGCTAGGCCTGTCACACCTGTCGTGCTTAATCCCAAAGCCAAGTTGGTCCCCATTTATCTACCAGCCAAAAGAAAGATGAACAGCTGTGTGGGCTGTATGTTCTCTGTCCCTGTCGGGAGTCGAACCCAGGCCGGAGGATTTGAATTTAAAGCACTAACCACTACACCACCAAAACACAATAATATCCTGAGATAACCGTGGAAAATACCGTAAGGATAGAACATTACGAGAGGTAGTGGATTCTGCACATCAAAGTGAAAACATATGTTTGCACGTATGACAAGAATCTCTTAAGACAATAGCGTTGCCCACACATATGACGAGGCGTGGGTGTTGGGTACTAGGGCGTGGCGGACGGTGGAGTGTGGGCGAGTGTGCCAGGAATCCGTAGATGGACCTGCGCGATCATGAGAGCTGCGCACACTGAGGATGGAGAGAATACAGGGCGGGTGAGGGACTTTTAACATCAGCCACTCTGAATACGTCTGGTGAACCCGTCGTCTCTTGAATAAATAAGGAAAAATGTGTAGTTGTTAATAATGAAATTGAACCCGCTTCATTGTGAATAATTCTTACACGTGGTTGTCACATAATCTTATTTCTAATGTCGGATGATGTGATGCAAAGATGAACTTGAAAATATTTTCTCTCGAAGAAATCGACGCAATTTCTTGCAACTCAGGGGAGAATACCAGATAAAAACAGCCAGCCATGTTACATCTCTTTGTATATGACATAGAGAAATGTGTTGAAAGTAATCTGTCACTCGGCAGTACAATAATAAATCCTGATCTCTCCCTCCTGGCCATTTGTCACAGAGCTGCCCACACCATGACACATTCCCTCAGTCCTCGATAAATCACAGTACACACTGCTGTTCCCCAACATGGCAGGAGATCCTCGACCACAGCTTCAGAGTCTCCGTCTTGAGATGGTGTTCATCCATCCCATGAAATAAGATGGACAGCTTAGCGTGGAAAGAAACATATCTGGATGTGAGAGTATCTAATATTCTTTTTTAATGTCAGCCTAAATTTTTCCATGTCCGAAGACCTTACTCTCGGAAGGACATGGGAAAGCATTCTAGATGCAAATGTCGACACCGTCATAAAATAACTTACTAATGTAATGTAGGTAAAGGCTCAGTGGCTGGGCAGGCCAGACCGCCTCGCACCAGTATATACCCCTGCTGGCCACCAGATCTTAGTGTCTGTAACATAACTAAAGCTAAGCCTGTGTGACTCCTGACCTGAGTTACCAATATGAAGGCATAGTAGAGACTATCCTTCTCCTGGACCCTGGACTTACACCTGCTACCTTGTAATCACTCCCGCCGATGGAACCATTACTTTGCTGAAACACACACAAAAAAAGGACAATTGCACTCACTTAAGCCAAGCCCTTATTTGGTTAACTCAATTGCCTCCACATTGTTTCTTCATGTCATTTTAAGTAGTTAACTGTCCGGCGGTGGAAGCTAGTGGGACGGGCGAGGGCCACCGTGTCGCCTCGCTAAAGGGTTCCTCCCTGAGCCACCAGACGCAGGATGGTCAACACTTAGGGATAAGTGAGCATTTACTGAGAGGAGCAGGTGTTGTGTGGCTAACGAGGGGGAGCAGGGAGGAAGGAGGGTGGCGGTGACCAGCGAGGAGGAGAACAAGGTAGTGGTTAACGAGGAAAAGGAGGAGAGAGGAAACGTGATACTGGCTAACGAGGAGGAGCAGGAAGGAGGGAGATAGGTAATGGTTAACGAGGAAGAGCAGGGCGGAGGGAGCATGGTAGTAACTAACTAGGAGGTGCAGGAGGGAGGAAGCGACGGGGAGGAACAGGAGGGTGGAAGCGTGGTAATGGTTAACGAGGAAGAGCAGGAAAGAGGGAGCGTGGTAATGGTTAACGATGAGGAGAGGGAGGAGGGAGCTTTGTAGTAGTTGACGAGGAGGAGCAGTAGGGATGGAGCGTGGTAGTGACTAACGAGGAGGAGCAGGAGGGAAGGTAAGGGTAATGGTGGCTAACAAGGAGGGAAAAGAGGGAGAGAGGGTAGTAGTGGCTAACGAGGAGGAGAGGTAGGGGGGAGGGTGGTAGTGGCTAACGAGGAGGAGAGGTAGGGGGGAGGGTGGTAGTGGCTAACGAGGAGGAGAGGTAGGGGGGAGGGTGGTAGTGGCTAACGAGGAGGAGAGGTAGGGGGGAGGGTGGTAGTGGCTAACGAGGAGGATAGGTAGGTGGAGGATGATAGCAGTTAACGAGAAGGAGTAGTAGGGAGGGAGCGTGGTAGTGACAAACAAGGAGGTGCAGGAGGAAGGAAACGAGGTAATAGTTAACGATGAGGGGCAGGAGGGCTGGAGCGTGGTGGTGGCTAACGAGGAGGAGCAGGAGCGAGGGAGCAAGGTAGTGGCTAACCGGGAGAAAATGGAGGGGGAGGATGCTCTCTCCTTCCTTTCCCTCCTCGTTAGCCAATACCACCCTCCCCCATCACTCTCTCCCTCGTTAACCACTACCATCCTCTCTCCCTCTTTCTCTTCCTCGTTAGTCACTACTACCCTCCCCATCCTTCTCCTTGTTAGTCACTGCCGCCGGTGATAGTGGCCAACGAAGAGGAGAGGGGGGGGAGGGTAGTACTGGCTAACGAGGAGAGAAAGAAGAGAGAATAGGTGGTAGTGGCTAACGAGGAGAAGAAGGGGTTGGGAGTGAGAGTGGTAGAGCTTAACGAAGAGGAGCAGGGGAGAAGGAGGGAGGATGGGAGGGTGCTGGTGGCCAACGATTAGCAGAAATAGGAGGTATGGAGGTAGAGTGGTAGTTAAGGATCAGTAGGAGGTAGGGAGGTAGGGTGGTACTGGTTAACGAGGAGCAGGAGGTAGGGAGGTAGGGTGGTACTGGTTAACGAGGAGCAGGAGGTAGGGAAATAGGTTGGTTGGTGGCTAACGAGGAGCAGGAGGTAGGGAGGTAGGGTGGTACTGGTTAACGAGGTGCAGGAGGTAGGGAGGTAGGGTGGCACTGGTCAACGAGGTGCAGGAGGTAGGGAGGTAGGGTGGTACTGGTTAACGAGGTGCAGGAGGTAGGGAGGTAGGGTGGTACTGGTTAACGAGGAGCAGGAGGTAGGAAGGTGGGGTGGTACTGGTTAATGAGGAGGAGGAGGTAGGGAGGTAGGACGGCACTGGTTAACGAGGAGCAGGAGGTAGGGAAGTAGGTTGGTGGTGGCTAACGAGGAGCAGGAGGTAGGGAGGTAGGGAGGTGGTGGTTAATGAGTATCAGAAGGTAGGGAGGTAGGGTGGTGCTGGATAACGAGGAGCAGGAGGTAGGGAGGTAGGGCGGCACTGTTTAACGAGGAGCAGGAGGTAGGGAGGTAGGGTGGTACTGGTTAACGAGGTGCAGGAGGTAGGGAGGTAGGGCGGCATTGGTTAACGAGGAGCAGGAGGTATGGAAGTAGGGTAGTGGCGGTTAACGAGGAGCAAAAGGTAAGGAGGTAGGGTGGTGCTGGTTAATGAGTATCATGAGGTAGGGAGGTAGGGTGGTGCTGGTTAACGAGAAGCAGGAGGTAGGGAGGTAGGGAGAAGCCCCACATTAGCGCAGGACATGAACCACTTTGCATACTGTGCTGTACAATTAGTGTTCCTTCAAGCACAACAGCATGTAAAGGATTAGTGTACACGACGTGTGGATCTTCGTCTCCTGCAGTGAATGTTTATGTTGTGGGTTCCTTCCCAGGGGAGAGGCGTTCTCCCTCATGTGGTGTACGATGATGTGGGTCCTTCCCCAGGGGAGAGGCGTTCTCCCTCATGTGGTGTACGATGATGTGGGTCCTTCCCCAGGGGAGAGGCGTTCTCCCTCATGTGGTGTACGATGATGTGGGTCCTTCCCCAGGGGAGAGGCGTTCTCCCTCACCTACTGTATGATGTGGTCACATCAGCTTCATCTGCTCTTCTCTAATCTATCACTAATACAGTATGTTAACACCAGACACAAACAACCATGATACAGTATCTACCATCAAGACGACGCTAAAGCTTTGGTTGTATTATACAACCTACATCAGCATGGTGAACATTATGATGGACAAAATATTACGCGTAGTGAATCTTTTACCCCGTTAGTTGCCTTACATAACTGACATATTACTTTTGGTATAAGAGGTGGAAAAAAAAAATATCTTCCCGGATAACTTCGATAAATTTTGAAATGATTATTACAACTAGTAATGTCTCAGTGGGGTAGGTAGGCGTGATATTTGAGACAAATTTCTACATTACTATGGTAGCCCCACTTTACAGTTATTTGCATAGATATGTGAAAACAGTACAACATTTATTATGCCAAATTACCGGAATAGTCGGTATTGATTGATGTATTACAACATCAAGAAAACAGGGCTGCCAGTGAGAGGCTAGATCAAGGAGCAATTATCAACATCCTTCGTCCGTGGTGTCATATTGTTTAAACGAAGAAGGTGGTAAGGTACATTCTAACGTGTGTACATAACATACCAAATTGTTTTTCAACTTTACAGCTATCCATTCGTGTTTTAAGTCAGTGTTTCTCAACTCTTCTCTTCTTTACTTTTCTTTTACTATTTGTTGTGTTTATTGTTTAATCTTTCTCCATTGCAGATATTCTTTCCCTATGAGTAAAACGCTGATAGTGAGCGAAGCCTTCCTTCTGAACATTAATGCAGTTCTACGCTTGGTCGGCCTTGCGGGAGATTAGTCGGAAGCTGATGTTGTATTCATGAACTGAAATAAGCAGTTGATAAGCCAGTTACGAATGACTCTTGGCCAGTCGAGGGGTAAGTGTATTCCTCCACCACATTTGGGAATTTAGTACGGGACAACTATCCTCCAGAGGAATATTCCAAGATCAAGGTTCACATGGTGTGTCTTCCTTGGGCTCCCCATTCAGTCTTGGGAGACATGATAGCAACGCCTGGAAGACGTCAAAATCCTACAGATTGGTGTGGTAAAGACAGACAAGCATGCAGATGATTCAGGGAAAAACCTGCAAACTGTTCGTGTGACTAAGAAGGCGCAAATAATGTTAGTCGTAGATATCAAACGAAATCATCAAATTCATTCTTAAACTTGTCTATAGTACTTTACCAGTCACTCTAATTGGTGTATCGTTAATTATGTTAACAACCCTGTTGAATAAAAAGCACTTCAACCAACTAGGTAAAACGTTTGCCCGCGAGTTTGCCCTCTTCATACCACATAACCTTCTTAAATATTTCGTCCCTGATACCCCAGAGCCTCCTTCCCTCAACTCTCTCATCTCCTTTTCAGTCTCCTCTCCCTTTATCCCCTTCACTCTGACACATACCCGTATATCATATGGTCATTAGTTCTTCTTTCATTCTTTCCTGAAACAATTCAAGACACCCTACTAAGCTCTCTCAATGATTGTGTTTAATACTACATCTTTCTAACACTCATATCCTACACGATCAATCCGCCTCACACAATATATTGTTCTCAAGCATTTCATCTCTAACACGTTCACGCTCTTACATCCACCGTATTGAGAGTCCAAGAGTCACATCATGCAGTAATGTTGGGACTACACTACCTTCAAACATACCCATTTTTGCCTTACATTTGCTGAGCTCATACACACGCTTTTCAGAGCACCCAGCACATTACTCCTCCCATCCTGGGACTCATTCTAGCCCCTAAGGAGTACCTAAAGCACTCAACTTCTTCAAGGTTACCCCAGTTCAAACCATTCTTTCATACTCCTACAGCACCTCATTACCTTACCATTGTTCGTACTAACTCTGATTCGTACACTTTCCTGAACCCTGACATCAGCCTCTGGGTTTTCTTCTCTCGGGTCTGCCATCAGACCTGTGTCATCTGCAAAAAAGCTGCTGACTCACACTAGAGCCACCCCGTCCCTCCCAGCATACTGTAGACCTGTTCCTCGCTCCAAGACCCTGGCATTTACCTTACTCACCACCTTGTTCATGAATAGATTAAACAACTACGGTGACATCACGCACCACTGACGTAAACCTACCTTTCTTTGGAGCCGCAGATCACTTAACCTTCCTACTCGTACACGTATCTCGTGCTATATTCGAAGCAGCCTCCACAATAGATTTCTGCCTACCTGATCATTCTCTCTTTTCCAGATCCATAAATGCCAAATGCAGATCCTTCTCCTTCTCAAAGCATTTCTCACACAGACTCTTCACAGTAATCTCTTGGTCTGCATGTTTTCTCCCAATCCTGTATCCACATTGTTACTCCCCAGTCAGACACGCGCTATCCATTCCATCACCCTCTCCTTTATAACTCCTTCATACCTCTATAATTGAAAACCCAATTTTATTCCCCTTGCCCTCATGCAAGGGCGCTAAACATACATTTTACTACTCCTCTGGCACCTCATCTTAGGCTATACAAACATGGAACAGCCAGATTAATCAGTGAGCAACGCTGTTGAGAAACTCGACTGTATTCCTGTTCACTCCTCCTGCTTCACTAAACTTCATCTCACGCAAGGCTTTCACGACCTCCTGTGTTTCTGCTATAACTTTCGCCATGACTCTTTTCCTTCATGTGCAAAACCAACACTTCCACTTTCCCTGTCATCTCATTCATTTATCATTCATTCAGAATTCTCATTCCATCTCTTTGCACATCCTTCTTTGTTACCACTTCCCCACCCATCCTCTTTCCTCATCTTTATCCCAACCTGTTCTTTCATTTTCCTCCCTTCTCAGTTTTCCACATTTTCTTGTTCTCTCTGAAGATTCTCGTGACAATGCCATTCTCATCTCCAATCTATCATCTTGAGAGATTGTATTCTTTTAATAGTATTAAGGCTAGACTGCCTTACTTGGATCTTAGGTCTGTGTGGTCTGTGTATCTAATGACTCTAAGCTCCGGTGCCTTTTTCTTGATCACCTGCTTCGTTCTCTTGTATTCCTCTTAATCACTTGCACTCATTTAAGTATAATTTGTAAACCTCGTTGTTTCCCTCTCACTGTCCATGTAACCCCTTCATTCCTCCACTTACTATACTTTCTCATACTTTCACATCACACTTTTCACATGTCACACACTTCCCCCACACTTTTACACATTGCATCCCTAAAATCTTTCTACTCTCTTCCCACTTTCCTGGTATCATTTACTCTTACCCTCTGCCATTCCTCAGTCATTTGATATTTCATCACACATGCTTCTCTGCCTAAACCGCTTACCCACATCCCAGATTACACCACCTCCTTCACTCATATGTCGTTTCCTACCTTCTTGAACTCACACAAACTCTCGTCCTTGACTCTACCAAGATATGTTGAGACACTTTTCCTGCAATCCCTTTCAGAGCTTTCTCATCCAACAGTCTCTCTTCTGCATGACTTACGATCAACATATAATCCGCTGATTCCAGTTGATATTCAGTCTCATTCTACTGACCATACCTATCTTAAACCGTGTATAGCCTATCAACAGTCCTCTCTCAGGGGATCTCACGTCAGTCAGTCATACCCTCAATTGCCATATCGACTCCCCCATTTGGCACTTACATTCCCCTACACAATAAGTCGGTTCATTAACACCACAGCTGCTTCAACACTCATTCATGCCCTCCCAGGATACGTCTTTCATCTCCATTATCTTCGCTTTCTGCTTCCAATTTGGAAAAATATTTCATAAATCCTGATACACTATGAGAAAACACCAGAAATAAACTGTACATACGACAACAGAAGGCTAATGTGCAGCAGCAGGGAGTCGGCGATTGCTTAAAGAACTGCTGAGTAGAATTACAATTTCATGGTAAAAATCCACTCCCAGATATCTAAAACACTTCACTTCTTCCAGTTCTTCTCCATTCAGATTTACATTCCAATTAAAATGTCCCTCAACCCTATTGAACCTAACAACCTTGTTCTCATTCACATTTACTAAATCAACTTTCTCCTTTCACACACTTTTCTAAACTCTGTCACCAACCTCTACAATTTCTCACCCGAGCTAGCCACTAGAGCTGTATCATCGGCGAACAACAATTGGCTCACTTCCCAGGCCCTCTCATCCACAACAGACTGCACAATCGCCCTATTCTCCTAAACTCTTGCATTTACTTCCTTAACAACCCCATCCATAAACAATTAAACAACCATGGGGACAACACACATCCCTACCGCAAACCGACATTCACTGGGAACAAGTCACTCTCCTCTCTTCCTACTCGCACACATGCCTGACATCGCTGGTAAAACTTTTCACTGCTTCTAACAACTTACCTCCCACGCTATATAATCTTAAAACCTTCCACAAAGCATCTCTATCAACCTATCATATGCCTTCTCCAGATCCATAAATGCTACATACAAATCCACCTTTTTTTCTAAGTATTTCTCACATATATTTTTCAAAGCAAACACCTGATCCACACGTCCTCTACCACCTCGGAAACCACACTGTTCTTCACCAATCTGGTGCTCTCTACATGACTTCACCCTCTCAATCAATACCCTCCCAAATGATATCCCAGGAATACTCAACAGTCTTACACCTCTGTAGTTTGAACACTCACCTTCATCCCTTTTGTCTTTGTACAATGGCACTATGCATGCATTCCGCCAATCCTCAGGCACTTCACTATGATCCATACATACATTAGATATCCTTACCAACCAGTCAACAACACAGTCACCCCCCTTTTTAATAAATTCCTCTACAATACCATCTAAACCCGCCGACTTGCCGGCTTTCATCTCCCGCAAAGCTTTCACCACCTCTTCTCTGTTTACCAAACTATTTTCCCAGACCCTCTCACGTGGCACACCACCCCAACCAAAATACCCTATATCTACCGCTCTATGATCAAACACATTCAACAAACCTTCAAAATACTTACTCCATCTCCTATTCATTTCGTCACTACCTGTTATTACCTTCCAAATTGCCCCCTTCAACGATGTTCCCATTTGTTCTCTTTCCAAAACATCTGTTTACTCTTCCTAAGATTAATGATACTCTCACACCCTAACTCTCACTTGCCCTCTTTTTCACCTCTTGCATCTTTCTCTTGACCTCCTGTCGCTTTTTTGTATACATTTCCCAATCATTTGTGCTACTTTCCTGCAAGTATCGTTCAAAGTCCTCTCTTTTCTCTTTCACTAACAACCTTTTTTCTTCATCCACCACTCACTACCCTTTCTAATCTGCCCAACTTCGACCTTTATTATACCGCATGCATCTTTTGCGCAAGTCATCATTGCTTCCCTAAATACGTTAATTTCCTCACCCACTCCCCTCACGTCATTTGTTCTCACTTTTTGCCATTCTACACTCAATCTCTCCTGGCACTTCCTCAGAGAAGTCGCCCAACATCCTCTCTTCTTTTCCGGAAGGCCCCTACAAATCTTCACCTTCACCTCCAAAAGATAGTGATGAGACATCCCTCCAGCTGCCCTTCTCAGCACATTAATATCCAAAAGTCTCTCTTTTACACGCCTATCAATTAACACGAAAACCAATAGTGCCCTTTGACCATCTCTTCTACTCACATACGTATACAATGTATTCCCAATCACCAGTCCTTCTTCAGCACACAAATCCAGAAGCTCTTCACCATTTCTGTTTACAACAGTGAACACCCCATGTGCACCGACTATACTCTCAAATGCCACATTGCTTACTCTCGCATTTAAATCAAATATCACACGTGCATATATATATATATATATATATATATATATATATATATATATATATATATATATATATATATATATATATATATATATATATATATATATATTCTATTTTTTTTCATACTATTCGCCATCTCCCGCGTTGGCGAGGTAGCGTTAAGAACAGATGACTGAGTCTTTGAGGGAAATCCTCACTTGTCCCCTCCTCTGTTCCTCCTTTTGGAAAATTAAAAACGAGAGGGAGGATTTCCAGCCCCCTGCTCCCTCCTCTTTTAGTCGCCTTCTACGATACGCATATATATATATATATATATATATATATATATATATATATATATATATATATATATATATATATATATATATATATATATATATATATATATATATTCCTATGAGTCCATGGAATATCTTCATCACGCGCAAAATTGTGATCCTTTCCAATATATATATATATGTATATATATATATATATATATATATATTATATATATATATATATATATATATATATATATATATATATATATATGTATATATATATATATATATATATATATATATATATATATATATATATATATATATATATATATATATATATATATTATTTATTATTTTACTTTGTCGCTGTCTCCCGCGATTGCGAGGTAGCGCAAGGAAACAGACGAAAGAAATGGCACAACCCACCCCCATACACAATGTACACACACACACACGAACACACACGCAAATATACATACCTATACATCTCAATGTACACATATATATACACACACAGAGACCTACATATATACCCATGCACACAAATCACACTGTCTGCCCCTATTCATTCCCATCGCCACCTCGCCACACATGGAATACCATCCCCCTCCCCCCTCATGTGTGCGAGGTAGCACTAGGAAAAGACAACAAAGGCCCCATTCGTTGACACTCAGTCTCCAGCTGTCACGCAATAATGCCCGAAACCACAGCTCCCTTTCCACATCCAGGCCCCACACAACTTTCCATGGTTTAACCCAGACGCTTCACATGCCCTGATTCAATCCACTGACAGCACGTCAACCCCGGTACACCACATCGATCCAATTCACTCTATTCCTTCCCCGCCTTTCACCCTCCTGCATGTTCAGTCCCCGATCACACAAAATCTTTTTCACTCCATCTTTCCACCTCCAATTCGGTCTCCCACTTCTCCTCGTTCCCTCCACCTCCGACACATATATCCTCTTGGTCAATATTTCCTCACTCATTCTCTCCATGTGCCCAAAACATTTCAAAACACCCTCTTCTGCTCTCTCAACCACGCTCTTTTTATTTCCACACATCTCTCTTACCCTTACGTTACTTACTCGATCAAACCACCTCACACCACACAATGTCCTCAAACATCTCATTTCCAGCACATCCATCCTCCTGCGCACAACTCTATCCATAGCCCACGCCTCGCAACCATACAACATTGTTGGAACCACTATTCCTTCAAACATACCCATTTTTGCTTTCCGAGATAATGTTCTCGACTTCCACACATTCTTCAAGGCTCCCAGGATTTTCGCCCCCTCCCCCACCCTATGATCCACTTCCGCTTCCATGGTTCCATCCGCTGCCAGATCCACTCCCAGATATCTAAAACACTTTACTTCCTCCAGTTTTTCTCCATTCAAACTTACCTCCCAATTGACTTGACCCTCAACCCTACTGTACCTAATAACCTTGCTCTTATTCACATTTACTCTTAACTTTCTTCTTTCACACACTTTGCCAAAGTAAGTCACCAGCTTCTGCAGTTTCTCACATGAATCAGCCACCAGCGCTGTATCATCAGCGAACAACAACTGACTCACTTCCCAAGCTCTCTCATCCTCAACAGACTTCATGCTTGCACCTCTTTTCAAAACTCTTGCATTCACCTCCCTAACAACCCCATCCATAAACAAATTAAACAACCATGGAGACATCACACACCCCTGCCGCAAACCTTCATTCATTGAGAACCAATCACTTTCCTCTCTTCCTACACGTACACACGCCTTACATCCTCGATAAAAACTTTTCACTGCTTCTAACAACTTGCCTCCCACACCATATATTCTTAATACCTTCAACAGAGCACCTCTATCAACTCTATCATATGCCTTCTCCAGATCCATAAATGCTACATACAAATCCATTTGTTTTTCTAAGTATTTCTCACATACATTCTTCAAAGCAAACACCTGATCCACACATCCTCTACCACTTCTGAAACCACACTGCTCTTCCCCAACCTGATGCTCTGTACATGCCTTCACACTCTCAATCAATACCCTCCCATATAATTTACCAGGATTACTCAACAAACTTATACCTCTGTAATTTGAGCACTCACTCTTATCCCCTTTGCCTTTGTACAATGGCACTATGCAAACATTCCGCCAATCCTCAGGCACCTCACCATGAATCATACATACATTAAATAACCTTACCAACAAGTGAACAATACAATCACCCCCTTTTTTAATAAATTCCACTGCAATACCATCCAAACCTGCTGCCTTGCCGGCTTTCATCTTCCGCAAAGCTTTTACTATCTCTTCTCTGTTTACCAAATCATTTTCCCTAACCCTCTCACTTTGCACACCACCTCGACCAAAACACCCTATATCTGTCACTCTATCATCAAACACATTCAACAAACCTTCAAAATACTCACTCCATCTCCTTCTCACATCACCACTACTTGTTATCACCTTATCACATTTGCGCCCTTCAATGAAGTTCCCATTTGCTCCCTTGTCTTACGCACTTTATTTACCTCCTTCCAAAACATCTTTTTATTCTCCCTAAAATTTAATGATACTCTCTCACCCCAAATCTCATTTGCCCTTTTTTTCACCTCTTGCACCTTTCTCTTGACCTCCTGTCTCTTTCTTTTATACATTTCCCACTCAATTGCATTTTTTCCCTGCAAAAATCGTCCAAATGCCTCTCACTTATCTTTCACTAATAATCTTACTTCTTCATCCCAACACTCACTACCCCCTTTCTAATCAACCCACCTCTCACTCTTCTCATGCCACAAGGATCTTTTGGACAATCCATCACTGATTCCCTAAATACATCCCATTCCTCCCCCACTCCCCTTACTTCCATTGTTCTCACCTTTTTCCATTTTGTACTCAGTCTCTCCTGGTACTTCCTCACACAAGTCTCCTTCCCAAGCTCACTTACTCTCACCACCCTCTTCACCCCAACATTCACTCTTCTTTTCTGAAAACCCATACAAATCTTCACCTTAGCCTCAGACATCCCTCCAGTTGCACCTCTCAGCACATTAACATCCAAAAGTCTCTCTTTCGCGCGCCTGTCAATTAACACGTAATTCAATAACGCTCTCTGGCCATCTCTCCCACTTACATACGTATACTTATGTATATCTCGCTTTTTAAACCAGGTGTTCCCAATCATCAGTCCTTTTTCAGCACATAAATCTACAAGCTCTTCCCCATTTCCATTTACAACACTGAACACCCCATGTATACCAATTATTCCCTCAACTGCCACATTACTCACCTTTGCATTCAAATCACCCATCACTATAACCCGGTCTCGTGCATCGAAACCACTAACACACTCATTCAGCTGCTCCCTAAACACTTGCCTCTCATGATCTTTCTTCTCATGCCCAGGTGCATATGCACTAATAATCACCCATCTCTCTCCATCAACTTTCAGTTTTACCCATATTAATCGAGAATTTACTTTCTTACATTCTATCACATACTCCCACAACTCCTGTTTCAGGAGTACTGCTACTCCTTCCCTTGCTCTTGTCCCCTCACTAACCCCTGACTTTCCTCCCAAGACATTCCCAAACCACTCTTCCCCTTTACCCTTGAGCTTCGCTTCACTCAGAGCCAAAACATCCAGGTTCCTTTCCTCAAACATACTACCTATCTCTCCTTTTTTCACATCTTGGTTACATCCACACACATTTAGACACCCCAGTCTGAGCCTTCGAGGAGGATGAGCACTCCCCGCGTGACTCCTTCTGTTTCCCATTTTAGAAAGTTAAAAAGAATACAAGGAGGGGAGGATTTCTGGCCCCCCGCTCCCGTCCCCTCTAGTCGCCTTCTACGACAAGCGAGGAATATATATATATATATATATATATATATATATATATATATATATATATATATATATATATATATATATATATATATATATATATATATATTCTTTTTTCTTTTAAACTATTCGCCATTTCCCGCGTTAGCGAGGTAGCATTAAGAACAGAGGGCTGGGCCTTTGAGGGAATACCCTCACCTGGCCCAGTTCTCTGTTCCTTCTTTTGGAAAATTAAAATTAAACATTGAATATATATATATATATATATATATATATATATATATATATATATATATATATATATATATATATATATATATATATATACACACACAGACATATACATATATACACATACACATAATTCATACTCTCTGCCTTTATTTATTCCCATCGCCACCTCGCCACACATGGAAGAACAACCCCCTCCCCCCACATGTGTACGAGGTAGCGCTAGGAAAAGACAACAAAGGCCACATTCGTTCACACTTAGTCTCTAGCTGTCATGTAATAGTGCACCGAAACCACAGCTCCCTTTCCACATCCATTTCCCACAAAACTTTCCATGGTTTACCCCAAACGCTTCACATGCCCTAGTTCAATCCATTGACAGCACCTCGACCCCGGTATACCACATCGCTCCAATTCACTCTATTCCTTGCACGCCTTTCACCCTCCTGAATGTTCAGGCCCCGATCACAAAAAATCTTTTTCACTCCTTCTTTCCACCTCCAATTTGGTCTCCCACTTCTCCTCGTTCCCTCCACCTCTGACACATATATCCTCTTGGTTAATCTTTCCTCACTCATTCTCTCCATGTGACCAAACCATTTCAAAACACCCTCTTCTGCCCTCTCAACCACACTCTTTTTATTTCCACACATCTCTCTTACCCTTACATTACTTATTCGATCAAACCACCTCACACCACAGATTGTCCTCAAACATCTCATTTCCAGTACATCCACCCTCGTACGCACAACTCTATCCATAGCCCACGCCTTGCAACCATACAACATTGTTGGAACCACTATTCCTTCAAACATACACATTTTTGCTTTCCGAGATAATGTTCTCGACTTCCAAACGTTCTTCAAGGCTCTAAGAATTTTCGCCCTTCTCCACTCTATGATTCACTTCCGCTTCCGTGGTTCCATCCGCTGTCAGATCCACTCCCAGATATCTAAAACACTTAACTTCCTCCAGTTTTTCTTCATTGAAACTTACCTCCCAGTTGACTTGACCCTCAACCCTACTGTACCTAATAACCTTGTTCTTATTCAAATTTACTCTTAACTTTCTTCTTTCACACGCTTTATCAAACTCAGTCACCAGCTTCTGCAGTTCCTCACATGAATCAGCCACCAGAGCTTTATCATCAGCGAACTACAACTGACTCAATTCCCGAGCTCTCTCATCCAGACTGCATAGTTGCCCCTCTTTCCAAAACTCTTGCATTCACCTCCCTAACAACCCCATCCATAAACAAGTTAAACAACCATGGAGACATCACACACCCATGCCGCAAACCTAAATTCACTGAGAACCAATCACTTTCCTCTCTTCCTACACGTACACATGCCTTACATATGTACGTGTAGGAAGAGAGGAAAGCTTCTAACAACTTGCCTCCCACACCATATATTCTAAATACCTTCCACAGAGCATCTCTGTCAACTCTATCATATGCCTTCTCCAGATCCATAAATGCTACATACAAATCCATTTGCTTTTCTAAGTATTTCTCACATACATTCCTCAAAGCAAACACCTGATCCACACATCCATTCAAACGTACCTCCCAATTGACTTGTCCCTCAACTGTACTGTACCAAATAACCTTGCTCTTATTCACATTTACTCTCAGCTTTCTTCTTTCACACACTTTACCAGACTCAGTCACCAGCTTCTGTAGTTTCTCACATGAATCAGCCACCAGCGTTGTATCATCAGCGAACAACAACTGACTCACTTCCCAAGCTTTCCCATCCACAACAGTCTGCACACTTGACACACCCCTGCCGCAAACCTTCATTTACTGAGTACCAATCACTTTCCTCTCTTCCAACACGTACACATGCCTTACATCCTTGATAAAAACTTTTCACTGCTTCCAGCAACTTGACTCCCACACCATATATTCTTAATACCTTCCACAGAGCATCTCTATCAACTGTATCATATGCCTTTTCCATGGAAGCGGAAGTGAATCATAGGGTGGGGGAGGGGGCGAGAGTTCTGGGAGCGTTGAGGATTGTGTGGGAGTCGAGAAGATTATCTCGGAAAGCAAAAATGGGTATGTTTGAAGGAATAGTGGTTCCAACAATGTTATATGGTTGCGAGGCGTGGGCTATAGATAGAGTTGTGCGCAGGAGGGTGGCTGTGCTGGAAATGAGATGGTTGAGGACAGTATGTGGTGTGAGGTGGTTTGATGTGGTTGAGAGAGCGGAAGAGGGTGTTTAGAAATGGTTTGGTCACATGGAGAGAATGAGTGAGGAAATGTTGACGAAGAGGATATATGTGTCAGAGGTGGAGGGAACGAGGAAAAGTGGGAGACCAAAGTGGAGGTGGAAAGATGGAGTGAAAAAGTTTTTGAGTAATCGGGGCCTCAAGATGCGGGAAGGTGAAAGGCGTTCAAGGAATAGAGTGAATAGGAACGATGTGGTATACCGGTGTCGACTTGGTGTCAGTGGATTGAACCAGGGCATGTGAAGCGTTGGAGGTAAACCATGTGGGGCGTGGATGTTGAAACGGAGCTGTGGTTTCGGTGCATTATTGCATGAGAGCTAGAGACTAAATGTGAACGAATGTGGCCTTTGTTGTCTTTTCCCAGCGCTACCTCGCGCAAATGAGGGGGAAGGGTGTTGTTTCTTCATATGTACATATATATATATAAATATATATATATATATATATATATATATATATATATATATATATATATATATATAAAAAGAGCGTGGTTGAGAGAGCAGAAGAGGGTGTTTTGAAATGGTTTGGGCACATGGAGAGAATGAGTGAGGAGAGATTGACCAAGAGGATATATGTGTCGGAGGTGGAGGGAACGAGGAGAAGAGGGAGACCAAATTGGAGGTGGAAAGATGGAGTGAAAAAGATTTTGTGTGATCGGGGCCTGAACATGCAGGAGGGTGAAAGGAGGGCAAGAAATAGAGTGAATTGGAGTCATGTGGTATACAGGGGTTGACGTGCTGTCAGTGGATTGAAGCAAGGCATGTGAAGCGTCTGGGGTAAACCATGGAAAGCTGTGTAGGTATGTATATTTGCGTGTGTGGACGTGTGTATGTACATGTGTATGGGGGGGGGGGGGTTGGGCCATTTCTTTCGTCTGTTTCCTTGCGCTACCTCGCAAACGCGGGAGACAGCGACAAAGTATAAAAAAAAAAAAAAAAAAAAAAAAAAAAAAATATATATATATATATATATATATATATATATATATATATATATATATATATATATATATATATATATATATATATATATATATATATATATATATATATATATATATATTTTTTTTTTTTTTTTTTTTTTTTCCTTCAAACTATTCGCCATTTCCCGCATCAGCGAGGTAGCGTTAAGAACAGAGGACTGGGCCTTTTTTGGAATATCCTCACCTGGCCCCCTCTGTTCCTCCTTTTGGAAAATTAAAAAAAAAAAAAAAACGAGAGGGGAGGATTTCCAGCCCCCCGCTCCCTCCCCTTTTAGTCGCCTTCTACAACACGCAGGGAATACGTGGGAAGTATTCTTAATCCCCCCATCCCCAGGGGGGATATATATATATATATATATATATATATATATATATATATATATATATATATATATATATATATATATATATATATATATATATATATATATATATATATATATATATATACATATATTTCCCAAGCATTCCTTACGTGTCGTAGGAAGTGACTAAAGGGGACGGGAGCGGGGGGCTAGAAACCCTCCCCTCCTTGCATTTTAACTTTCTAAAAGGGGAAACAGAAGAAGAAGTCACGCGGGGAGTGATCATCCTCCTCGAAGGCTCAGACTCTGGTGTCTAAATGTGTGTGAGTGTAAGCAAGATGATGAGAAAAAAGGAGAGATAGGTAGTATGTTTGAGGAAAGGAACCTGGATGTTTTGGCTCTGAGTGAAACGAAGGGTAAAAGGGAAGAGTGGTTTGGGAATGTTTTGGGAGTAAAGTCAGGTGTTGGTGAGAGGACAACAGCAAGGGAAGGATTAGCACTTCTCCTGAAACAGGAGTGGTGGGAGTACGTGATAGAGTGCAAAAAAGTATACTCTAGATTGATATGGGTAAAACTGAAAGTGGATTGCGAGAGATGGGTGATTATTGGTGCATATGCACCAGGGCATGAGAAGAAAGATTATGAGACGCAAGTATTTTGGAAGCAGCTGAGTGAGTGTGTTACTAGTTTTGATGCATGAGACCGGGTTATAGTGATGGGTAATTTGAATGCAAAGGTGAGTAATGTGCCAGTTGAGGGAATAATGGGTGTGCATGGGGTATTCAGTGTTGTATATGGAAATGGTGAAGAGTTTGTAGGTTTGTGTGCTGAAAAAGGACTGGTTATTGGGAATACCTGGTTTAGAAAGAGAGATATACATGAGTATACGTATGTAAGTAGGAGAGATGGCCAGAAAGCGTTATTCGATTACGTGTTAATTGATAGGCGCACGAAAGAGAGACTATTGGATGTCAATATGCTGAGAAGTGCAACTGGAGGGATGTCTGATCATTATCTTTTGTAGGCGAAGGTGAAGATTTGTGGAAGGAAAGAGAGAATGTTGAGGTGAAGAGAGTGGTGGGAGTAAGTGAGCTTGGGAAGGAGACTTGTGTGAGGAAGTACCAGGAGAGACTGAGTGCAGAATGGAAAAGGTGAGAGCAAATGACATAAGGGGAGTGGGGGAGGAATGGGATGTATTTACGGATGCAGTGATGGCTTGAACAAAAGATGCATGTGGGATGAGAAAGGTGGGAGGTGGGTAGATTAGAAAGGGTAGTGAATGGTGGGATGAAGAAGTAAGACTGTTAATGAAAGAGAAGAGAGAGGCGTTTGGACCAATTTTGCAGGGAAGTAGTGGAGATGACTGGGATTTGTACAAATGAAAGCTGCAGAAGGTCAAGAGAAAGGTGCAAGAAATGAAAAATAGAGCAGATGAGAGTTAGGGTGAGAGAGTATCACTGAATTTTAGGGGGAGAAAAAAAAAAGAAGCTTCGGAAGGAGGTTAATATAGTGGGTAAGAGAAGAGACTAAATGGTAACATCGGTGAAGAGGCAAATGGGGAGGTAATGACAGGTAGTGGTGTAGTGAGAACAAGATGGAGTGAGTATTGTGGTGGTTTGTTGAATGTGTTTGATGATAAAACGACAGATAATGGGTGTTTTCCTCGAGGTGTAGGGCGAAGTGAGAATGCCAGAGAGAATGGTTTGGTAAACAGAAGAGAGGCAGTGAAAGCTTTGCGGAAGATGAAAGCCACCAAGGCGGGAGGTTTGGATGGTATTACAGTGGAATTTATCTAAAATGGAGGTGACTGTGTTGTTGATTGGTTGGTAAGGATATTCAGTGTATGTATAGTTAATGGTGAAGTGCCTGAGGGTTAGCGGAATGCTTGCATAGTGTCATTGTACGAAGGCAAAGGGAATAAAATCAAATGTTCAAGTTACAGAGGTATACGTTTGTTGAGTATTCCTGTGAAATGATATGGGAGGTTATTGACTAAGAGGGTAAAGGCATGTACAGCGTACCAGACTGGGGATGAGCAGCGTGGTTTCAGAAGTGGTAGAGGATGTGCAGATCAGGTGTTTGCTTTGAAGTATGTAAGTATGAAATACTTAGGAAAACATGGATATGTATGAAGCATTTATGGATCTGAAGAAGGCATATGATAGATTTATGGAGATGCTTTGTGGACGGTATTAAGAGAATATGGTGTTTGAGGTTTGTTGCTAGAAACAGTGAAAAGTTTTTACCAGGGATATAATGCATTTGTACAAGTAGGAAGAGAGTAAACTGATTGGTTCCCAGTGAATGTCGGTTTGCGGCGGGGGCGCGTGATGTCTCCATGGTTGTTTAATATGTTATTGGATGGGGCGGTTAAGGAAGTCATTGCAAGAGTTTTGGAGAGAGGGGCAGTAATGCAATCTGTTGTGGATGAGAGGGCTTGCGAAGTGAGTCAGTTGTTGTTTGTTGATGATACAGAGTTGGTGGCTGATTCGGTTGAGAAACTGCAGAAGTTGGTGACCGAGTTTAGTAAAGTTTGTAAAAGAAGAGAGCTGAGAGTAAATATGAATAAGAGCAAGGTTATTTGGTTCATTAGGATTTAGGGACTAGTTATCTGGGAAGTGAGTTTGAGTGAAGAAAAACTGTAGGAAGTGAAGTGTTTTAGATATCTAGAAGTGGATATAACACGGATGGAACCATGGAAGCGGAAGTGAGTCACAGGGTGGGGGAGGGGGCGAGGGTTCTGGGAGCGTTGAAGAATGTGTGAAAGGCGAGAACGTTATTTCCAAGAGCAAAATTGGGTATATTTGAGGGAATAGTGGCTCCAACAATGTTATATGGTTACGAAGCATGGGTTATAAATAGGGTTGTGCAGAAAAGGGTGGATGTGTTGAAAATGCAGTGTTCGAGGACAAAATGTGGTGTGAGGAGGTTTGATCGAGAAAGTAATGAAAGGGTAAGAGAGATATGTGGAAATTAAAAGAGTGTGGTTGAGAGAGGAAAGGAGGGTGTGTTGAAATGGCTTGGTAACATAGAGAGAATGAGTGAGGAGAGATTGACAAAGAGGATATATGTGTCAGAGGTTCAAGGAACGAGAAGCGGGAGACCATATTGGAAGTGGAAGGATGGACTGAAAAAGATTTTGAGCGATCGGATCCTGAAGATACAGAAGGGTGAAAGGTGTGCAAGGAATACAATGAATTGGAACGATGTGGTATACCCGGGTCGACATGCTGTCAATGGATTGAACAAGGGCATGTGAATCGTCTGGGGTAAACCATAGAAAGCTTTGTGGGGCCAGGGTGTGTAAAGGGAGATGTGGTTTCGGTGAATTACACATGGCAGCTAGAGGCAGAGTGTGAACGAATGTGGCACTTTTTTGTTTTCCCCTTTTAGAAAGTTAAAATATATATATATATACATATATATATATATATATATATATATATATATATATATATATATATATATATATATATATATATTGATATAATCGGAGTGTTCAGTGTTGTAAATGGAAATGATGAAGAGCTTGTAGATTTATGTGCTGAAAAAGGACTGGTGATTGGGAATACCTGGCTTAAAAAGCGAGATATACATAAGTATACGTATGTAAGTAGGAGAGATGGCCAGAGAGCGTTATTGGATTACGTGTTAATTGATAGACGCACGAAAGAGAGACTTTTGGATGTTAATACGCTAAGAGGTGCAACTGGAGGGATGTCTGATCATTATCTTATGGAGGCGAAGGTGAAGATTTGTAGGGGGTTTTCAGAAAAGAAGAGAGAATGTTGGGGTGAAGGGAGTGGAGAGAGTAAGTGAGCTTGGCAAGGAGACTTGTGTGAGGAAGTACCAGGAGAGACTGAGTACAGAATGGAAAAAGGTGAGAAGAAAGGAGGTAAGGGGAGTGGGGGAGGAATGGGATGTATTTAGGGAAGCAGTGATGGCTTGCGCAAAAGATGCTTGTAGCATGAGAAGCGTGTGAGGTGGGTTGATTAGAAGGGGTAGTGAGTGGTGGGATGAAGAAGTAAGATTATTAGTGAAAGAGAAGAGAGAGGCATTTGGACGATTTTTGCGGGGAAAAATGCAAATGAGTGGGAGAGGTATAAAAGAAAGAGGCAGGAGGTCAAGAGAAAGGTGCAATAGGTGAAAAAGAGGGCAAATGAGAGTTGGGGTGAGAGAGTATCATTAAATTTCAGGGAGAATAAAAAAGATGTTTTGGAAGGAGGTAAATAAAGTGCGTAAGACAAGGGAGCAGATGGGAGCTTAAGTGAAGGGAGCTAATGGGGAGATGATAACAAATAATGATGATGTGAGAAGGAGATGGAGTGAGTATTTTGAAGGTTTGTTGAATGTGTTTGATGACAGAGTGGCAGATATAGGGTGTTTTGGTTGAGGTGGTGTGCAAAGTGAGAGGGTTAGGGAAAATGATTTGGTAAGTAGAGAAGAGGTTGTAAAAGCTTTACGGAAGATGAAAGCCGGCAAGGCAGCAGGTTTGGATAGTATTGCAGCGGAATTTACTAAAAAAGGGGGTGACTGTATTGTTGACTGGTTGGTAAGGTAATTTAATGTATGTATGATTCATTGTGAGGTGCCTGAGGATTGGCGGAATGCTTGCATAGTGCCACTGCACAAAGGCGAAGGGGATAAGAGGGAGTGCTCAAATTACAGAGGTATAAGTTTGTTGAGTATTCCTGGTAAATTATATGGGAGGGTATTGATTGAGAGGGTGGAGGCATGTATAGAGCATCAGATTGGGGAAGAGCAGTGTGGTTTCAGAAGTGGTAGAGGATGTGTGGATCAGGTGTTTGCTTTGAAGAATATATGTGGGAAATACTTAGAAAAGCAAATGGATTTGTATGTAGCATTTATGGATCTTGAGAAAGCATATGATAGAGTTGATAGAGATGCTCTGTGGAAGGTATTAAGAATATATGGTGTGGGAGGCAAGTTGTTAGAAGCAGTGAAAAGTTTTTCTCGAGGATGTAAGGCATGTGTACGTGTAGGAAGAGAGGAAAGTGATTGGTTCACAGTGAATACAGGTTTGCGGCAGGGGTGTGTGATGTCTCCATGGTTGTTTAATTTGTTTATGGATGGGGTTGTTAGGGAGGTGAATGCAAGAGTTTTGAAGAGAGGGGCAAGTATGAAGTCTGCTGTGGATGAGAGAGCTTGAGAATTGAGTCAGTTGTTGTTCGCTGATGATACAGCGCTGGTTACTGATTCATGTGAGAAACTGCAGAAGCTGATGACTGAGTTTGGTAAAGTGTGTGAAAGAAGAAAGCTGAGAGTAAATGTGAATAAGAGTAAGTTTATTAGGTACAGTTGGGTTGAGGGACAAGTCAATTGGGAGGTAAGTTTGAATGGAGAAAAACTGTAGGAAGTGAAGTGCTTTTGATATCTGGAAGTGGATTTGGGAGCTGATGGAACCATGGAAGTGAAGTAAATCATAGGATGGGGGAGGAGGCGAAAGTTCTGGGAGCGTTGAAGAATGTGTGGAAGTCGAGGACATAATCTCAGAAAGCAAAAATGGGTATGTTTGAAGGAATGGTGGTTCCGACAATGTTATATGGTTGCGAGATGTGGGCTAAAGATAAAGTCGTGCGGAGGAGGGTGGATGAGCTGGAAATGAGATGTTTGAGGACAATATGTGGTGTGAGGTGGTTTGATAGAGTTAGTAATAATAGGGTAAGAGAGATGTGTGGTAATAAAAAGAGTGTGGTTGAGGGAGCAGAAGAAGGTGTTTTGAAACGATTTGGTCACATGGAGAGAATGAGTGAGGAAAGATTGACCCAGAGGATATATGTGTCAGAAGTGGAAGGAGAGGAGAAGTGGAAGACGAAATTGGAGGTGGAAAGATGGATTGAAAAAGATTTTGAGTGATCGGATCCAGAACATGCAGGAGGGTGAAAGGCGTGCAAGGAATAGAGTGAATTGGAACGATGTTGTATACCGGGGTCGACATGCTGTCAATGGATTGAACCAGGGCCTGTGAAGCGTCTGGGGTAAACCATGGAAAGTTCTGTAGGACCTGGATATGGAAAGGGAGCCGTGGTTTCGGTGCATTATTACATGACAGTTAGAGACTGAATGCGAGCGAATGTGGCCTTTGTTGTCTTTTCCTAGCGCTACCTCTTACACATGAGAGGGGTGGGGTTTTTTATTTTATGTGTGGCGGGGTGGCAATGGGAATTGAATAAAGGCTGCCAGTATGAATTATGTACATGTGTATATATGTTATGTGTTTGTGTCTGTGTGTATATATGTATACGTGGAGATGTTTAGGTATGTATATTTGCGTGTGTGGAAGTGTATGTACATGTGTACGTGGGCGGGTTGGGCCATCCTTTTGTCTGTTTCCTTGCGCTACCTCACTAACGCCGGAGACAGCGAAAAATGCAAAAAAAAGATATATATATATATATATATATATATATATATATATATATATATATATATATATAAATAAGATCTATCTTCGAAATGAAGAAGACGAAGTGAACCACAGTAGTAAGAGAGAGAAGGAACCCTTCCGCCGCTTAGGACTAGAAGGAGGAGTCTATCCCGCCTGGGGAAAGCTCCGGCTCCGTCTCACCGAGTAAGTAGAGAAACGATCATCCCTGGGGATAGGGGATGAAGAATACTTCCCACGTATTCCCTGCGTGTCGTAGAAGGCGACTAAAAGGGAAGGGAGCGGGAGGCTGGAAATCCTCCCCTCTCGTCTTTTTTTTTTTTTTTTTTCCAAAAGAAGGAACAGAGGGGGGCCAGGTGAGGATATTCCACAAAGGCCCAGTCCTCTGTTCTTAACGCTACCTCGCTAATGCGGGAAATGGCGGATAGTTTAAAAGAAAAAAGAAAATATATATATATATATATATATATATATATATATATATATATATATATATATATATATATATATATATATATATATATATATATGATACAGCGCTGGTGGCTGATTCATGTGAGAAACTGCAGAAGCTGGTGACTGAGTTTGGTAAAGTGTGTGAAAGAAGAAAGTTAAGAGTAAATGTGAATAAGAGCAAGATTATTAGGTACAGTAGGGTTGAGGGTCAAGGCAATTGGGAGGTAAGTTTGAATGGAGAAAAACTGGAGGAAATAAAGTGTTTTAGATATCTGGGAGTGGATCTGGCAGCGGATGGAACCATGGAAGCGGAAGTGGATCATAGGGTGGGGGAGGGGGCGAAAATCCTGGGAGCCTTGAAGAATATGTGGAAGTCGAGAACATTACCTCGGAAAGCAAAAATGGGTATGTTTGAAGGAATAATGGTTCCAACAATATTGTATGGTTGCGAGGCGTGGGCTATGGATAGAGTTGTGCGCAGGAGGGTGGATGTGCTGGAAATGAGATGTTTGAGGACAATGTGTGGTGTGAGGTGGTTTGATCGAGTAAGTAACGTAAGGATAAGAGAGATGTGTGGAAATCAAAAGAGCGTGGTTGAGAGAGCAGAAGAGGGTGTTTTGAAATGGTTTGGTCACATGGAGAGAATGAGTGAGGAAAGATTGACCAAGAGGATATATGTGGCGGAGGTGGAGGGAACGAGGAGAAGTGGGAGACCAAATTGGAGGTGGAAAGATGGAGTGAAAAAGATTTTGTGTGATCGGGGCCTGAACATGTAGGAGGGTGAAAGGAGGGCAAGGAATAGAGTGAATTTGATCGATGTGGTATACCGGGGTTGACGTGCTGTCAGTGGATTGAATCAGGGCATGTGAAGCGTCTGGAGTAAACCATGGAAAGCTGTGTAGGTATGTATATTTGCGTGTGTGGACGTGTATATATATATATACATGTGTATGGGGGTGGGTTGAGCCATTTATTTCGTCTGTTTCCTTGCGCTACCTCGCAAACGCGGGAGACAGCGACAAAAAAAAATATATATATATATCTATACATATATATATATATATATATATATATATATATATATATATATATAAATATATATATATATATATATATATATATATATATATATATATATATACATATATATATCTTTCTTTTCTTTCATACTATTCGCCATTTCCCGCATTAGCGAGGTAGCGTTAAGAACAGAGGACTGGGCGTTTGAAGGAATATCCTCACCTGGCCCCTTTCTCTGTTCCTTCTTTTGGAAAATTAAATAAAAAAGATGAGCGTGGAGGATTTCCAGCCCCCCGCTCTCTTCCCTTTTAGTCGCCTTCTACGACACGCAGGGAATACGTGGGAAGTATTCTTTCTCCCCTATCCCCCATATATATATATATATATATATATATACGTTAATATGTATAGGTATGTATATGTGCGTGCGTGGGCGTTAATGTATATACATGTGAATGTGGGTGGGTTGGTACCCATTTTATCGACGAACCCCTATGGGGTGGATGAACACCTGGATTGGCTGTGGACTGGCTACCGCAACTTGGATTCAAACCTATTTTCTCGACCCTGAGCGGTTCGTGAATGAGTCAAGGTCAGGAACGTTAACCTGAAAACCTCGGTCCATCGTTACGAAGGCCAGATAATCAGTCGAGCACAACTGGCCTCTGTTGCACAGCCGGACAATAACTGTCTCGCTTGACCCTTCTTTGTCTATTTAGTGATGGGCTCTTTTGTGTAATATTGTTCTCCAGTGTTTTATCTCGAATGTAATTTTTCTGCTTCTCTGTCTCCATATGTTTTATTTAGATTGTACTATCCTTTATGAAACTGTTAATATCCTTACTTTTATGCGACATGTGTTGTTTTTCAGGGTGTTTTTATATTTTGTTTGCCTTTTACTTTTACCCAAATCTTGTGACGCAGTGTTTTCCTCTTTTTGTAGAATCCTGATGATGCCTCTGTGAAGATGAAAGCTTGCATGTATGAAACGTTGGACTACTGACAACTGGTGTTTGTGCACCCTCCTAGTTGGAGAATAATACTGAGAAAATTAGAGAAAAAAAGAAGATCAATAACTGTAAACATTCTGTCGCATTCAGTTCTATGTGTGTGTGTGTGTGCATATGTGTATATATACACACACACACACACACACACACACACATATATATATATATATATATATATATATATATATATATATATATATATATATATATATATATTTTTTTTTTTTTTTTCTTTTTTTGGGAAGGATCACAATTTTGTGCGTGATCAAGATATTCCCATGAGTCCAAGGGGAAAATGAAACGCGACACGTTCCCAAGTGCACTTTCGTGTAATAATCCCATCAACAGGGTAGAGAAAAGAGAGAAATATAAGTCAGTTGATATACATCAAAGAGACGAAGCTAGGACGCCATTTGGTAAACATGTGATTGTCCAAAACATACAACGAGAGTTCATAAACTTATCATTTTACAAATAACTGAGATGGCATTACTGCAGTTAATACAATGATCATAGTTTTTAACGTGACTGGAGTAATGCCATCTCAGCTATTAATCTAACTCCATTACCAAAAGAAATATCGTTGAATCTTCTGTTATTAAATACACAAAGAATTATAATCTTAATATTAGTGATGGTCTGTACAAATTAGGTAACTTTATTGTTGATAAAATCTGTAAAATGATAGGTTTATGAACACTCGTTGTATGTTTTGGACAATCACATGTTTACCAAATGGCGTCCTAGCTTCGTCTCTTCGATGTATATCAACTGATGATGTGATTATTACACGAAAGTGCACTTGGGAACTTATCGTGTTTCATTTTCCCCGTGGACTCATAGAAATATATATATATATATATATATATATATATATATATATATATATATATATATATATATATATATATATATATATATATATCCCTAGCGTGAACATAGTGAAGAACCAGTAATACATGTGTGCGTGATCAACATGGTCCGACATACAATTATACTCCCCAGGATTATTGAACTAATGATCAAGCTGGATATCTTGTGTCCACATCAAATTCCAGAGAGAGAGACTCTAGCCCTGACCTCTTTTTCCTCTCTATCTTTTTTTATCGTGCAGCTAATTAGGCTTGACGGGTTATCAGAGCAACATCAGGTGTGTATTGGCAGAGAGCAACCAGTCTTACAGTCAGTCCGCATATTTGATATACTTTATGAAATCAGTACAATGTACCTTCATGTTTACAGCAATTAAGTCCCTGGGAGAAGTAAACAATCTTCATCTTTATGTAAATTTCACTTGTTTATCTATATATGTAATTTATTTGTTTGTCTTTAACTGTTGCGAGTCAATATTGATAACCTTTCTTTGTCAATAGTGACCTGTGATATTTGTGGCTGACAAGATGTCAAACGTAATATAGATATTTGGATTCACCTTCCTGATTCTAAATGTTGTTTATGATTATCCCTCTTAAGCTCCTTCACCAACTCCACCACATTGCCACATCATATCACCATCACCAACACCACCACATTGCTACATCATATCACCATCACCAACACCACCACATTGCTACATCATATCACCATCACCAACACCGCCACAAACCACATCATATCACCATCACTAACAACACTACATTGCCTCATCATATCACCATCACCAACACCACCACATTGCCACATCATATCACCATCACCAACACCGCCACAAACCACATCATATCACCATCACTAACAACACTACATTGCCTCATCATATCACCATCACCAACACCACCACATTGCCACATCATATCACCATCACCAACACCGCCACAAACCACATCATATCACCATCACTAACAACACTACATTGCCTCATCATATCACCATCACCAACACCACCACATTGCCACATCATATCACCATCACCAACACCGCAACAAACCACATCATATCACCATCACTAACAACACTACATTGCCTCATCATATCACCATCACCAACACCACCACACTGCCACATCATATCACCTCTCCAACACCACCACATTGCCACATCATATCACCATCAACAACACCACCACACTGCCTCATCATATCGCTATCACCAACACCACAACACTGCCACATCATATCACCATCACCAACTCAACCTCACTACCACATCATATCACCATCACCAACACCAATACCATCACACTGCCACATCATATCGCCATGCTCCATCACCAACACCACCACACTGCCACATCATATCACCAACACCAACACAACCACACTGCCTCATCATATCACCATCACCGACATCACCACACTTCCACGTCATATCACCATCACAAACACCACCATACTGCCACATCATATCCCCATACATCATCATCAACATCATCACACCACCACATCATATCACCATTCACCACCACCAACACCACCACACTGCCACATCATATCATCATCAATACCACCCCATTGCCTCATCATATCACCACCACCAACACCAACACCACCACACTGCCACATCATATCACCATACACTTTCATCAACATCACCACACTACCACACTATATCACCATACACCATCACCAACACCACCACACTGCCATATCATAACAATGATCGTCATAATCAACAGCACCACACTGCCACATCATATCACCATATATCATCATCAACATCACCACGCTACCACATCATATCACCATTCACTATCATCAACACCACTACACTACCACATCATATCACCAACACCAACACCATCACACTGCCTGATCATATCACCAACACCACCACACTACCACATCATATCACCAACACCAACACCATCACACTGCCTGATCATATCACCAACAACAACACCACGACACTGCCTCATCATATCACCATCACCAACACCACCACACTATCACATCATATCACTATTCACCATCATCAACACCACCACACTACCACATCATATCACCATACATCATCATGAACATCACCACACTACCACACCATATCACCACACTACCACACCATATCACCACTCGCCATCACCAACAACACCACACTGCCACACCTTATCACCAGCAACAACACCATCATACTGCCTCATCATATCACCATCACCAACATCACCCCACTGCCTCATCATACCGCCCATATCAACACCACCACACTGCCACACCATATCACCATACACCATCACCAACACCACCATTCTACCACATCATATCACCATTCACCATCATCAACACCACCACACTATCACACCATATCACTATTCACCATCATCAACAACACCACACTGCCACACCATATCACCAACAACAACACTACCACACTGCCTCATGATATTACTAACACCAACACCACCCACTACCTCATTATATCACTGTCACCAACACCAACACACTGCCACATCATATTACCAACACCAACACAAACAAACTGCCTCATCATATCACCATTACCAACACCAACACATTGCTACATAATATCACCAACACCAACTCCACCCCACTGCCTCATCATATCACCATCACCAACACCAACACCACCACACTGCCACTTCATATCAACAACACAAACAGCAACACTACTACACTGCCTCATAACATCACCAACACAAACACCACCACACTGCCACTTCATATCAACAGCATCAACACCACCCCACTGCATCATCATATCACCAACACCAATACCAACACCACATCCTCATCATATCACCATCATCAACACCACCACACTGCCTCAACATATCACCATCATCAACACCACCACACTGCCTCATCATATCACCATCACCAACACCACCCCACTTCATCATATCACCAACACGAACACCTCCACACTGTCTCATCATATCACCATCATCAACACCATCACACTGCCACATCATATCACCAACACCAACACCACCATACTTCCTCATCATATCATCATCACGAACACCTCCACACTCTGTCAAAATATCACCATCATCAACTACCACATCATATCACCAACACCAACACCACCACACTAACTCATCGTATCACCATCACCAACACAAACAACACCACACTACCACATCATATCGCTATCACCAACACAGCCCCACTGCCTCATCATATTACCATCATCAACACCACCATACTGCCACATCATATCACCAACACCAACACCACCCCCATGCTTCATCATAACACCAACACCACCACACTGTCACATCATATCACTAACACCAACACCACCTCACTGCCTCATCATATCACCATACATCATCATCAACACCACCACACTGCCTCATCATATCACCATCATCAATACCACCATACTGCTTCATCATATCACCAACACCAACACCACCACACTGCCACATCATATCACCATCATCAACACCTCCACACTGCCTCATCATATCACCATCATCAACACCACCACACTGCCTCATCATATCACCATCATCAACACCTCCACACTGCCTCATCATATCACCATCATCAACACCAATACATTGCCACATCATATCACCAACACCATCACCACCCGCTGACTCATCATATCACCATCATGAACACCACCACACTGCCACATCATATCACCATCACCAACACCACCACACTGCCTCATCATATCACCATCACCAACACCACCATACTGCCTCATCATATCACCATCATCAACACCACCACACTGCCTCATCATATCACCATCATCAACACCACCACACTGCCACATCATATCACCATCACCAACACCACCACACTGCCTCATCATATCACCATCACCAACACCACCACACTGCCTCATCATATCACCATCACCAACACCACCACACTGCCTCATCATACCACCATACTGCCTCATCATATCACCATCATCAACACCACCACACCACCACATTATATCAACATCATCAACACCACTACACTACCACATCATATCACCAACACCAACACGACCACACTGCCTCATCATACCACCACCATCAACACCACCACACTGCCTCATAATATCACCAACACTAACACCACCACACTGCCTCATAATATCACCAACACCAACACCATCACACTGCCTCATCATAAGAACAACACCAACACCACCCCACTGCATCATCATATCACCATCACCAACACCACCACACTCCCTCATCATACCACCATCATCAACACCACCACACTGCCTCATCATATCATCATCACCAACTCCACCCCACTGCTTCATCATATCATCAACACCAACACCACCCCACTGCCTCATCATACCACCATCACCAACACCACCACACTACTACATTATATCACCATACACCATCATCTGCACATTCACTACCAGCGTCACATTGTATCACCACCATCATCATCATCAACATTAACAAAAATAACGCTAACCATATAAATTCAGCTACCCCCACCACCACCATGAAGAAGGAGAAGACGAAGAGAGCCTCAGTCACGACCAACATCATCACCAACATCACCATCACTATCACCAACAACATTAACGCAACACAACCACACCCATCAGCCACTACCAACACCGTCATTACCCCCACCTGCAACACCACCAACACCACCACCACCACCTCCAACACTCCCTCTGCCTTCCAACATCACTGCCACCATTACCCACCATATTACGTTCTCATTATTACTGTCAACTAATTTTGCCAGTTGTGAATAGCCCATTTACTTTATCCCTTGTTACATAGAGAATATTACGTTTATTTTCGTAGGAAAACCAAGAGGTTTATACATCACATAAAACGTGAGCATGATGCATACATTGCTGAAAATTAGAATAGAAACCAGAAGGCATTGTACATTTTCTTTGAAACAAGAGAGTTATTACCTAGGAAAAATGGTTCATTGATTACAGCAAATGGTGAAGTAGTTAAAGGCAATTAAGACTGAGCAAGGACTTACATACAACCCACATCCTGGTTGTAGTGCCAGTGTTAGGAGAGGAGAGCACTCAGTATTATACTCATTTATACTATGTAGATATACTATGGGCACAAAATGGATTGGAAGTCATTAGAATAGCAGACCGAGCTATGTTTATCTGAGAACGTTAAAGGAAGCGGGATGTGTGATAGATAAGCTCTAGAACGCTTTTCCAATAAGCCGCTTGCTGCAGGAAAAGTTACTGAACATTTAGAATTCAGTCAGCATAAGACACGTATTTAGAAATGGATGGTAAGTTCTCGGTTGGTAGGAGTAGAAGTTAGTCAACGTAACTTGCGGATGTGGAAAAATGATTTTAAAACCCTAGTAGTTACTTATTTTCCAGTTAGTTTTAGGTATGTAGTTAATATGATTCTGGATACCACATAACGAAACAAGGATGTAAATCATTTAGAAGACTACCACTTATTGAATAATTTTCAGAATGGTTTTCGGCGCAATATGCATGACAAGTCTGTTTCATTCTATTCTATGATGTAATCAATATGTATGGTTAAAACAAAGTGGAAAATGTTTTCCATTTAGATTTTTAAAAAGTACTTGATAGAGTTTTGCATCAAAGACATTCTTATGTTAACTAAGATAGTAGGATAACAGTATATCCTAATCAAGGCCATCTCATTAACGTCATATATACATATATGTATATATATATATATATATATATATATATATATATATATATATATATATATATATATATATATATATATATATATATATATATATATATATATACATATATATATATATATATATATATATATATATATATATATATATATATATATATATATATATATATATATATATTTATATATATATATATATATATATATATATATATATATATATATATATATCCCTATGAATCCACGGGGAAAATGAAACACGAAAAGTTCCCAAGTGCACTTTCGTGTAATAATCACATCATCAGGGGAGACACAAGAGAGAAATATAACAGTCAGTTGATATACATCGAAGAGACGAAGCTAGGACGCCATTTGGTAAACATGTGATTGGACAATCACATGTTTACCAAATGGCGTCGTAGCTTCGTCTCTTCGATATATATCAACTGACTGTTATATTTCTCTCTTGTGTCTCCCCTGATGATGTGATTATTACACGAAAGTGCACTTGGGAACTTTTCGTGTTTCATTTTCCCCGTGGACACATAGGAATATCTTGATCACGCGCAAAATTGTGACCTTTTCCAACATATATATATCTATATCTACATATATATATATATATATATATATATATATATATATATATATATATATATATATATATATATATATATTATTCATTTATTTATTATACGTTGTCTCTGTCTCCCGCGTTAGCGAGGTAGCGCAAGGAAAGACACGAAATAATGGCCCAAACAACCCACATACACATGTATATACATACACGTCCACACGCGCACATATACGTACACTTCAATGTATGCACATATATACACACACAGATATACACATATTCACATGTACATAATTCATACTGTCTGCCTTTATCCATTCCTGTCGCCATCCCGCCACACATAAAATGACAACCCCCTCCCCCCGCATATGCGCGAGGTAGTACTCGGAAAAGACAATAAAGGCCACGTTCGTTCACACTCAGTCTCTATCTGTCATGTATGATGCACCGAAACCACAGCTCGCTTTCCACATCCAAGCCCCACAAAACTTTCCATGTTTTACCCCAGACGCTTCATATGCCCTGGTTCAATCCATTGACAGCACGTCGACCCCGGTATACCACATCGTTCCAATTCACTCTATTCCTTACACGCCTTTCACCCTCTTGCATGTTCAGGCCCCGATCACTCAAAATCTTTTTCACTCCATCTTTCCACCTCCAATTTGGTCTCCCACTTCTCATCGTTTCCTCCACCTCTGACACATATATCCTCTTGGTCAATTTTTCCTCACTCATTCTCTCAATGTGACCGAACCATTTCAAAACACACTCTTCTGCTCTCTCAACCACAATCTTTTTATTACCACATGTCTCTCTTACCCTTTCATTACTTACTCGATCACAACACCTCACACCACAATTTGTCCTCAAACATCTCATTTCCAGCACATCCTCCCTCCTTCGCACAACTCTATCTATAGCCCACGCCTCGCAGCCCTATAACATTGTTAGAACCACTATTCCTTCAAACATACCTATTTTAGCTTACCGAGATAACGTTTTCGCCTTCCACACACTTTTTAACGCTCCCAGGACTTTCACCCCCTCCCACACCCTATGACTCACTTCCGCTTTTATGGTTCCATCCGCTGCCAAATCCACCACCAGATATCTAAAGCACTTCACTTCCTCCAGTGTTTCTCCATTTAAACGTACCTCCCATTTGACTTGTCCCTCAACCCTACTGTACCTAACAACCTTGCTCTTATTCCCATTTACTCTCGGCTTTCTTCTTTCACACACTTTAACAAACTCAGTGACCAGCTTCTGCAGTTTCTCACCCGAATCAGCCACCAGCGATGTATCATCAGCGAACAACAACTGACTCACTTCCCAAGCGCTCTCATCTACAACAGGCTACATACTTGCCCCTTTTTCCAAAACTCTTGCATTCATCTCCCTGAAAACCCCATCCATAAACAAATTAAACAACCATAGAGATATCATGCACCCCACCCCCCCGTAAACCGACATTTACTGAGAACCAGTCATTTCCTCTCTTCTTACTTGTGCACATGCTTTACATCCTCGATAAAAGCTTTTCACTGCATCTAACAACTTGCCTCCCACATCATATAATCTTAATACTTTCCACAGAGCATCTTTATCAACTCTATCATATGCCTTCTCCAGATCCATAAATGCTACATACAAATCCATTTGCTATTCTAAGTATTTCTCACATACATTCTTCAAAGCAAACACCTGATCCACACATCCTCTACCACTTCTGAAACCACTCTGCTCTTCCATAGTTTGATGCTCTGTACATGCCTTCACCATCTCGATCAATACCCTCCCATACAGTTTTCCAGGAATACTCAACAAACTTATACCTGTGTAATTTGAGCACTCACCATTATCCCCTTTGCGTAAGTACAATGTCACTGTGCAAGCATTCCGACAATCCTCAGGCACCTCAACAAGAGTCATACATACATTAAATACCTTACCAACCAGTCAACAACACAGTCACCCCATTTTTTGATACATTCCACTGAAATACCATCCAAACCCACTACCTTGCCGGCTTTCATCCTCCGCAAAGCTCCTATATATATATATATATATATATATATATATATATATATATATATATACATATATATATAGGAGCTTTGCGGAGGATGAAAGCCGGCAAGGTATATATATATATATATATATATATATATATATATATATATATATATATATATATATATATATATATATATATATATATATATATATATATATATATATGTATATATTCATTATTTATTTATTTTCCTTTGTCGCTGTCTCCCGCGTTTGCGAGGTAGCGCAACGAAACAGACGAAAGAAATGGCCCAACCCACCCACATACACATGTATATACATACACGTCCACACACGCAAATATACATACCTATACATCTTAACGTATACATATATATACACAAACAGACACGTACATATATACCCATGCACAAAATTCACACTGTCTGCCTTTATTCATTCCCATCGCCACCTCGCCACACATGGAATACCATCCCCCTCCCCCCTCATGTGTGCGAGGTAGCGCTAGGAAAAGACAACAAAGGCCCCATTCGTTCACACTCAGTCTCCAGCTGTCATGCAATAATGCCCGAAACCACAGCTCCCTTTCCACATCCAGGCCCCACACAACTTTCCATGGTTTACCCCAGACGCTTCATATGCCCTGATTCAATCCACTGAGAGCACGTCAACCCCGGTATACCACATCGATCCAATTCACTCTTCTTTGCCCGTCTTTCACCCTCCTGCATATTCAGGCCCCTATCACTCAAAATCTTTTTCACTCCATCTTTCCACCTCCAATTTGGTCTCCCACTTCTCCTCGTTCCCTCCACCTCCGACACATATATCCTCTTGGTCAATATTTCCTCACTCATTCTCTCCATGTGCCCAAACCATTTCAAAACACCTTCTTCTGCTCTCTCAACCAAACTCTTTTTAGTGTCACACATCTCTCTTACCCTTACATTACTTACTCGATCAAACCACCTTACACCACACACTGTCCTCAAACATCTCATTTCCAGCACATCCATCCTCCTGCGCACAACTCTATCCATAGCCCACGCCTCGCAACCATACAATATTGTTGGAACCACTATTCCTTCAAACATACCCATTTTTGCTTTCCGAGATAATGTTCTCGACTTCCAAACATTCTTCAAGGCTCCCAGGATTTTCGCCCCCTCCCCCACCCTATGATTCACTTCCGCTTCCATGGTTCCATCCGCTGCCAGATCCACTCCCAGATTTCTAAAACATTTCACTTCCTCCAGTTTTTCTCCATTCAAACTTACCTCCCAATTGACTTGTCCCTCAACCCTACTGTACCTAATAACCTTGCTCTTATTCACATTTACTCTCAGCTTTCTTCTTCCATACACTTTATCAAACTCAGTGAACAGCTTCTGCAGTTTCTGACACGAATCAGCAACCAGCGCTGTATCATCAACAAACAACAACTGAATCACTTCCCAAGCGCTTTCATCCACAACAGGCTGCATACTTGCCCCTTGTTCCAAAACTCTTGCATTCATCTCCCTGACAACTCCATTCATAAACAAATTAAACAACCATGGAGACATCACACACCCCTGCAGCAAACCTACGTTCACTGAGAACTAATCACTTTCCTCTCTTCCTACACGTACACATGCCTTACATCCTCGATAAAAACTCTTCATTGCTTTTAACGACTTGCCTCCCACACCATATATTCTTAATACCTTCCACAGAGCATATCTATCAACTCTATCATATGCCTTCTCCAGATCCATAAATGCTACATACAAATCCCTTTGCTTTTCTAAGTATTTCTCACGTACATTCCTCAAAGCAAAAACTTGATCCACACATCCTCTACCACTTCTGAAACCATACTGCTCTTCCCCAATCTGATGCTATGGATATGCCTTCACCGTCTCAATCAATATACTCCATATAATTTACCAGGAATACTCAACAAACTTATACATCTGTGGTTTAAGCACTCACTTTTATTCCGTTTGCCTTTTTACAACGGCACTATGCAAGCATTCCGCCAATCCTCAGGCACCTCACCATGATTCATACATACTTTAAATAACCTTACCAACTAGTCAACAATACAGTCACCCCCCTTTTTTAATAAATTCCACTGCAATACCATCTTCTGCAAAGCTTTTACTACCTCTTCCCTGTTTACCAAATCATTTTCCCTAACCCTCTCACTTTGCCCGCCACCTCGACCAAAACACCCTATATCTGCCACTCTATCATCAACCACATTCAACAAACCTTCAAAATACTCACTCCATCTCCTTCTCACATCACCACTACTTGTTATCACCTCCCCATTAGCCCCCTTCACTGAAGTTCCCATTGACTGAGAATATAGCTAATATAGGCAAACTGATGGATTCAGTTCTCAAGTTTTTAATGTCGATAACATCAAATTTTTACACGATGATGGTGAAACAAAAACGAAGTCTAATGGGATTGCTCAGCTTGAATTCTGTCTAGTTACTAGAGTGAAATGAGGAAGAAGATCTGGGTATAATTATATCTATTGACTTCAGGCAGATCAAACAAGGAGTAAAAAAAAAATAATTGCTGGCAAAGTTTTTGGAGCCATAGGTAGGGCTATCGAACTTAAACTTATATGGAGTGGTGAACGTAAGTGATATTAGAGAAAAGACTTGTGTGTTAAATTGGAAGGATGAAAGTAAATGAAACAAGGGTAATGGGTGAGGAATGAGAGGTATTTTAGAAAGCAATGTTATTATGTGCAAGAGAAGCATGTGGCATGAGACAGGTAGGTGGGCAGGTTAGAGTGGGTAGTGAGCGGTGGGATGATGAAATAAAATTTCTAGTTAATGAGAAAACAAATGGTGATTTCATTCGCAGTGTAACCCCACACAGGTGGAGTGCGGTAATATTCTCCAGTGCATTATCACCTTAAATACTGTGTTCAGTTTTGGTCATCCTACTTGAAGGGATACAGATGGAATGGAAAGAGAACGGCAGCAAGGAGCCAAGGTGATTCACAGACTGAGACTCAAATTCTATAAGTGCCTGAAAGGTGACTGAAATGTACTTAGTTTAGAAATGAAAAGGTTAAGAGATGATCTAATATAGGTATTGAGATTCATAAAAGTTTTTGATTATGCCACTCTAATCAGCCACTTCAGAGTAGATTTGTCTGACTTCAGTCGTAATTATCAATACATAGTGGGAAAACGTTTATCTCCGAATGAAACAAAATTCCTTTTCCTTAATATGAATGATAACGTGGTGGGATCTACCAGTTAGACAAGTTGCCAGCTGCACCATAGATGGGCTAATGAACAAGCTTGACAAATATTGTGCTTCAGATCCACAAGTTACATTATTTGCGCCTCCTTAATTACGTGTGAAGTTTACAGCTATATCACTTCATTTCATCTATTTTCTCTTCTCTTACCACACCAAACTCTGTTTTTCTGATCTCGTCTACTCTCACAAATAGCTTCAGAAAGAGTCAGTAGTCTATTGCTGTCCCAGTTTCTCTGTATTTTTTGTACATCGTAGATCATTATCGTCCATTACTTGCGATTCTTTTATTTTCTGTTCAACTCGTAACATCACTCAATCACCCAGGGAAAGCCCCCGGGTGTTTTGTGTTCCGTATAACCTGTCGTCTTACAACGCACAGGTTGGGTAGGAGTGCTCAGTGGACTAGCAGCTCTTGCAGCACTCCGCATTACCATGCATCACCACCTCTACCACGCTGTCACTCTATGCTACTATGCACCACTACTATAATAACCATCAACACACTGTCACACCATACCACTGCAAACCACCATCAAGGCAGCTCCAGTCACACAAGAGAAACCAACATGCGATCAACTTAACAAGACAACAAATGGAAGAGTCGGCAAAAATATTTTGACACACAAAGATAGCAAACGTCTTCACATGGGAGAAGCTCTCATTATTTGTGACATACAACCAACAACTCAACATCACAAACCCTGAGACATGATCGTACACTCCACCTCTTCTCACACAGCCAATCACAGGTCAGCACCTTAACAGGGTAGCCATGTTACCCAGGTCTCTACCGAACTGACTAGCCATGTTTCCCAGCCTTGTACTTGTAGCTCCTCTACTCCTAGATAACTCTGGTTCAACTGTGGACATGACACCAGCAGTTCCCGTGGTGAACAAGTACACAGCCACCCTACACGCACCTGTAGCATGATAAAAGGTTTTGGAGGATTCCACGGTAAGATGAACAAGTTTAATTTAGGGCCTGGTTGTTTGTTGAAAGAGTTTAATGAATATATATATATATATATATATATATATATATATATATATATATATATATATATATTTTTTTTTTTTTTTCTTTCTTTCAAACTATTCGCCATTTCCCGCGTTAGCGAGGTAGCGTTAAGAACAGAGGACTGGGCCTTTGAGGGAATATCCTCACCTGGCCCCTTCTCTGTTCAATCTTTTGGAAAATTAAAAAAAAAGCGAGAGGGGAGGATTTCCAGGCCCCCGCTCCCTCCTCTTTTAGTCGCCTTTTACGACACGCAGGAAATACGTGGGAAGTATTCTTTCTCCCCTATCCCCAGGGATAACACACATATATATATATATATATATATATATATATATATATATATATATATATATATATATATATATATATATACATATTATCCCTGGGGATAGGGGAGAAAGAATACTTCCCACGTATTCCCTGCGTGTCGTAGAAGGCAACTAAAAGGGATGGGAGCGGGGGGCTGGAAATCCTTCCCTCTCGTTTTTAGTTTTCCTAATGAAGGAACAGAGGAGGGGGCCAAGTGAAGATATTCCCTCAAAGGCTCAGTCGTCTGTTCTTGACGCTACCTTGCTAATGCGGGAAATGGCGAATAGTATAAAACATATATATATATATATATATATATATATATATATATATATATATATATATATACATATATATATATTACGTATATCACACGGGTAGGGGAGAAAGAATTCTAACTCCTTATTTCCTACGTATCGTGAAAGGCGGCAGCAGGGGGGCTGGAACCTACCTCCTCTTTCACCACTATTTAAGAGATAGAACATTAGGAGTCAAGCAGAGAGTGCTAATTCTTCTCAAGGGCTTAGGATGGAGTGTCTGAACGTGTGAGGATGTAACCAAGATGATATAGAGCGACTAGCAGTATGTTTGCGGAAAGGAGCCCAGATGTTTTGGCTCTAAGTGAAACAGAGCTCAAGGGTAAAGGGGAAGAATGGTTTGGAAATGTTTTAGAAGCAGAGTCAGGAGTTTGCACAAAGGTAAGTACTAAGGGAGGAGTAGCACTACCGATGAAGCAGGAGTCGTGGTAGTGTGTGAATGAGTGTAAAAAAGTGAGCTTCAAACCGAAGCAGTAAAATGACAGTGGATGACGAGAGATGGATGATTATTGGTGCTTATGCAACGAGCCATGAGAAGAAACATCATGAGAGTCAAGTGTTTTGGGAGGAACTGAGTGAGTCCGTCAGCAATACGATGCAAAACACCGGATATTAGTGATTGGTGATTTTTGCAGAAAGGTGAGTAATGTGACACTTGAGTGTGTAAGTGGGGGCATGGGAATTCGATGATATGCATGGATGTAAGTAATTGCTTTTGGAGTTGCAATCTGAAAAAAAGGATCATGACTGGAAATACCTAGTTTAAAGAGTGAAATATTATCAAGTATATATATATATATATATATATATATATATATATATATATATATATATATATATATATATATATATATATATATATATATATATTCACCTCTTGCCTCCTGTCAAATGAGAGTTGGGGTGAGAGACTATCAGTAAATTTTAGGGAGAATAAAAAGATGTTCTGGAAGGAGGTAAATAGGGTGCGTAAGACAAGGGAACAAATGGGAACTTCAGTGAAGGGCGTAAATGGGGAGGTGATAACAAGTAGCGGTGATGTGAGAAGGAGATGGAATGAGTATTTTGAAGGTTTGTTGAATGTGTCTGATGACAGAGTGGCAGATATAGGGTGTTTTGGTCGAGGTGGTGTGCAAAGTGAGAGGGTTAGGGAAAATGATTTGGTAAACAGAGATGACGTAGTAAAAGCTTTGCGGAAGATGAAAGCCGGCAAGGCAGCAGGTTTGGATGGTATTGCAGTGGAATTTATTAAAAAAGGGGGTGACTGTATTGTTGACTGGTTGGTAAGGTTATTTAATGTATGTATGACTCATGGTGAGGTGCCTGAGGATTGGCGGAATGCGTGCATAGTGCCATTGTACAAAGGCAAAGGGGATAAGAGTGAGTGCTCAAATTACAGAGGTATAAGTTTGTTGAGTATTCCTGGTAAATTATATGGGAGGGTATTGATTGAGAGGGTGAAGGCATGTACAGAGCATCAGATTGGGGAAGAACAGTGCGGTTTCAGAAGTGGTAGAGGATGTGTGGATCAGGTGTTTGCTTTGAAGAATGTATGTGAGAAATACTTAGAAAAGCAAATGGATTTGTATGTAGCATTTATGGATCTGGAGAAGGCATATGATAGAGTTGATAGAGATGCTCTGTGGAAGGTATTAAGAATATATGGTGTGGGAGGCAAGTTGTTAGAAGCAGTGAAAAGTTTTTATCGAGGATGTAAGGCATGTGTACGTGTAGGAAGAGAGGAAAGTGATTGGTTCTCAGTGAATGTAGGTTTGCGGCAGGGGTGTGTGATGTCTCCATGGTTGTTTAATTTGTTTATGGATGGGGTTGTAAGGGAGGTAAATGCAAGAGTCCTGGAAAGAGGGGCAAGTATGAAGTCTGTTGGGGATGAGAGAGCTTGGGAGGTGAGTCAGTTGTTGTTCGCTGATGATACAGCGCTGGTGGCTGATTCATGTGAGAAACTGCAGAAGCTGGTGACTGAGTTTGGTAAAGTGTGTGGAAGAAGAAAGTTGAGAGTAAATGTGAATAAGAGCAAGGTATTAGGTACAGTAGGGGTGAGGGTCAAGTCAATTGGGAGGTGAGTTTGAATGGAGAAAAACTGGAGGAAGTGAAGTGTTTTAGATATCTGGGAGTGGATCTGTCAGCGGATGGAACCATGGAAGCGGAAGTGGATCATAGGGTGGGGGAGGGGGCGAAAATTTTGGGAGCCTTGAAAAATGTGTGGAAGTCGAGAACATTATCTCGGAAAGCAAAAATGGGTATGTTTGAGGGAATAGTGGTTCCAACAATGTTGTATGGTTGCGAGGCATGGGCTATGGATAGAGATGTGCGCAGGAGGATGGATGTGCTGGAAATGAGATGTTTGAGGACAATGTGTGGTGTGAGGTGGTTTGATCGAGTAAGTAACGTAAGGGTAAGAGAGATGTGTGGAAATAAAAAGAGCGTGGTTGAGAGAGCAGAAGAGGGTGTTTTGAAATGGTCTGGGCACATGGAGAGAATGAGTGAGGAGAGATTGACCAAGAGGATATATGTGTCGGAGGTGGAGGGAACGAGGAGAAGAGGGAGACCAAATTGGAGGTGGAAAGATGGAGTGAAAAAGATTTTGTGTGATCGGGGCCTGAACATGCAGGAGGGTGAAAGGAGGGCAAGAAATAGAGTGAATTGGAGTCATGTGGTATACAGGGGTTGACGTGCTGTCAGTGGATTGAAGCAAGGCATGTGAAGCGTCTGGGGTAAACCATGGAAAGCTGTGTAGGTATGTATATTTGCGTGTGTGGACGTGTGTATGTACATGTGTATGGGGGGGGGGGGGGGTTGGGCCATTTCTTTCGTCTGTTTCCTTGCGCTACCTCGCAAACGCGGGAGACAGCGACAAAGTATAAAAAAAAAAAAAAAAAAAATATATATATATATATATATATATATATATATATATATATATATATATATATATATATATATATATATATATATATATATATATATATATATATATATATATATATATATACATATATATATATATATATATATATATATATATATATATATATATATATATATATATATATATATATATATTTTTTTTTTTTTTTTTTTTTTGCTTTGTCGCTGTCTCCCGCGTTTGCGAGATAGCGCAAGGAAACAGACAAAAGAAATGGCCCAACCCACCCCATACAACATGCATATACATACGTCGACACACGCAAATATACATACCTACACAGCTTTCCATGGTTTACCCCAGACGCTTCACATCCCCTGATTCAATCCACTGACAGCACGTCAACCCCGGTATACCACATCGATCCAATTCACTCTATTCCTTGCCCTCCTTTCACCCTCCTGCATGTTCAGGCCCCGATCACACAAAATCTTTTTCATTCCATCTTTCCACCTCCAATTTGGTCTCCCACTTCTCCTCGTTCCCTCCACATCCGACACATATATCCTCTTGGTCAATCTTTCCTCACTCATTCTCTCAATGTGCCAAAACCATTTCAAAACACCTCTTCTGCTCTCTCAACCACGCTCTTTTTATTTCCACACATCTCTCTTACCCTTACGTTACTTACTCGATCAAACCACCTCACACCACACATTGTCCTCAAACATCTCATTTCCAGCACATCCATCCTCCTGCGCACAACTCTATCCATAGCCCACGCCTCGCAACCATACAACATTGTTGGAACCACTATTCCTTCAAACATACCCATTTTTGATTTCCGAGATAATGTTCTCGATTTCCACACATTCTTCAAGGCTCCCAGCATTTTCGCCCCCTCCCCCACCCTATGATCCACTTCCGCTTCCATGGTTCCATCCGCTGCCAGATCTACTCCCAGATGTCTAAAACACTTTACTTCCTCCAGTTTTTCTCCATTCAAACTTACCTCCCAATTGACTTGACCCTCGACCCTACTGTACCTAATTATCTTGCTCTTTTTCACATTTACTCTTAACTTTCTTCTTTCACACAATTTACCAAACTCAGTCACCAGCTTCTGCAGTTTCTCACATGAATCAGCCACCAGCGCTGTATCATCAGCGAACAACAACTGACTCACTTCCCAAGCTCTCTCATCCACAACAGACTTCATACTTGCCCCTCTTTCCAAAACTCTTGCATTCACCTCCCTAACAACCCCAACCATAAAAAAATTAGACAACCAAGGAGACATCACACACCCCTGCCGCAAACCTACGTTCACTGAAAACCAATCACTTTTCTCTCTTCCTACACGTACACATGCATTACATTCTCGATAAGAACTTTTCACTGCTTCTAACAACTTGCCTCCCACACCATATACTCTTAATACCTTCCACAGAGCATCTCTATCAACTCTGTCATATGCCTTCTCCAGATCCATAAATGCTACATACAAATCCATTTGCTTTTCTAAGTATTTCTCATATACATTCTTCAAAGCAGACACCTGGTCCACACATCCTCTACCACTTCTGAAACCACACTGCTCTTCCCCAATCTGATGCTCTGTACATGACTTCACCCTCTCAATCAATACCCTCCCATATAATTTACCAGAAATACTCAACACCACAATTCAGTAGGATATGTATAAAAGAAAGAGACAGGAGGTCAAGAGAAAGGTGCAAGAGGTGAAAAAGAGGGCAAATGAGAGTTGGGGTGAGAGAGTATCATTAAATTTTAGGGAGAATAAAAAGATGTTCTGGAAGAAGGTAAATAAAGTGCGTAAGACAAGGGAGCAAATGGGAACTTCAGTGAAGGGCGCTAATGGGGAGGTGATAACAAGTAGTGGTGATGTGAGGAGATGGAGTGAGTATTTTGAAGGTTTGTTCAATGTGTTTGATGATAGAGTGGCAGATATAGGGTGTTTTGGTCGAGGTGGTCTGCAAAGTGAGAGGGTTAGGGAAAATGATTTGGTAAACAGAGAAGAGGTAGTAAAAGCTTTGCGGAAGATGAAAGCCGGTAAGGCAGCAGGTTTGAATGATATTGCAGTGGAATTTATTAAATAAGGGGGTGACTGTAGTGTTGACTGGTTGGTAAGGTTATTTAATGTATGTATGACTCATGGTGAGGTGCCTGAGGATTGGCGGAATGCGTGCATAGTGCCATTGTACAAAGGCAAAGGGGATAAGAGTGAGTGCTCAAATTACAGAGGTATAAGTTTGTTGAGTATTCCTGGTAAATTATATGGGAGGGTATTGATTGAGAGGGTGAAGGCATGTACAGAGCATCAGATTGGGGAAGAGGAGTGTGGTTTCACAAGTGGTAGAGGATGTGTGGACCAGGTGTCTGCTTTGAAGAATGTATATGAGAAATACTTAGAAAAGCAAATGGATCTATGGATCTGGAGAAGGCATATGATAGAGTTGATAGAGATGCTCTGTGTAAGGTATTAAGAATATATGGTGTGGGAGGCAAGTTGTTAGAGGCAGTGAAAAGTTTTTATCGAGAATGTAATGCATGTGTACGTGTAGGAAGAGAGAAAAGTGATTGGTTTTCAGTGAACGTAGTTTTGCGGCAGGAGTGTGTGATGTCTCTATGGTTGTTTAATTTTTTTATGGATGGGGTTGTTAGCGAGGTGAATGCAAGAGTTTTGGAAAGAGGGGCAAGTATGAAGTCTGTTGTGGATGAGAGAGCTTGGGAAGTGAGTCAGTTGTTGTTCGCTGATGATACAGCGCTGGTGGCTGATTCATGTGAGAAACTGCAGAAGCTGGTGACTGAGTTTGGTAAGGTGTGTGAAAGAAGAAAGTTAAGAGTAAATGTGAATAAGAGCAAGGTTATTAGGTACAGTAGGGTTGAGGGTCAAGTCAATTGGGAGGTAAGTTTGAATGGAGAAAAACTGGAGGAAGTAAAGTGTTTTAGATATCTGGGAGTGGATCTGGCAGCGGATGGAACCTTGGAAGCGGAAGTGAATCATAGGGTGGGGGAGGGGGCGAAAATGCTGGGAGCCTTGAAGAATGTTTGGAAGCCGAGAACATTATCTCGGAAAGCAAAAATGGGTATGTTTGAAGGAATAGTGGTTCCAACAATGATGTATGGTTGCGAGGCGTGGGTTATGGATAGAGTTGTGCGCAGGAGGGTGGATGTGCTGGAAATGAGAAGTTTGAGAACAATGTGTGGTGTGAGGTGGTTAGATCGAGTAAGTAATGTAAGGGTGAGAGAGATGTGTGGAAATAAAAAGAGCGTGGTTGAGAGGGCAGAAGAGGGTGTTTTGATATGGTTTGGGCACATTGAGAGAATGAGTGAGGAAAGATTGACCAAGAGGATATATGTGTCGGAGGTGGAGGGAACGAGAAGTGGGAAACCAAATTGGAGGTGAAAAGATGGAGTGAAAAAGATTTTGAGTGATCGGGGCCTGAACATGCAGGAGGGTGAAAGGCGGGCAAGGAATAGAGTGAATTGGATCGATGTGGTATACCTGGGTTGACGTGCTGTCAGTGGATTGAATCAGGGCATGTGAAGCGTCTGGGGTAAACGATGGAAAGTTGTGTGGGGCCTGGATGTGGAAAGGGAGCTGTGGTTTCGGGCACTATTGCATGACAGCTAGAGACTGAGTGTGAACGAATGGGCCCTTTGTTGTCTTTTCCTAGTGCTACCTCGCACACGTGAGGGGGTAGGGGGATGGTATTCCATGTGTGGCGAGGTGGCGATGGGAATGAATAAAGGCAGAATGGGTGAATTGTGTGCAGCGGTATATGTGTATGTGTCTGTGTGTGTATATATATGTGCACATTGAGATGTATAGGTATGTATATTTGCGTGTGTGGACGTGTATGTATATACCTGTGTATGGGGGTGGGTTGGGCCATTTCTTTCGTCTGTTTCCTTGCGATACCTCGCAAACGCGGGAGACAGTGACAAAGCAAAATAAAAATAATAAAATACATATATATATATATATATATATATATATATATATATATATATATATATATATATACGTATATATATATATATATATATATATATATATATATATATATATATATATATATATATATATATATATATATATATATATATATACGTATATATATATATATATATATATATATATATATATATATATATATATATATATATATATATATATATATATATATATATATATATATACATATATATATATATATATATATATGTATATATATATATATATATATATATATATATATATATACATATATATATATATATATATATATATATATATATATATATATATATATATATATATATATATATATATATATATATATATATATATATATATACATATATATATATATATATATATATATATATATGTATATATATATATATATATATATATATATATATATATATATATATATATATATATATATATATATATATATATATGTAAGGCATGTGTACGTGTAGGAAGAGAGGAAAGTGATTGGTTCTCAGTGAATGTAGGTTTGCGGCAGGGGTGTGTGATGTCTCCATGGTTGTTTAATTTGTTTATGGATGGGGTTGTTAGGGAGGTAAATGCAAGAGTTTTGGAAAGAGGGGCAAGTATGAAGTCTGTTGGGGATGAGAGAGCTTGGGAAGTGAGTCAGTTGTTGTTCGCTGATGATACAGCGCTGGTGGCTGATTCATGTGAGAAACTGCAGAAGCTGGTGACTGAGTTTGGTAAAGTGTGTGGAAGAAGAAAGTTAAGAGTAAATGTGAATAAGAGCAAGGTTATTAGGTACAGTAGGGTTGAGGGTCAAGTCAATTGGGAGGTGAGTTTGAATGGAGAAAAACTGGAGGAAGTGAAGTGTTTTAGATATCTGGGAGTGGATCTGGCAGCGGATGGAACCATGGAAGCGGAAGTGGATCATAGGGTGGGGGAGGGGGCGAAAATTCTGGGGGCCTTGAAGAATGTGTGGAAGTCGAGAACATTATCTCGGAAAGCAAAAATGGGTATGTTTGAAGGAATAGTGGTTCCAACAATGTTGTATGGTTGCGAGGCGTGGGCTATGGATAGAGTTGTGCGCAGGAGGATGGATGTGCTGGAAATGAGATGTTTGAGGACAATGTGTGGTGTGAGGTGGTTTGATCGAGTGAGTAACGTAAGGGTAAGAGAGATGTGTGGAAATAAAAAGAGCGTGGTTGAGAGAGCAGAAGAGGGTGTTTTGAAGTGGTTTGGGCACATGGAGAGAATGAGTGAGGAAAGATTGACCAAGAGGATATATGTGTCGGAGGTGGAGGGAACGAGGAGAAGAGGGAGACCAAATTGGAGGTGGAAAGATGGAGTGAAAAAGATTTTGTGTGATCGGGGCCTGAACATGCAGGAGGGTGAAAGGAGGGCAAGGAATAGAGTGAATTGGAGCGATGTGGTATACCGGGGTTGACGTGCTGTCAGTGGATTGAATCAAGGCATGTGAAGCGTCTGGGGTAAACCATGGAAAGCTGTGTAGGTATGTATATTTGCGTGTGTGGACGTATGTATATACATGTGTATGGGGGGGGGGGTTGGGCCATTTCTTTCGTCTGTTTCCTTGCGCTACCTCGCAAACGCGGGAGACAGCGACAAAGTATAATAAAAAAAAAAATATATATATATATATATATATATATATATATATATATATATATATATATATATATATATATATATACATGTATATATATATATTATCATTATTTTTGTTATTTTTCTTTCCTCGGCTGTCTCCCGCGTTTGCGAGGTAACGTAAGGAAAAAGACGAGAGAAATGGCCCAACCCACCACCATACACACATATATATATATATATATATACACACACAGACACATACATATATACACATGCACACAATTCACACGGTCTGCCTTTATTCATTCCCATCGTCACCTCGCTACACGTGGAATAACATCCGCCACCCCCCTCAAGTGTGCGAGGTAGCGCTAGGAATAGGCAACAGAGGCCACATTCGTTCACACTCAGTTTCTAGCTGTCAACCATTACTGCCCGAAACCACAGCTTCCTTTCCACATCCAGGCCCCACAGAACTTTTCATGGTTTACCCCAGACGCTTCACATGCCCTGATTCAATCCATTGATAGCATGTCGACCCCGGTATACCACATCGATCCAATTCACTCTTTTCCTTTCCAGCCTTTCACCCTCCTGCATGTTTAGGCCCCGATCACACAAAATCTTTTTCACTCCATCTTTCCACCTCCAATTTGGTCTCCCACTTCTCCTCGTTCCCTCCACCACCGACACATATATCCTCTTGGTCAATCTTTCCTCACTCATTATCTCTATGTGCCCAAACCATTTCCAAACACCCTCTTCTGCTCTCTCAACCGCGCTCCTTTTATTTCCACACATCCCTCTTACCCTTACATTACTTACTCGATCAAACCACCTCACAACACATATTGTCCTCAAGCATCTCATTTCCAGCACATCCACCTTCCTGAGCACACCTCTATCCACAGCCCACGCCAGGCACCCATACAAAATTGTTGGAACCACTATTCCTTCAAACATACCCATTTTTGCTTTCCGAGATAATGTTCTCGACTTCCACACATTCTTCAAGGCTCCCAGGAATTTAGCCCCCTCCCCCACCCTATGATTCACTTCCGCTTCCATGGTTCCATCCGGTGCCAGATCCACTCCCAGATATCTAAAATACTTTACTTCCTCCAGTTTTTCTCCATTCAAACTTACCTCCCAATTGACTTGACCCTCAACTGTACTGTACCTAAGAACCTTGCTCTTATTCACATTTACTCTTAACTTTCTTCTTTCACACACTTTACCAAACTGAGTCACCAGCTTCTGCAGTTTCTCACCTGAATCAGCCAACAGCGCTGTATCATTAATGAACAACAACTGACTCACTTCCCAAGCTCTCTCATCGACAACAGACGTCATACTTGCCCTTCTTTCCAAAACTCTTGCATTCACCTCCCTAACAACCCCATCCATAAACAAATTAAATAACTATGGAGACATCATACTTCCCTGCCGCAAACATACATTCACTGCGAACCAATCACTTTTCTCTCTTCCTACACGTACACATGCCTTACATCCTCGATAAAAACTTTTCACTGCTTCTAACAACTTGCCTCCCACACCATATATTCTTAATACCTTCCACAGAGCATCTCTATCAACTCTATCATATGCATTCTCCAGATCTATAAATGCTACATACAAATCCATTTCCTTTTCTAAGTATTTCTCACATACATTCTTCAAAGCAAAAACCTGATCCACACATCCTATACCACTTCGGAAGCAACACTGCTCTTCCCCAATCTGATGCTCTGTAAATGCCTTCACCCACTCAATCAATACCCTCCTATGTAATTTACCAGGTATACTGAACAAATTCATACCTCTATAATTTGAGCACTCACTCTTATCCCCTCTGCCTTTGTAGAATGGCACTATGCACGCATTCCGCCAAACCTCAGGCACCTCACCATGAATAATACATACATTAAATAATCTTACCAACCAGTCAACAATACAGTCACCAGCTATGTTAATAAATTCCACTGCAATACTATTTAAACCTGCTGCCTTGCCGGCTTTCATCTTCCGCAAAGCTTTAACTACCACTTCTCTGTTAACCAAATCATTTTCCCTAACCCTCTCACTTTGCACACCACCTCGACCAAAACACTCTATATCTGCACCTCTATCATCAAACACATTCATCAAACCTTCAAAATACTCACTCCATCTCCTTCTTACATCACCACTTCTTGTTATCACCTCCCCATTAGGCCCCTTCAATGATGTTCCCATTTGCTCCCTTGTCTTACGCACTTAATTTACCTCCTTCTAGAACATCTTTTCATTCTCCCTAAAATAAAAAATATATATATATATATATATATATATATATATATATATATATATATATATATATATATATATATATATATATATATATATTATTTTCTTTTTACCATTTTGTTTTGTCGCTGTCTCCCGCGTTTGCGAGGTAGCGCAAGGAAACAGACGAAAGAGATGGCGCAACCCACCCCCATACACAATGTACACACACACACACGCCCACACACGCAAATATACATACCTATACATCTCAATGTACACATATATATACACACACAGACACATACATATATACCCATGCACACAATTCACACTGTCTGCCCTTATACATTCCATCGCCACCTCGCCATACATGGAATACCATCCCCCTTCCCCCTCATGTGTGCGAGGTAGCACTAGGAAAAGACAACAAAGGCCCATTCGTTCACACTCAGTCTCCAGCTGTCACGCAATAATGCCCGAAACCACAGTTCCCTTTCCACATCCAGCCCGACACCAATTTCTATGGTTTACCCCAGACGCTTCACATGCCCTGATTCAATCCAATGACAGCACGTCAACCCCGGTATACCACATCGATCCAATTCACTCTATCCCTTGCCCTCCTTTTCACCCTCCTGCATGTTCAGGCCCCGATCACTCAAAATCTTTTTCACTCCATCTTTCCACCTCCAATTTGGTCTCCCACTTCCCCTCGTTCCCTCCACCCCCGACACATATATCCTCTTGGTCAATCTTTCCTCACTCATTTTCTCCATGTACCAAAACCATTTAAAAACACCCTCTTCTTCTCTCTCAACCACGCTCTTTTTATTTCCACACATCTCTCTTACCCTTACATTACTTACTCGATCAAACCACCTCACACCACACATTGTCCTCAAACTTTTCATTTCCAGCACATCAACCCTCCTAGGCACAACTCTGTCCATAGCCCACGCCTCGCAACCATACAACATTGTTGGAACCACTATTCCTTCAAACATACCCATTTTTGCTTTCCGAGATAATGTTCTCGAAATTCACACATCTTCAAGGCTCCAAGGATTTTCGCCACCACCCCCACCCTATGATTCACTTCCGTTTCCATGGTTCCATCCGCTGCCAGATCCACTCCCAGATATCTAAAACACTTTACTTCCTCCAGTTTTTCTCCATTCAAACTTACCTCCCAATTGACTTGACCCTCAACCCTACTGTACCCAATAACCTTGCTCGTATTCACATCTACTCTTAACTTTCTTCTTTCACACGCTTTACCAAACTCAGTCACCAGCTTCTGCAGTTTCTCACATGAATCACCCACCAGCGATGTATCATCAGCGAAAAAAAACTGACTCACTTCCCAAGCTCTCTCATCCACAACAGACTCCATACTTGCAACTCTTTCCAAAACCCTTGCATTCACCTCCCTAACAACCCCATCCATAAACAAATTAAACAACAATGGAGACATCACACACCCCTGCCGCAAACCTACATTCACTGAGAACCAATCACTTTCCTTTCTTCCTACACGTACACATGCCTTACATCCTCGATAAAAACTTTTCACTGCTTCTAACAACATGCCTCCCACACAATACATTCTTAATACCTTCCACAGAGCATCTCTATCAACTCTATCACATGCCTTCTCCAGATCCATAAATGCTACATACAAATCCATTTGCTTTTCTAAGTATTTCTCACATACATTCTTCCAAGCAAACACCTGATCCACACATCCTCTACCACTTCTGAAACTACACCGCTCTTCCCCAATCTGATGCTCTGTACATGCCTTCACCCTCTCAATCAATACCCTCTCATATAATTCACCAGGAATACTGCACAAACTTATACCTCTGAAATTTGAGCACTCACTCTTATCCCCTTTGCCTTTGTACAATGGCACTATGCACACATTCCGCCAATCCTCAGGCACCTCACCATGAGTCATATCATACATTAAATAACCTTACCAACCAGTCAATAATACAGTCACCCCCGTTTTTAATAAATTCCACTGCAATACCATCCAAACCTGCTGCATTGCCGGCTTTCATCTTCCGCAAAGCTTTTACTACCTCTTCTCTGTTTACCAAAATCATTTTCCTTATGCTATATATATGCGGCAGGGGTGTGTGATGTCTCCATGATTTTTCAATTTGTTTATGGATGGGGTTGTTATGGAGGTGAATGCAAGAGTTTTGGAAAGAGAGGCAAGTATGAAGTCTGTTGGGAAGTGAGTCAGTTGTTGTTCGCTGATGATACAGCGCTGGTGGCTGATTCATGTGAGAAACTGCAGAAGCTGGTGACTGAGTTTGGTAAAGTGTGTGAAAGAAGAAAGTTAAGAGTAAATGTGAATAAGAGCAAGGAAATTAAGTACAGTAGGGTTGAGGGTCAAGTCAATTGGGAGGTAAGTTTGAATTTAGAAAAACTGGAGGAAGTAAACTGTTTTAGATATCTGGGAGTGGATCTGGCTGCGGATGGAAACATGGAAGCGGAAGTGGATCATAGGATGGGGGAGGGGGCGAAAATCCTGGGAGCCTTGAAGAATGTGTGGAAGTCGAGAACATTATCTCGAAAAGCAAAAATGGGTATGTTTGAAGGAATAGTAGGTCCAACAATGTTGGATGGTTGCGAGGCGTGGGCTATGGATAGAGTTGTGCGCAGGAGGATGGATGTGCTGGAAATGAGATGCTTGAGGACAATATGTGGTGTGAGGTGGTTTGATCGAGTAAGTAACGTAAGGGTAAGAGAGATGTGTGGAAATAAAAAGAGCGTGGTTGAGAGAGCAGAAGAGGGTGTTTTGAAATGGTTTGGGTACATGGAGAGAATGAGTGAGGAAAGATTGACAAAGAGGATATATGTGTGGGAGATGGAGGGAACGAGGAGAAGTGGGAGACCAAATTGTAGGTGGAAAGATGGAGTGAAAAAGATTTTGTGTGATCGGGGCCTGAACATGCAGGAGGGTGAAAGGAGGGCAAGGAATGGAGTGAATTGGATCGATGTAGTATACCGGGGTTGACGTGCTGTCAGTGGATTGAATCAGGGCATGTGAAGCGTCTGGGGTAAACCATGGAAAGCTGTGTAGGTATGTATATTTGAGTGTGTGGACGTATGTATATACATGTGTATGGGGGTGGGTTGGGCCATTTCTTTCGTCTGTTTCCTTGCGCTGCCTCGGAAACGCGGGAGACAGCGACAAAGCAAAAAAAAAAAAGTATATATATATATATATATTTGGTAAACAAAGTGAAGAACCACCAGCCACCAACGCTGTATCATCAGCGAACAACAACTGACTCACTTCCCAAGCTCTCTCATCCCCAACAGACTTCATACTTGCCACTCTTTGCAAAACTCTTGCATTCACCTCCCTAACAACCCCATCCATAAACAAATTAAACATCCATGGAGACATCACACACCCCTGCCGCAAACCTACATTCACTGAGAACCAATTACTTTCCTCTCTTCCTACACGTACACATGCCTTACATCCTCGATAAAAACTTTTCACTGCTTCTAACAACTTGCCTCCCACACCATATATTCTTAATACCTTCCACAGAGCATCTCTATCAACTCTATCATATGCCTTCTCCAGATGCATACATTCTTCAAAGCAAACACCTGATCCACACATCCTCTACCACTTCTGAAACCACACTGCTCTTCCCCAATCTGATGCTCTGTACATGCCTTCACCCTCTCAATCAATACCCTTCCATATAATTTGCCAGGAATGCTCAACAAACTTATACCTCTGTAATTTGAGCACTCACTCTTATCCCCTTTGCATTTGTACAATGGCACTATGCACGCATTCCGCCAATCCTCAGGCACCTCACCATGAGTCATACATACATTAAATAACCTTACCAACGTGTCAACAATACAGTCACCCCCTTTTTTAATAAATTCCACTGCAATACCATCCAAACCTGCTGCCTTGCCGGCTTTCATCTTCCGCAAAGCTTTTACTACCTCTTCTCTGTTTACCAAATTGGATCGATGTAGTATACCGGGGTTGACGTGCTGTCAGTGGATTGAATCAAGGCATGTGAAGCGTCTGGGGTAAACCATGGAAAGCTGTGTAGGTATGTATATTTGCGTGTGTGGACGTATGTATATACATGTGTATGGGGGAGGGTTTGGCCAATTCTTTCGTCTGTTTCCTTGCGCTACCTCGCAAACGCGGGAGACAGCGACAAAGCAAAAAAAAAAAAATATATATATATATATATATATATATATATATATATATATATATATATATATATATATATATATATATATACATATGTATATATATATATATATATATATATATATATATATATATATATATATATATATATATATATATATATATATATATATATATATAAATATATATATATATATATATATATATATATATGTATATATATATATATATATATATATATATATATATATATATATATATATATATATATATATATATATATATATATATATATATATATATATTATCCCTGGGGATAGGGGAGAAAGAATACTTCCCACGTATTCCCTGCGTGTCGTAGAAGGCGACTAAAAGGGGAGGGAGCAGGGGGCTGGAAATCCTCCCCTCTTATTATTTTTTTTTAATTTTCCAAAAGAAGGAATAGAGAAGGGGGCCAGGTGAGGATATTCCCTTAAAGGCTCAGTTCTCTGTTCTTAACGCTACCTCGCTAACGCGGGAAATGGCGAATAGTTTGAAAGAAAAGTTTGAAAGATATATATATATGTTTATATATATATATTCTTTCAAACTGTTCGCCATTTCCCGCATTAGCGAGGTAGCGTTAAGAACAGAGGACTGGGCCTTTGAGGGAATACCCTCACCTGGCCCAATTCTCTGTTCCTTCTTTTGGAAAAAAAAAAAAAAAAAAAAAAAAAAAAAAAAAACGAGAGGGGAGGATTTCCAGCCCCCCGCTCCCTCCCCTTTTAGTCGCCTTTTACGACACGCAGGGAATACGTGGGAAGTATTCTTCGTCCCCTATCCCCAGGGATATATATATATATATATATATATATATATATATATATATATATATATATATATATATATATATATATATATATATATATACATATATTTTTTTTTTTTTTTTTTTTTTTTTTTATACCTCGTCGCTGTCTCCCGCGGTTGCGAGGTAGCGCAAGGAAACAGACGAAAGAAATGGCCCAACCCACCCCATACACATGTACATACACACGTCCACACACGCAAATATACATACCTACACAGCTTTCCATGGCCCACCCCGGACGCTTCACATGCCTTGATTCAATCCACTGACAGCACGTCAACCCCTGTATACCACATCGCTCCAATTCACTCTATTCCTTGCCCTCCTTTCACCCTCCTGCATGTTCAGGCCCCGATCACACAAAATCCTTTTCACTCCATCTTTCCACCTCCAATTTGGTCTCCCTCTTCTCCTCGTTCCCTCCACCTCCGACACATATATCCTCTTGGTCAATCTTTCCTCACTCATTCTCTCCATGTGCCCAAACCATTTCAAAACACCTTCTTCTGCTCTCTCAACCACGCTCTTTTTATTTCCACACATCTCTCTTACCCTTACGTTACTTACTCGATCAAACCACCTCACACCACACATTGTCCTCAAACATCTCATTTCCAGCACCTCCATCCTCCTGCGCACAACTCTATCCATAGCCCACGCCTCGCAACCATACAACATTGTTGGAACCACTATTCCTTCAAACATACCCATTTTTGCTTTCCGAGATAATGTTCTCGACTTCCACACATTTTTCAAGGCTCCCAAAATTTTCGCCCCCTCCCCCACCCTATGATCCACTTCCGCTTCCATGGTTCCATCCGCTGACAGATCCACTCCCAGATATCTAAAACACTTCACTTCCTCCAGTTTTTCTCCATTCAAACTCACCTCCCAATTGACTTGACCCTCAACCCTACTGTACCTAATAACCTTGCTCTTATTCACATTTACTCTTAACTTTCTTCTTCCACACACTTTACCAAACTCCGTCACCAGCTTCTGCAGTTTCTCACATGAATCCGCCACCAGCGCTGTATCATCAGCGAACAACAACTGACTCACTTCCCAAGCTCTCTCATCCCCAACAGACTTCATACTTGCCCCTCTTTCCAAGACTCTTGCATTTACCTCCCTAACAACCCCATCCATAAACAAATTAAACAACCATGGAGACATCACACACCCCTGCCGCAAACCTACATTCACTGAGAACCAATCACTTTCCTCTCTTCCTACACGTACACATGCCTTACATTTAGAAATGTAAGAGGATGTGTGAATCAGGTGTTTGCTTCGAAAAATGTATTTGAGAAATACTTAGAAAAGCAAATAGATTTGTATGTACCATTTATGGATGTGTAGAAGGCATATATTAGAGTTGATAGAGATGCTCTGTGGAAGGGATTAATAATATAAGGTGTGGGAGGCAACTTGTTAGAAGCAGTGAAAAGATTTTATCGAGGATGTAAGGCATGTGTACGAGTAAGAAGAGAGGAAGGTGAGTTATTCTTAGTGAATGTCGGTTTGCGTCAGGGGTGCGTGATGTCTCCATTGTTGTTTATTTTGTTTATGGATGGAGTTGTTAGGGAGATGAGTGCAAGAGTTTTGGAAAGAGGGGCTAGTATTCAGTCTGTAGTGTATGAGAGAGCTTTGGAAGTGAGTCAGTTGTTCTTCGCTGATCATACAGCGCTGATGGCTGATTTGGGTGAGAAACTGTAGAAGTTGGTGACTGAGTTTGGTAAAGTGTGTGATAGAAAAAACTGAGAGTAAATGTGAATAAGAAAACGGTTATAAAGTTCATTAAGGTTGAGGCAAAAGTCATTTGGGAGGTAAGTTTGAATGGAGAAAAACTAGAGGAATTGAAGTGTCTTAGGTATCTGGTAGTGGATTTGGCAGCGGATGGAACCATGGAAACGGAAGGGAGTCATAGGGTGGGAGAGCGGGTGAAAGTTCTGGGAGCGTTGAAAAATGTGTAGAAGATGAGAACGTTATCTTGGAAAGCAAAAATGGGTATGTTTGAAGGAATAGTGGCTCCAACAATGTTATATGGTTGCGAGGTGTGGGCTATAGATAGAGTTGGGCGGAGGATGGTGGATGTACTGGAAATGAGATGTTTTAGTAATGAAAGTGTAAGAGAGATGTGTGGTGGTAAAAAGAGTGTGGTTGAGAGAGCAGAAGAGGGTGTTTGGAAATGGTTTGGTCGCTTGGAGAGAATGAGTGAGTAAAGATTGACCATGAGGATATATGTGTCGGAGTTGGATTTAACGAGAAGTGGGAGACCAAATTGGAGGTGGAAAGATGGAGTGAAAAAGATATTCAGTGATCGGAGGCTGAACATGCAGGAGGTTGAAAGGCGTGCTTGAAAGAGTGAATTGGAGCGATGTGGTATGCCGGGGTCGAGGAGCTGTCAATGGACTGAACCAAGGTATGTGAAGAGTCTGTCAGAAACAATGGAAAATTTTGCATGGCCTGGATGTAGAATGGGAGCTGTGGTTTCGGTGCATTATATATGACAGCTAGAGACTGAGTGTGAACGAATGTCGCCTTTGTTGTCTTTTCCTAGCACTACCTCGCGCACCTGCGAGAGGAGGGGGGTTGTCATTTTACATATGGTGGGATGGCGACGGGAATAGATAAGGGCAGACAGCATGAATCATGTATATGTGTCTATATGTATATGTCTGTGTGTGTATAACATGTATAGGTATATATATATGTGAGTGTGTGGACGTGCATGTATATACATTGGTATGTGTGTGAGTTGGGCCATCCCTTCGTCTGTTTCCTTGCACTACCTAGCTAACACGGGAGACAGCGACAAAGTATGATGAATATAAGAGAAAGATGAAAGAGGTAAAAAAGAGGGCAAATGAGAGTTGGGGTGAGAAAGTATCATTAAATTTTAGGGAGAAGGTATTGGAAGGAGGTAAATAAAGTGCGTTAAACAAGGGAACAAATGGGAACATCAGTGAATGGGGAGGTGATAACAAGTAATCGTGACGTGAGGAGATGGAGTGAGTATTTTGAAGGTTTGGCGAATGTGTTTGATGATAGAGTGGCAGATATGGGGTGTTTTGGTCGAGGTTGTGTGCAAAGTGTGAGGGTTAGGGAGAATGATTTGGTAAACAGAGAGGAGGTTGTAAAAGCTTTGCGTAAGATGAAAGCCGGCAAGGCAGCGGGTTTGGATGGTATTGCAGTGGAATTTATTAAAAAGTGGGTGACTGTGTTGTTGAATGGTTGGTAAGGTTATGTAATGTATGTATGACTCATGATGAGGTGGCTGAGAATTGGCGGAATGCTTGCATAGTGCCATTTTACAAAGGCATAGGAGATAAAAGCGAGTGCTCAAATTACAGAGTTATATGTTTGTTGAGTATTCCTGGGAAATTAGAAGGGAAGATATTGATTGAGAAGGTGATGGCATGTACAGAGCAATAGACTGGGGAAAAGCAGCTTGGTTTCAGAAGTGGTAGAGGATTTGTGGATCAGGCGTTTGTTTTGGAGAATGTATATGAGAAATAATTGGAAAAACAAATGGATTTGTATGTAGCTTTTATGGATCTGGTGAAGGCATATGATATAGTTGATAGAGATGCTGTGTGGAAGGTATTAACAATATATGTTGAGGGAAGCATGTTGTTAGAAGCAGTGAAAAGTTTTTTATCGAGGATGTAAGGCATGTGTACGACTAGGAAGAGAGGAAAGTGATTGGTTCTTAGTGAATGTCGGTTTGCGGCATACTGTCTGCCCTTATTCATTTCCTTCGCCACCCCGCCACACATGAAATGACAACCCCCTCCCCCGCATTCATTCCCTTCGCCACCCTGCCACACATGAAATGACAACGCCCTCCCCCGCATTCATTCCCTTCGCCACCCCACCACACATGAAATGACAACCCCCTCCCCCGCATGTGCGCGACGGAGCGCTAGGAAAAGACACAAAGGCCACATTCGTTCACATTCAGTCTATAGTTGTTATGTATAATGCACCGAAACCAAAGCTCCCTTTTCACATCAAGGCCCCAAAAAACTTTCCATGGTTTACAGACGCTTCACATGTCTTAGTTCAATCATTTGACAGCATATCGACCCCGTTATACCACATCGTTCCAATTCACTCTATTCCTGCATGTTCAGGCCTCGATCACTCAAAATCTTTTTCACTCATTCTTTCCACCTCCAATTTGGTCTCCCACTTCTCGTTCCCTCCATCTCTGACATATATATCCTCTTTGTCAATCAATCCTCATTCATTCTCTCCATGTGACCTAACCATTTCAAAACACCCTCTTCTGCTCTCTCAACCACACTCTTCTTACTACAACACATCTCTCTTACCCTTTCATTACTTACTCGATCAAACCACTTCACACCACATATTGTCCTCAAACATCTCATTTCTAGTACATCCACCCTCCTCCGCACAATTCTATCTATAGCCCACGCCTCCCAACCATATTACATTTTTGGAACCACTATCCCTTCAAACATACCCATTTTTGCTTTCCAAGATAACGTTCTCGACTTCCACACATTTTTCAATGCTCCCAGAACTTTCATTCCCTTCCCCACTCTATGACTCCCTTCCGCTTCCTTGGCTCCATTCGCTGCCAAATCCACTTCCATATACCTAAAACACTTCACTTCCTCCAGTTTTTCTCCATTCAAAGTTACCTCCCAACTGAGTTCTCCCTCAACCCTTGTGTACCTAATAACCTTGCTCTTATTCACATTTACTCTCACCTTTCTTCTTCCACACACTTTACTGACTCACTTCCCAAGCTCACTCATCTACAACAGACTGCATACTTGCCCCTCTTTCCAAAACTCTTTCATTCACCTCCATAAGAATCCCATCCATAAGCAAATTAAACAACCATGGAGACATCATGCACCCCTGCCGCAAACCAACATTCACTGAGAACCAATCACTTTCCTCTCTTCCTACTCGTACACATGCCTTACATCCTCAATAAAAAATTTTCACTGCTTCTAACAACTTGCCTCCCACACCATTTATTCTCAATACCTTTCACAGAGCATCTCTGTGACCTCTATCACATGCCTTCTCCAGATCCATAAATGCTACATGCAGATCCATTTGCTTTCCTAAGCATTTCTCACACACATTTTTCAAAGCAAACACCTGATCCACACATCCTCTACCTCTTCTGAAACCACGCTGCTCTTCCCCAGTCTGATGCTCTGTACAAGCCTGCACCCTCTCAATGAATACCCTCCCATAGAATTTCCCAGAAATACTCAACAAACTAATACCTCCGTAATTTCAGCACTCACTTTTATCCCCTTTGCCTTTGTACAATGGCACTATGCAAGCATTCCGCCAATCCTCAGGCACCTCATCATGAGTCATACCTATATTATATAACCTTACCAACCAATAACAATACAGTCACCCTGTTTTATGATAAGTTCCACTGCAATACCCTCCAAACCTGCTGCCTTGCCGGCTTTGAACTTCCGCAAAGCTTTTACTACCTCTTTTCTGTTTACCAAGTCATTCTCCCTAACCCTCTTACTTTGCACACTACCTCGACCAAAACACCCTGTGTCTGCCAGACTATCATCAAACACATTCAACAAACCTTCAAAATACTCACTCCATCTCCTTCTCACATCACCACTACTTGTTATCACTTCCCCATTTAGTGACTGTGTTGTTGACTTGTGGGTGAGGTAATTCACTGTATGTCCTACTCCTGGTGAGGTACTTGAGGATTGGCGGAATACGTGCGTAGTTCCACTGTACAAAGGCAAAGGGGATAAAGGTGAGTATTCAAATTGCAGGGGTATAAGTTTGTTGAGTAATCCTGGGAAATTGTATGGGAAGGTATCGATTGAAAGGCTGAAGGTATGTACAGCGCATCAGATTGGGGAGGAGCAGTGTGGTTTCGGAAGTGATAGAGGATGTGTCGATCAGGTGTTAGCTTTGAAGAATGTTTGTGAGAAATAGTTAGAAAAGCAAATGGATTTGTATGTAGCATTTATAGATCTGGAGAAGGCATATGATAGAGTTGATAGAGATGCTCTGTGGAAGATGTTAAGAGTATATGATGTTGGAGGCACGTTGCTAGAAGCAGTGAAATGTTTTTGTCGATGTTGTAAGGCATGTGTACGAGTAGAAAGAGAGGAAAGTAATTGGTTCCCAGTGAATGTCAGTTTGCGGCAGGTTTGTGTGATGTCTCCATGGTTGCTCAATTTCTTTCTGGATGGGGTTGTTAGGGAAGTGAATGCAAATGTTTTAGGGAGAGGGGCAAGTATGCAGTCTATTTTAGATAAAAGGCTTGGGAAGTGAGTCAGTTGTTGTTTGCTGATGATACAGCGCTGGAGGCTGAATCAGGTGAGAAACTGCATAAACTGATGACTGAGTTTGGTAAAATGTGTGAAAGAAGAAAGCTGAGAGTAAATGTGAATAAGATGAAGGTTATTAGGTACAGTAGGATTGAGGGACGAGTCAACTGGGAGGTAAGTTTGAATGGAGAAGAACTGGAGAAAGAAAAGTGTTTTAGATATGGGAGTTGATTTGTCAGCAGATTGAACCATGGAAGCGGAAGTGAGTCAGAGGGTGGGGGAAGGGTCGAAGGTTCTGGGAGCGTTGAAGAATATGTGGAAGGAGATAACATTATCCTCGAGGGCATAAATGGGTATGTTTGAAGGAATAGTGGTTCCAATAATGTTACATGGTTGTGAGGCATTGGCTATGGATAGAGTTGTGCGGAGGAGGGTGGACGTTTTGAAAATGAGATGTTTGTGGATAATATGTGGTGTGAGGTGGTTTCATCGAGTATGTATTGAGAGGGTAAGACAGATGTGTGGTAATAAAGATAGTGTGGTTGACGGAGCAGAAATGTTTTGGCCACATGGAGCAAATGAGTGAGGAAAGATTGACAAAGAGGATATATGTGCCAGAGGTGGAGGGAACGAGAAGTGGGAGACCAAATTGGAGGTGGAAAGATGGAGTGAAAAGGATTTTAAACGATCGGGCCTGAACATGCCGTAGGGTAAAAGGCTAACAAGGTATAGAGTGAATTGGAACGATGTGGTATACCGGGGTCGACGTGCTGTCAATGGATTGCACCAGGGCATGTGAAGCGTGTGGGGTAAACCATGGAAAGTTTTGTGGGGCCTGGATGTGAAAAGGGAGCTGTGGTTTTGGTGCATTATACATGACAGCTAGAGACTGAGCGTGAACGAATGCGTCCTTTGTTACCTTTTATTAGCGCTGCCTCGCGCGAATGCGGGGAGGTGGTTGTCATTTCATGTGTTGAGGGGTGGCGATGGGAATGAATAAAGGCAGCAAGTATGAATTATGTACATGTGTATATATGTATGTCTGTGTATGTATGTTAATGTTGAGATGTATAGGTATGTATATGTGCGTGTTTGGACGTGTATGTATAAACATATGTATGTAGGTGGGTTGGGCCATTCTTTCGTTTGTTTCCTTGCGGTACCTTGCTAAAGCGGGAAAGAGCGACAAAGTATAATGAAGAATAATCAGATATATATATATATATATATATATATATATATATATATATATATATATATATATATATATATATATATATATATATATATATATATATATATATATATATATATATATATATATATACTCTGTGTGATCGGGGCCTGAACATGCAGGAGGGTGAAAGGAGGGCAAGGAATAGAGTGAATTGGATCGATGTGGTATACCGGGGTTGACGTGCTGTCAGTGGATTGAATCAGGGCATGTGAAGCGTTTGGGGTAAACCATGGAAAGTTGTGTGGGGCCTGGATGTGGAAAGGGAGCTGTGGTTTCGGACATTATTGCGTGGCAGCTAGAGACTGAGTGTGAACGAATGGGGGCCTTTATTGTCTTTTCCTAGTGCTACCTCGCACACATGAGGGGGGAGGGGGAAGGTATTCCATGTGTGGCGAGGTGGCGATGGGAGTGAATGGGGGCAGACAGTGTGAATTGTGTGCATGGGTATATATGTATGTGTCTGTGTGTGTATATATATGTGTACATTGAGATGTATGGGTGTGTATGTTTGCGTGTGTGGACGTGTATGTATATACATTATATGGGGGTGGGTTGGGCCATTTTTTTCTTCTGTTTCCTTGCGCTACCTCGCAAATGCGGGAGACAGCGACAAAGCAAAATGAAAATAATATATATATATATATATATATATATATATATATATATATATATATATATATATATATATATATATATATATGTGTGTGTGTGTGTTTTTGTGTTTTTGTTATACATTGTGTATATGAGTGGATGGGTCTTTCTTCGTCTGTTTCCTGGCACAACCTCTCTAATCAGGGAGACGTCAATGAAATGTGATAAATAAATGAATAAGCAAATGTAGAAACACATGGGTTTGGTAAGCCTCATTTGGTCAGGAGCCGCAGGTGGTTGCCGGCTGTACGATCCCTACTCACCTGGGCTGCTCAGGATGTCACCAAATAAGGAGCCGTGGACAAACATCCTCTGTCAAGAATCCGTGTGAGCCCGCTCACTGTTGGTTACTTGTGAACCCTGCAGGAGTTACTGTTGACCCTACCAAACCTACTGGTGAACCCTAGAGGAGTTACTTTTGAGCCCACTAGACCTACAGGTGAACCTTAGAGGAGTTACTGTTGAGCCCACCAGACCTACAGGTGAACCCCACAGTAGTTACTGTTGAGCCCACCAGACCTACATGAGAATCCTGCAGGAGTTACTGTTGAACCTACCTGACCTACAGATGAACCCTGCAGGGGTCACGATTGATCCGAGAAGATTCCTAGGGTCTGACATCATATTCGATTGAAGTCTTTTTATCAAATTATCTGAGACGGACCGGGCAACTGAATACCTTGACCAAGGCCATCACATCACATCTCCCGCGCCAGCGAGGTAGCGCAAGGAAAAACACGAAAGAATGGACCAACCCACCCACATACACATGAATATGCATAAACGCCCACACACGCACATATACATGCCTATACATTTCAACGTATACATACATATACGCACACAGACATATACATATATACACACGTACATATTCATACTTGCTGCCTTCATCCATTCTCGTCGCCAACCCACCACACATGAAATGGCACCTCCCTTCCCCCGCGAGCGTACGAGGTAGCGCTAGGAAAAGACAACAAAGGCCACATTCGTTCACACTCAGTCTCTAGCTGTCACGTATGATGCACCGAAACCACAGCTCCCATTCCACATCTATGCCCCACAAAACTTTCCTTGGTTTACCCTAGACGCTTCACATGCCCTGGTTCAATCCATTGACAGCACGTTGACCCAGGTATACCACATCCTTCCAATTCACTCTATTCCTTCCACGCCTTTCACCCTCCTCTATATTCAGGCCCCGATCGCTCAACATCTTTTTCACGCCATCCTTCCACCTCCAATTTGGTCTCCCTCTTCTCGTTCCCTCCACGTCTGACACACATATCCTCTTTGTCAATCTTTCCTCACTCATTCTCTCCACGTGACCAAACCATTTCAATACACCCTCTTCTGTTCTCTCAACCATACTCATTTTATTACCACACATCTCTCTCACACTTTCATTACTTACTCGATCAAACCACCTCACACCACTTATTGTCCTCAAACATATCATTTCCAACACATCCACCCTCTTCCGCACAACCCCATCTATAGCCCATGCCTCGAAACCATATACCATTGTTGGAACCCCTATTCCTTCAAACATACGCATTTTTGCTCTCCGAGATAACGTTCTCGCCTTCCATACATTTTTCAACGCTCCCAGAACATTCGCCCCCACCCCCATCATGTGACTCTCTTCCGCTTCCATGATTCCATCCGGTGCTAAATTCATTTCCAGATATATGCAAAATTCCACAGGAAAATGAAACACGATGAATTCCCAAGTGCCCTTTCGTGTAATGATCATATTGTCAGGGATATGCAAGAATGAGACAGAAGACGTAGAACAGTCAGTTGAGATTCAAGGAAGAGATGTAGCTAAGACATCATTGCTTAATCAGATTACCGGATAGTGGTGCTCGGGTCTGGCATTATGCCTCTCATATGATTTTTATCATTTGAACATGAAAGGGAATTGTTTACAAATTTTGCCTGTGACAAAGCTATCATGTCTGTATAGACCTTCACTAATGTTAAAGTTACAATTCTTTGTGCATCTAATAATACACGATTCAATGATGTTTCTCGTCGTAAAGGAGTTACGGTTAATAACTGAATCGGCATTACTCCAGTCAATACAACATTGCCTTTAACAACAATAATACTATAAAGAATATCTTAATCAGGAATTCACCAGAAAATATTATATATATATATATATATATATATATATATATATATATATATATATATATATATGTATATATATATATATATATATATATATATATATATATATATATATATATATTATTATTATTATTATATTTTGCTTTGTCGCTGTCTCCCGCGTTAGTGAGGTAGCGCAAGGAAACAGACGAAAGAATGGGTCAACCCACCCACATGCACATGTATATAAATACACGTCCAGACATGCAAATATACATACCTATACATCTCAACATATACATATATATACTCACACAGACACATACACACATACACACTCACACAATTCACACTGCCTGCCCTTACCCATTCCCACCGCCACCCCACCACACATGAAATATATATACATATACATATTTTTTTTTTTCTTTGTCGCTGTCTCCCGCGTTTGCGAGGTAGCGCAAGGAAACAGACGAAAGAAATGGCCCAACCCACCCCCATACACATGTATATACATACGTCCACACGTGGACGTATATATATATATATATATATATATATATATATATATATATATATATATATATATATATATATATATATATATATATTTTTTCTTTCTTCTTTCAAACTGTTCGCCATTTCCCACATTAGCGAGGTAGCGTTAAGAACAGAGGACTGGGCCTTTGAGGGAATACCCTCACCTGGCCCAATTCTCTGTTCCTTCTTTTGGAAAATTAAAAAAAAAACGAGAGGGGAGGATTTCCAGCCCCCCGCTCCCTCCCCTTTTAGTCGCCTTTTACGACACGCAGGGAATACGTGGGAAGTATTCTTTGTCCCCTATCCCCAGGGAAAATATATATATATATATATATATATATATATATATATATATATATATATATATATATATATATATATATATATATGCATAGACATACACTCCCTAGCCTATGTCAGGTATCCATTTTATGGACTAGCCCCTATAGGAGGATGAACAGCTGGTTTGACTGTGGATCTGATACTGCGGCGAGGATTCGAACGTTGGTGGATTCAGCAATCTATATATTGATTCAGAGGAAAGAAAAATTTTCAGTAGATAAACATGAACATGTTCTTTACTGATGAGAGAAGATGTATGAGAGAAGTGAGGAGCGATCCATCCAGTCTATTATGAGCACAGCTCATCCTCCAGCCACTGTGGACGCTCTAACCTCACGATGACCTTACCTACATCAGTGGATGGAGAAGCTGCCCAGTATACCTGAAGACTTCCAAAGCAACTGCAGCTCTACGAAGATTTATACAACAGGAGAAACGTTACCGTTGTGGGGGGCATCATTTCTTGTCAGAACAACGCTTAAAACATCATAACGTACAGAGTCTGAAGGAGCAAAAGTAAAAAGATCAGCGATACTTGGATCATGATATGAAAGCTGTGGGTACACGCGCAAGAAACCTCCATCATATCTCTTCTTTACTGGGTCGTCCAGTCGAAGCTGGACGCGAGAACAGTGTGGTGGGACCAACACCAGATAAACGCCTGCCTTTGTTGTGCAAAGTGATGACGATAACCTTAACCACATAAATACGCTTTGCATGCAGCTCACCCGCCCCCCTGGGTCGAGGGAGGCACTGGGCACCACAAGCGTACCTACACCACAGGGGTAACTTGTAATTAATGCCAAATTTTCTAGCCAGTTCGAAGACAACCTCCTCATGGTCAAAGACTCGACTATAATGCCCTCAGTCCTTGCTACACACTCTACTTGTACTTCTGCCTAGTCTGGGCATCCATCATACTCGACCAATTAGCATACACATCTCCGCAACACATCTCTGGGGGAGATGGGGGAGGTAAAGGCATTGTATGTAATTTATTCATGACTTCATTATGCATGTATTTCGACCAGTATTGTTCAACTTATTGCCTTCTTTGAGGGCTCCTGTCGTTAACATATGGAGCACATTGTACCGTGGCAATGGCGCCACACCTGCCCACCTGTTGCACTCTTCCTCATCAACTTTGCCTTTGGCTTTTGTTTAGCATATGCTAATTGTGTTTACTCTAGTGTTTATCACATGTTTTTAGCGTGTATTATAAGCCATACATCACACGGGCCCAGCCGGTAACACGACCCGTCAGCGGACTCCTGTCAGCCCTACATCACCTCATTTGTTTGACGGTAACTTTTAGGATTTAAGTACATATAATTTTCGTAATTTGCATAAGTGAATGCAAATGACAGGTAGCCAGACCATATATATTTGGGGCCATCTGTAAATCATTGGTCACTTAACAATGTACTCACGTTTCTACTATATTCATTCTCTCTCTCTCTCTCTCTCTCTCTCTCTCTCTCTCTCTCTCTCTCTCTCTCTCTCTCTCTCTCTCTCTCTTCCCATGGACCAAAAAACTGAAACAGCTGGAACTGAAAATGCAAAGTGAAAAAAAATCTTTTGATCTCAAACTAATATAAGAATGAATAACATAAATAGCTATTCACAATAGAAGAGTTGATAACTTACACAAGAATTACGGACCCAAGAATTATCCAGTAATTGATATAGAGGAACAGAAATTGCAGTAAAACGAGAACCAGTCTATTGGTTTCGGAAAGGACAATAACCTCATCATTCCACTTTGGAAGGGGATCAGAATCCAGACAGAGTGAGTCAGATCGTATAAGCTTTATATCTCTCACAGCTGCACATGGCCCTGAAACTCTGGGTAACAACTATAGGTAATCAGTTCCTCATCTCATTATCAGGCATTGGAAATTTGTATTTAGTCATTATCATAATGTACATGAGGAACTAGATCTCAGGAAATAGGGTTCAAAAAGAAATGTTACGTCACATATATCTGAACACACGATTGACATTGTGAAAAGTGAGGGTATTATAACCTCAGTGGTGTACTGGTCGGCACTGCTGACCGTGACGTATTCACAAGCCAACGAGTGCATACGATCGACCTTAGTTTTGGCAGTACATAGGTGAAATGATTGGGTACCTGCCTTACGCTTGGATATATATATATATATATATATATATATATATATATATATATATATATATATATATATATATATATATATATATATATATATATATATATATATATATATATATATATATATATATATATATATATATATATATATATATATATATATATATATATACATATATATATACATATATATATGTATATATGTGTGTACATTTAGATGTATAGGTATGTATATTTGCGTGTGTGGACGTGTATGTATATACATGTGTATGTAGGCGGGTTGGGCCATTCTTTCGTCTGTTTCCTTGCGCTACCTCGCTAACGTGGGAGACAGCGACAAAGCAAATAAAAAAAAAGAATATATATATATATATATATATATATATATATATATATATATATATATATATATATATATATATATATATATATATATATATATTATCCCTGGGGATAGGCGAGAAAGGATACTTCCTACGCATTCCTCATGTGTCGTAGAAGGCGACTAAAGGGGACGGGAGCGGGGGGCCAGAAACACTCCCCTCCTTGTATTTTATCTTTCTAAAAGGGGAAACAGACGAGGGAGTCACGCGGGGAGTCCTCATCCTCCTCGATGGCTCAGATTGGGGCGTCTAAATGTGTGTGGATGTAACGAAGATCAGAAAAAAGGAGAGATAGGTAGTATGTATGAGGAAAGGAACCTAGATGTTTTGGCTCTGAGTGAAACGAAACTCAAGGGTAAAGGGGAATAGGGGTTTGGGAATGTCTTGGGAGTAAAGTCAGGGGTTAGCAAGAGGACAAGAGCAAGGGAAGGAGTAGCACTACTCCTGAAACAGGAGTTGTGGGAGTACATGATAGAGTGTAGAAAAGTAAATTCTAGATTGATATGGGTAAAACTGAAAGTTGATGGAGAGAGATGGGTGATTATTGGTGCATATACACTTGGGCATGAGAAGAAAGATCATGAGAGGCAAGTGTTTTGGGAGCAGCTGAATGAGCGTGTTAGTGATTTTGATGCACAAGACCGGGTTATAGTGATTGGTGATTTGAAAGCAAAGGCGAGTAATGTAGCAGTTGAGGGAATAATTGGTATACATTGGGTATTCAGTATTGTAAATGGAAATGGTGAAGAGCTTGTAGATTTATGTGCTGAAAAAGGACTAGTGATTGGGAATACCTGGTTTAGAAAGCGAGATATACATAAGTTATTAGATTACGTGTTAATTGATAGGCGCGCGAAAGAGAGAATTTTGGATGTTAATGTGCTGAGAGGTGCAACTGGAGGGATGTCTGATCATTATCTTGTGGAGGCGAAGGTGAAGATTTGTGGGGGTATTCAGAAAAGATAGGGAGAATGTTGGGGTGAAGAGAGTGGTGAGAGTAAGTGAGCTTGGGAAGGAGACTTGTGTGAGGAAGTACCAGGGGAGACTGAGTACAGAATGGAAAAAGGTGAGAACAAAGGAGGTAAAGGGAGTGGGGGCGGAATGGGAAGTATTCAGGGAAGCAGTGATGGCTTGCGCAAAAGATGCTTGTGGCATGAGAAGCGTGGGAGGTGGGTTGATTAGAAAGGGTAGTGAGTGGTGGGATGAAAAAGTAAGATTATTAGTGAAAGAGAAGAGAGAGGCATTTGGACGATTTTTGCAGAGAAAAAATGCAAATGAGTGGGAGATGTATAAAAAAAAGAGGAAGGAGGTCAAGAGAAAGGTGCAGGAGGTGATAAAGAGGGCAAATGAGAGTTGGGGTGAAAGAGTATCATTAAATTTTAGGGAGAATAAAAAGATGTTTTGGAAGGAGGTAAATAAAGTGCGTAAGACAAGAGGGGGCTAATGGGGAGGTGATAACAAGTAGTGGTGATGGGAGAAGGAGATGAAGTGAGTATTTTGAAGGTTTGTTGAATGTGTTTGATGATAGAGTGACAGATATAGGTTGTTTTGGTCGAGGTGGTGTGCAAAGTGAGAGGGTTAGGGAAAATGATTTGGTAAAGAGAGAAGAGGTAGTAAAAGCTTTGCGGAAGATGAAAGCCGGCAAGGCAGCAGGTTTGGAGGGTATTACAGTAGAGTTTATTAAAAAAGGGGGTGACTGTATTGGTGACTGGTTGATAAGGTTATTTAATGTATGTATGACTCATGGTGAGGTGCCTGAGGATTCGCGGAATGCTTGCATAGTGCCATTGTACAAAGGCAAAGGGGATAAGAGTGAGTGCTCAAATTACAGAGGTATAAGTTTGTTGAGTATTCCTGGTAAATTATATGGGAGGGTATTGATTGACAGGGTGAAGGCACGTACAGAGAATCAGACTGGGGAAGAGCAGTGTGGTTTCAGAAGTGGTAGAGGATGTGTGGATCAGGTGTTTGCTTTGAAGAATGTATGTGAGAAATACTTAGAAAAGCAAATGGATTTGTATGTAGCATTTATTGATCTGGAGATGGCATATGATAGAGTTGATAGAGATGTTCTGTGGACGGTATTAAGAATATATGGTGTGGGAGGCAAGTTGTTAGAGGCAGTGAAAAGTTTTTATCGAGGATGTAAGGCCTGTGTACCTGTAGGAAGAGAGGAAAGTGATTGATTCTCAGTGAATGTAGGTTTGCGGCAGGGATATGTGATGTCTCCATGGTTGTTTAATTTATTTGTGGATGGGGTTTTTAGGGAGGTGAATGCAAGAGTTTTGGAAAGAGGGGCAAGTATGCAGTCTGTTGTGGATGAGAGAGCTTGGGAAGTGAGTCAGTTGTTGTTCGCTGATGATACAGCGCTGGTGGCTGATTCATATGAGAAACTGTAGAAGCTGGTGACTGAGTTTGGTAAAGTGTGTGAAAGAAGAAAGTTAAGAGTAAATATGAATAAGAGCAAGGTAATTAGATACAGTATGGTTGAGGGTCAAGTCAATTGGTAGGTAAGTTTGAATGGAGAAAAACTTGAGGAAGTGAAGTGTTTTAGATATCTGGGAGTGGATCTGGCAGCGGATGGAACCATGGAAGCAGAAGTGAATCATTGGGTGGGGGAGGGGGCGAAAATTCTGGGAGCCTTGAAGAATGTATGGAAGTCGAGAACATTATCTAGGAAAGCAAATATGGGTATGTTTAAGGGAATAGTAGTTCCAAGAATGTTGCATGGTTGCGAGGCGTGGGATATGGATAGAGTTGTGCGGAGGAGGGTGGATGTGCTGGAAATGGGATGTTTGAGGACAATATGTGGTGTGAGGTGGTTTGATCGAGTAATTAATGCAAGTGTTAGAGAGATGTGTGGAAATAAAAAGATTGTGGTTGAGAGACCAGAGGAGGGTGTTTTGATAATTTTGGTCACATGGCGAGAATGAGTGATGAAAGGTTGACCAAGAGGATGTTTGTGTCAGAGGTGGAGGAAACGAGGAGAAGTGGGAGGCCACATTGGAGGTGGAAAGATGGAGTGAAAAAGATTTTGAGTGATCGGGGCCTGAAAATGCAGGAGGGTGAAAGGCGGGCAAGGAATAGAGTGAATTGGAACACTGTCGTATACGGGGTCGACGTGCAGTCAATTTATGGAACCACGGAATGTGAAGCGTCTGGGGTAGGCCATTGAAATTTCTGTGGGGCCTGGATGTGGAAAGGGAGCTGTGGTTTCGGTGCATTATTCCATTACACCTAGAGACAGAGAGAACGAATGGGGACTTTGTCGTCTTTTCCTAGCGCTACCTCGCACACATGAGGGGGAAGGGGGTTGTTATTCAGTGTGCAGCGGGGTGGCGATGGGAATGAATAAAGGCAGACAGTATGAATTATGTACATGTGTGTATGTATATATATATATATATATATATATATATATATATATATATATATATATGTGTGTACATTGAGATGTATAGGTATGTATATTTGCGTGTGTGGACGTGTACGTATATGCTTGTGTATGTGGGTGGGTCGGGCTATTCTTTCGTGTTTCCCTGCGCTACCTAGCTAACGCGGGAGACAGCGACAAAGCAAAATAAATAAATAAATATATATATATATATATATATATATATATATATATATATATATATATATATATATATATATACATTTGCTTGTGTATAATCACATCATCAGGGGAGACACAAGAGAGAGAAATAACGGTCAGTTGATATACATCGAAGAGACGAAGCTAGGACGCCATTTGGTAATTCACATGTTTCCAAATGGCGTCCTAGACATGTGATTGTCCAAAGCATGTTTTGGACAATCACAGGTTTACCAAATGGCGTCCTAGCTTCGTCTCTTCGATGTATATCAACTGACTGTTATATTTCTCTCTTGTGTCTCCCCTGATGATGTGATTATTACACGAAAGTGCACTTGGGAACTTTTCGTGTTTCATTTTCCCCTTGGATTCATAGAAATATATATATATATATATATATATATATATATATATATATATATATATATATATATATATATATATATATATATATATATATATATATACATATATATATATATATATATATATATATATATATATATATATATATATATATATATATATATATATATATATATATATATATATATATATATATATATATATATAATATATATATATATATATACATATATATATATATATTTGTTATTATTATTATTATTTTGCTTTTTCGCAGTCTCCCGCGTTTGCGAGGTAGCGGAAGGAAACAGACGAAAGAAATGGCCCAACCCACCCCCATACAAATGTATATACATAAACGTCCACACAAGCAAATGTACATACCCATACAGCTCAATATACACATATACATACACACACAGACACATACATATATACACATGCACACAGTTCACACTGTCTGCCTTTATACATACCCATCGCCACCTCGCCACATATGGAATAACATCCCCCTTCCCCCTCATGTGTGCGAGGTAGCGCTAGGAAAAGACAACAAAGGCCCCATTCGTTCGCACTCAGTCTCTAGCTGTCATGCAATAATGCCCGAAACCATAGCTCCCTTTCCACATCCAGGCCCCACAGAACTTCCCATGGTTTACCCAAGACGCTTCACATGCCCTGGTTATATCCATTGACAGCACGTCGACCCGGTATACCACATCGATCCAATTCACTCTATTCCTTGCCCGACTTTTACCCTCCTGAATGTTCAGGCCCCGATCACTCAAAATCTTTTTCACTCCATCTTCCCATCTCCAATTTGGTCTCCCACTTCTCCTCATTCCCTTCACTTCCGACACATATATCCTCTTGGTCAATCTTTCCTCACTCATTCTCTCCATGTGCCCAAACCATTTCAAAACACGCTCCTCTGCTCTCTCAACCACGCTCTTTTTATTTCCACACATCACTCTTACCCTTACATTACTTACTCGATCAAACCACCTCACACCACATATTGTCCTCAAACATCTCATATCCAGCACTTCCACCCTCCAGCGCACAACTCTATCCATTCCCAACGCCTCGCAACCATACAACATTGTTGGAACCACTATTCCTTCAAACATACCCATTTTTGCTTTCCGAGATAATGTTCTCGACTTCCACACATTCTTCAAGGCTCCCAGGATTTTCGCTCCCTCCCCCACCCTATGATTCACTTCCGCTTCCATGGTTCCATCCGCTTCCAGATCTACTTCCAGACATCTAAAACACTTTACTTCCTCCAGTTTTTCTCCATTCAAACTTACCCCCCAATTGACTTGACCCTCAACCCGACTGTACCTAATAACCTTGCTCTTATTCACATTTACTCTTAACTTTCTTCTTTCACACGCTTTACCAAACTCAGTCACCAGCTTCTGCAGTTTCTCACATGAATCACCCACCAGCGATGTATCATCAGCGAACAACAACTGACTCCTTTCCCAAGCTCTCTCATCCACAACAGACTTCATACTTGCCCCTCTTTAACTCTTGCATTCACCTCCCGAACAACCCCATCCATAAACAAATTAAACAACCATTGAGACATCACACACCCCTGCCGCAAATCTATGTTCACTGAGAACCAATCACTTTCCTCTCTTCCTACACGTATACATGCCTTACATCCTCGATTAAAACTTTTCACTGCTTGTAACAACTTGCCTCCCACACCATATATTCTTAGTACCTTCCACAGAGCATATCTATCAACTCTATCATATGCCTTCTCCAGATCCATAAATACTACATACAAATCCATTTGCTTTTCTAAGTATTTCTCACATACATTCTTCAAAGGAAACACCTGATCCACACATCCTTTACCGCTTCTGAGACTACACTGCTCTTCCCCAATCTGATGCTCTGTACATGCCTTCACCCTCTCAATCAATACCCTCCCATATAATTTACCAGGAATACTCAACAGACTTATACATCTGTAATTTGAGCACTCACTGTTATCCCCTTTCCCGTTGTACAATGGCACTATGCACGCATTCCGCCATTCCTCAGGCACTTCACCATGAATCATACATACATTAGATAACCTTACCAACCAGTCACCAATAGAGTCACCCCTTTTCTAATAAATTCCCCTGCAATATCATCCAAACCTGCTGCCTTGCCGGCTTTCATCTTCCGCAAAGCTTTTACTACCTCTTCTCTCTTTACCAAATCATTTTCCCTAGCCCTCCCACTTTGCACACCACCTCGACCAAAACACCCTATATCTGCCACTCTATCATCAAACACATTCAACAAGCCTTCAAAATACTCACTCCATCTCCTTCTTACATCACCACTACTTTGTTATCACCTCCCCATTAGCGCCCTTCACTGAAGTTCCCATTTGCTCCCTTGTCTTACGCACTTTATTTACCTCCTTCCAGAATATCTTTTTATTCTCACTTAAATTTAAAGATACTCTCTCACCCCAACTCTCATTTGCCCTATTTTTCACCTCTTGCACCTTTCTCTTGACCTCCTGTCTCTTTTTTTTATACATTTCCCACTTATTTGCATTTTTTCCCTGCAAAAATCGTCCAAATGCCTCTCTCTTCTCTTTCACTAATAATCTTACTTCTTCATCTCACCACTCACTACCCTTTCTAATCAACCCGCCTCCCACGCTTCTCATGCCACAAGCATCTTTTGCGCAATCCATCACTGCTTCCCTAAATTCATCCCATTCCTCCCCCACTCCCCTTACCTCCTTTGTTCTCACCTTTTTCCATTCGTACTCAGTCTCTCCTGGTACTTCCTCACACAAGTCTCCTTTCCAAGCTCATTTACTCTCACCACCCTCTTCACGCGAACATTCTCTCATCTTTTCTGATATCCCATACAAATCTTCACCTTAGCCTCCACAAGATAATGATCAGACATCCCTCCAGTGCACCTCTCAGCACATTAACATCCAAAAGTCTCTCTTTCGCGCGCCTGTCAATTAACATGTAATCCAATAACGCTCTCTGACAATCTCTCGTACTTACATACGTATACTTATGTATATATCGCTTTTTAAACCAGGTATTCCCAGTCACCAGTCCTTTTTCAGCACATAAATCTACAAGCTCTTCACCATTTCCATTTACAACACTGAACACCCTAATGCATACCAATTATTCCCTCAACTGCCACATTACTCACCTTTGCATTCAAATCACCAGTCACTATAACCCGGTCTTGTGCAACAAAACCACTAACACACTCATTCAGCTGCTCCCAAAACACTTGCCTCTCATGATCTTTCTTCTCATGCCCAGGTGTATATGCATCAATAATCACCCATCTCTCTCCGTCAACTTTCAGTTTTACCCATATTAATCTAGAATTTACTTTCTTACATTTTATCACATACTCCTACAACTGTTTCAGGAGTAGCGCTACTCCTTCCCTTGCTCTTGTCCTCTCACTAACCCCTGACTTTACTCCCAAGACATTCCTAAACCACTCTTCCCCTTTACCCTTAAGCTTCGTTTCACTCAGAGCCAAAGCATCCAGTTTCCTTTCCTCAAACATACTATCTATCTCTCCTTTTTTCACATCTTGGTTACATCCACACACATTTAGACACCCCAATCTAAGCCTAAGAGGAGGATGAGCACTCCCTGCGTGACTCCTTCTGTTTCCCATTTTAGAAAGTAAAAATACAAGGAGGGGAGGATTTCTGGCCCCCCGCTTCCGTCCCCGTTAGTCGCCTTCTACGACACGTGAGGAATGCGTGGGAAGTATTCTTTCTCCCCTATCCCCAGGGATAATATATATATATATATATATATATATATATATATATATATATATATATATATATATATATATATATATATATATATATATATATATATATATTTGTTTATGGATGGGGTTGTTAGGGAGGTGAATGCAAGAGTTTTGGAAAGAGGGGCAAGTATGAAGTCTGTTGGGGATGAGAGAGCTTGGGAAGGGAGTCAGTTGTTGTTCGCTGATGATACAGCGCTGGTGGCTGATTCATGTGAGAAACTGCAGAAGCTGGTGACTGAGTTTGGTAAAGTGTGTGAAAGAAGAAAGTTGAGAGTAAATGTGAATAAGAGCAAGGTTATTAGGTACAGTAGGGTTGAGGGTCAAGTCAATTGGGAGGTGAGTTTGAATGGAGAAAAACTTGAGGAAGTGAAGTGTTTTAGATATCTGGGAGTGGATCTGGCAGCGGGTGGAACCATGGAAGCGGAAGTGGATCATAGGGTGGGGGAGGGTGCGAAAATTCTGGGAGCCTTGAAGAATGTGTGGAAGTCGAGAACATTATCTCGGAAAGCAAAAATGGGTATGTTTGAAGGAATAGTGGTTCCAACAATGTTGTATGGTTGCGAGGCGTGGGCTATGGATAGAGTTGTGCGCAGGAGGATGGATGTGCTGGAAATGAGATGTTTGAGGACAATGTGTGGTGTGAGGTGGTTTGATCGAGTAAGTAACGTAAGGGTAAGAGAGATGTGTGGAAATAAAAAGAGCGTGGTTGAGAGAGCAGAAGAGGGTGTTTTGAAATGGTTTGGGCACATGGAGAGAATGAGTGAGGAAAGATTGACCAAGAGGATATATGTGTCGGAGGTGGAGGGAACGAGGAGAAGAGGGAGACCAAATTGGAGGTGAAAAGATGGAGTGAAAAAGATTTTGTGTGATCGTGGCCTGAACATGCAGGAGGGTGAAAGGAGGGCAAGGAATAGAGTGAATTGGAGCGATGTGGTATACCGGGGTTGAAGTGCATTCAGTGGATTGAATCAAGGCATGTGAAGCGTCTGGGGTAAACCATGGAAAGCTGTGTAGGTATGTATATTTACGTATGTGGACGTATGTATATGCATATGTATGGGGGTGGGTTGGGCCATTTCTTTCGTCTGTTTCCTTGCGCTACCTCGCAAACGCGGGAGACAGCGACAAAGCAAAAAAAAAAAAAAATATATATATATATATATATATATATATATATATATATATATATATATATATATATATATATATATATATATATATATATATATATATATATAGACTTTTTGATGTTAATGTCCTGAGAGGTGCAACTGGAGGGATATCTGATCATAATCTAGTGGAGGCGAAGATAAAGATTTGTAGAGGTTTTCGGAAAAGAAGAGAGAATGTTGGGGTGAAGAGAGTGGTGAGTATAAGTGAGCTTGGGAAGAAGACTTGTGTGAGGAGGTACCAGAAGAGACTGAGTACACAATGGAGTAAGGTGAAAAAAAAGGAGGTAAGGGGATTGGGCGAGGAATGGGATGCATTTAGGGAAGCAGTGATGGCTTGCGCAAAAAATGCTTATGGCATGAGAAGCGTGGGAGGTGGGCAGAGTGGAAAGAGTAGTGAGTGGTGGGATAAAGAAGTAAGATTATCAGTGAAAGAGAAGAGAGAGGCATTTGGACGATTTTTGCAGGGAAGTAATGCAAATGAGTGGGAGATGTATAAAAGAAAGAGGCAGGAGGTCAAGAGAAAGGTGCAAGAGGTGAAAAAGAGGGCAAATGAGAGTTGGGGTGAGATAGAATTATCAAATTTTAGTGAGAATAAAAAGATGTTTTGGAAGGAGATAGAGAAAGTGCGTAAGACAAGGGAACAAATGGGAACTTCAGTAAAGGGGGCAAGTAGAGAGGTGATAAGAAGTAGCGGTGATGTGAGAAGGAGATGGAGTGAGTATTTTGAAAGTTTGTTGAATGTGTTTGAAGATTGTGTGGCAGATATAGGTTGTTTTGGTCTAGGTGGTGTGCAAAGTGAGAGGTTTAGGGAAAATGATTTGGTAAACAGAGAAGAGGTAGTAAAAGCTTTGTGGAAGATGAAAGCCGGCAAGGCAGTAGGTTTTGGATGGTATTGCAGTGGAATTTTGTTAAAAAAAGGGGGTGACAGTATTGCTGACTGGTTGGTAAGGTTATTTAATGTATATATGACTCATGGTGAGGTCCCTGAGGATTGGCGGAAAGCTTGCATTGTGCCATTGTACAAAGGCAAAGGAGATAAAAGTGAGTGCTCAAATTACAGAGGTATAAGTTTGTTGAGTATTCCTGGTAAATTATATGGGACGGTATTGATTAAGAGGGTGAAGGCATGTACAGAGCATCAGACTGGGGAAGAGCAGTGTGGTTTCAGAAGTGGTAGAGGATCTGTGGATCAGGTGTTTGTTTTGAAAATATATGTGAGAAATACTTAGAAAAGCAAATGGATTTGATGTAGCATTTATGGATCTTAAGAAGGCGTATGATAGAATTGATAGAGATGCTCTGTGGAAGGTACTAAGAATATATGGTGTGGGAGGCAAGTTGTTAGAAGCAGTGAAAAGTTATTATCAAGGATGTAAGGCAGGTGTACATGTAGGAAGAGAGGAAGTGATTTGTTCTCAGTGAATGTAGGTTTGCGGCAAGGGTGTGTGATGTCTCCATGGCTGTTTAATTAGTTTATGGATGGGGTTGCTAGGGAGGTAAATGCAAGGGTTTTGGAAAGAGCCGCGAGTATGTAGTCGGTTGCGGATGTGAGAACTTGGCAAGTGAGTCAGTTGCTGTTCGCTGATGATAGAGCGCTGGTGGCTGATTTGTGTGAGAAAGTGCAGAAGCTGGTGACTGAGTTTGGTAAAGTGTGTGAAAGAAGAAACCTGAGAGGAAATGTGAATAAGAGCAAGGTTATTAGGTACAGTAGGGTTGAGGGACAAGTCAACTGGGAGGTATGTTTGATTGGACACAAACTGGAGGAAGTAAAGTGTTTTAGATATCTGGGAGTGGAGTTGGCAGCGAAAGTTCTGGTAGCGTTGAAGAATGTGTGGAAGTCGAGAACATTATCTCAGAAAGCAAAAATGGGTATGTTTGAAGGAATAATGGTTCCAACAATGTTATATGGTTGCGAGGCGTGGGCTATGGATAGAGTTGTGCGCAGGAGGGTGGATGTGCTGGAAATGAGATGTTTGAAGACAATATGCGGTGTGAGGTGGTTTGATCGAGTAAGTAATGTAAGGGTAAGAGAGATGTGTGGAAATAAAAAGAGCGTGGTTGAGAGAGCGCTACCTCGCACACATGAGGGGGGAGGGGATGTTATTACATGTGTGGCGAGGTGGCGATGGGAATAAATAAAGGCAGACAGTATGAATTATGTACATGTGCATATATGTATATGTCTGTGTGTGTATGAATATGTGTACATTGAGATGTATGGGTATGTATATTTGCGTGTGTGGACGTGTATGTACATACATGTGTATGGTATACCACATATTTTCAATTCACTCTATTCCTTGCACGCCTTTCACCGTCCATCATTTTCAGGCCGCCTCCAATTTGTTCTCCCACTTCTCCTTGTTCCCTCCACATCTGACACATTTATCCTCTTGGTCAATCTTTCCTCACTAATTCTCTCCATGTGACCAAACTATTTCAGAACATCCTCTTCTGCTCTGTTAACCACACTCTTTTTATTACCAAACATCTCTCTTACCCTTATATTACTTACTCGATCAGACCACCTCACACCACATATTGTCCTCAAACATCTCATTTCCAGCACATCCACTCTCCTCCGCACAACTCTATCTATAGCCGAAGCCTCGCAACCATACAACATTGTCGGAACCACTATTTCTTTAAACATACCCATTTTTACTTTCTGAGATAACTTTCTCGCCTTCCACACATTTTTCAACGATCCCAGAACTCTGGCCCTCTCCCCCTCCCTATGACTCACTCCCGCTTCCATGGTTCCATCCGCTGGCAATTGCACTCCTAGATATCTAAAACACTTCATTTCCTCCAGCTTTTCTCCATTCAAACTTACCTACCAAGTGAATTGTCCCTCAGCCCTACTATACCTAATAACCTTGCTCTTATTCACATTTCCTCTCAGCTTTCTTCTTTCACACACTTTACCAAATTCAGTCACCAGCTTCTGCAGTTTCTCACCCGAATCAGTCACCAGCGCTGTATCATCAGCGAACAACAACTGACTTACTTCCCAAGCTCTCTCATCCACAACAGACTGCATCCTTGCCCGTCCAAAACTCTTGCATTCACCTCCCTAACAACCCAATCCATAAACAATTTAAACAACCATGGAGACATGAGTCACCTCTGTCGCAAACAGACATTCACTGAAATCCAATCACTTCCCTCTCTTTCTACTCGTACACATGCCTTACATCCTCCATAAAATCTTTTCACTGTTCCTAACAACTTGCCTCCCTCACCTTATATCGTTAATATTTTCCACAGAATATCTCTATCAACTCCATCATATGCCTTCTCCAGATCCATAAATGCTACATACAAATCCTTTTGGTTTTCTAAGTATTTCTCACATACATTCTTCAAAGCAAACACCTGATCCACACATCCTCTACTACTTCTGAAACGACACTGCTCTTCCCCAATCTGATGCTCTGTACATGCCTTCACCCTCTCAATCAATACCCTCCCATATAATTTACCAGGAATACTCAACAAACTTATACCTCTGTTATTTGAGCACACACCTTTATCCCATTTGCCTTTTGCACAATGGCACTATGCAAACATTCCGCCAATCCTCAAGTTCTTCACCATGAATCATACATTCATTAAATAACCTTACCAACCAGTCAACAACACAGTAACCCCTTTTTTAAAAATTCCACTGCAATACCATCCAAAACCACTGCATTGCCGGCTTTTATCTTTTGCAAAGCTTTTACTACCTCGTCTATGTTAACAAATCATTCTCCCTAACACTCTCACTTTGCACACCACCTCAAACAAGACACCGTATATCTGCCACTCTATTCATCAAACACAATCAACAAACCTTTTAAATACTCACTCCATCTTCTCACATCACCACAGCTTGTATCACCTCCCAATTAGCCCCCTTCACTGATGTTCCCATTTGTTCCCTTTCCTTACACACTTTATTTACCTCCTTCCAAAACATCGTTTTATTCTCCCTAAAATTTAATAATGCTCTCATACCACAACTCTCCTTTGCCCTCTTTTTCACCTCTTGCACCCTTCCTTTATACATCTCTCAGTCATTTGCACTGTTTTCCTGCAATAATCGTCCAAATGCCTCTCTCTTCTCTTTCACAAATAAGCTTACTTCTTCATCCCACTTCACTTACTTGATCATCACCCTTTTAATCTGCCCACTTCCCACGCATCTCATGCCAAAAGCATCTTTTGCGCAAGCCATCACTGCTTCCCTAAATACATCCCATTCCTCCCCCACTCCCCCTACGTCCTTTGTTCTCACCTTTTCCATTCAGTACTCAATTTCTCCTGGTACTTCCTCACACAAGTATCCTTCCTAGGCTCGCTTCCTTTCACCACTCTCTTCACCCGAACATTCTCTCTTCTTTTCTGAAAACCTCTACAAACCTTCCCCTTCGCCTACACAAGATAAATATCAGACATCCCTCCAGTTCACCTCTCAGCACTTTAACATCCAAGAGTCTCTCGCGCACCTATCAATTAACGCGTAATCCGATAACGCTCTCTGGCCATCTTTCCTACTTACATACGTATACTTATGTGTATCTCTGTTATTAAGCCAGATATTCCTAATCACCAATCATTTTTCAACGCACAGATCTACAAGCTCTTCACCATTTCCATTTACAGCACTGAACACTCCATGTACACCAATTATTACGTCAACTACCACATTACTCATCTTTGCATTCAAATCTCCCTTCACTATAACCCGTTCTCGTACATCATAACTACTAACACACTCACCCAGCTGCTCCAAAAACACTTCCCTCTCATGATCTTTCTTCTCATGCCCATGTGCCTATGCATCAATAATCACCTATCTCTCTCCATCCACTTTTAGTTTTACCCATATCAATCTAGAGTTTATTTTCTTATACTCTATTACATACACCAACCACTCCTGTTTCATGAGTAGTGCTACTCCTCCTCTTGTTCTTGTCCTCTCAGCAGCCCTTGACACATCATGCACTGGTTCAGTCCACTGACAGCAAGTCGACCCCGGTATACCACATAGTTCCAATTCACTCTATTCCTTGCATGCCTTTCACCCTCCTGCATTTTCAGGCCACCTCCAATTTGATCTCCCACTTCTCGTTCCCTCCACATTTGACGCTTATACCCTCTTTGCCAATCTTTCCTCACTCATTCTCTATATGTGACAAAACCATTTCAAAACACCCTCTTCTGCTCTCTTAACCACACCCTTTTTATTACCAAACATCTCTCTTACCCTTTCAACAAGACATTCCCAAACCATTCTTCATCTTCACCCCTGAGCTTCGTTTAACTCAGTGCTAGAACATCCAGGTTCCTTTCCTTAAACATACTACCTGTCTCTCCTTTTCTCTCAGCTTGGATAAATACACACACATTTAGACACCCCAATCTGAGCCTTCGAGGAGGATGACCACTCCCCGCGAGACTCCTTCTTCTGTTTTCTCTTTTAGGAAGTTGTGGATGATAGGGCTTGGGAAGTGAGTCAGTTGTCAATCGCTGATGATACAGCGCTGTGGCTGACTCGGATGAGAAACTGCAGAAGCTGGTGACTGAGTTTGGTAAAGTGTGTGAAAGAAAAAAGTTGAAAGTAAATGTGAATAAGAGCAAGGTTATTAGGTTCAATAGAGTTGAGGGACAAGTCAACTGGGAGACAAGTTTCAATGGAGAAAAACTGGAGGAAGTGAAGTGTTTTAGATATGTGGGAGTGGATTTGGCAGCGGATGGAACCATGGAAGCGGAAGTGAGTCACAGGGTGGGGGATGGGGTGACAGTTCTGAGAGCGTTGAAAAATGTGTGGAAAGCGAGAATCTTAACTCGGAAGTTGTGCGGAGGAGGGTGGATGTGTTGGAAATGAGATGTTTGAGAACAATATATATATATATATATATATATATATATATATATATATATATATATATATACTCTGTTCTCAGCGCTACCTCGCTAACGCGGGAAATGGCGAATAGTTTAAAAGAAAAGAAAAAAAAAAAAAATATATATATATATATATATATATATATATATATATATATATATATATATATATATATATATATATATATATTTCTTTTTTTTTTTTTTTTTTTGCTTTGTCGCTGTCTCCCGCGTTTGCGAGGTAGCACAAGGAAACAGACGAAAGAAATGGCCTAACCCACCACCATACACATGTATATACATACGTCCACACACGCAAATATACATACCTACACAGCTTTCCATGGTTTACCCCAGTCGCTTCACATGCCTTGATTCACTCCACTGACAGCACGTCAACCCCGGTATACCACATCGCTCCAATTCACTCTATTCCTTGCCCTCCTTTCACCCTCCTGCATGTTCAGGCCCCGATCACACAAAATCTTTTTCACTCCATCTTTCCACCTCCAATTTGGTCTCCCTCTTCTCCTCGTTCCCTCCACCTCCGACACATATATCCTCTTGGTCAATCTTTCCTCACTCATTCTCTCCATGTGCCCGAACCATTTCAAAACACCCTCTTCTGCTCTCTCAACCACGCTCTTTTTATTTCCACACATCTCTCTTACCCTTACGTTACTTACTCGATCAAACCACCTCACACCACACATTGTCCTCAAACATCTCATTTCCAGCACATCCATCCTCCTGCGCACAACTCTATCCATAGCCCACGCCTCGCAACCATACAAAATTGTTGGAACCACTATTCCTTCAAACATACCCATTTTTGCTTTCCGAGATAATGTTCTCGACTTCCACACATTCTTCAAGGCTCCCAGAATTTTCGCCCCCTCCCCCACCCTATGATCCACTTCCGCTTCCATGGTTCCATCCGCTGCCAGATCCACTCCCAGATATCTAAAACACTTCACTTCCTCCAGATTCTCTCCATTCAAACTCACCTCCCAATTGACTTGACCCTCAACCCTACTGTACCTAATAACCTTGCTCTTATTCACATTTACTCTTAACTTTCTTCTTTCACACACTTTACCAAACTCAGTCACCAGCTTCTGCAGTTTCTCACATGAATCAGCCACCAGCGCTGTATCATCAGCGAACAACAACTGACTCACTTCCCAAGCTCTCTCATCCCCAACAGACTTCATACTTGCCCCTCTTTCCAAAACTCTTGCATTCACCTCCCTAACAACCCCATCCATAAACAAATTAAACAACCATGGAGACATCACACAACCCTGCCGCAAACCTACATTCACTGAGAACCAATCACTTTCCTCTCTTCCTACACGTACACATGCCTTACATCCTCGATAAAATCTTTTCACACAAACCTCGCCAGGTGGTAGAGTGTCCCGCAGTGTATCGAGACAGACTTCCCCAGACCTTTTTTAAAGGGGAAGTAAATGTTTATAGTTGTGTTACTGGAGTGATAGATTTCATACATGGTGCTTTGACAAGAAAATAGTGAAATTGGAAAAAATGTAGCTTAGACATTGAAGCTTATTGATACAGTGGTCAAATTGATGAGAACTACTATTGACGTTTGTGTAAATAAATTATACATTTCCTTTTTCCATAGCCAGAGGTTGAACCATTATGTGACATCCATTTTATCATTTCATTTCAAGCTAGAACTTTCAGTTTTCTAAATTGTTTCTTACATTCTTCATATATATATATATATATATATATATATATATATATATATATATATATATATATGTAAGTGTATGTGTGTGTGTATAAGTGCGTATGTATGTGTGTGTGTGTGTGTGTATATATATATATATATATATATTATCCCTGGGGATAGGGGTGAAAGAATACTTCCCACGCATTCATCGCGTGTCGGAGAAAGCGACTAGAGGGGACGGGAGCGGGGGGCCAGAAATCCTCCCCGCCTTGTATTTTTTAACTTTCTAAAAATGGGAAACAGAAGGATATATATATATATATATATATATATATATATATATATATATATATATATATATATATATATATATATATATATATATATATATATATATATATATATATATATATATATATATATATATATATATATAATGTATATATATAATGTATATATATATACATATATATATATATATATATATATTTTTTTTTTTTTTTTATACTTTGTCGCTGTCTCCCGCGTTTGCGAGGTAGCGCAAGGAAACAGACGAAAGAAATGGCCCAACCCCCCCCATACACATGTACATACACACGTCCACACACGCAAATATACATACCTACACAGCTTTCCATGGTTTACCCCAGACGCTTCACATGCCTTGATTCAATCCACTGACAGCACGTCAACCCCTGTATACCACATCGCTCCAATTCACTCTATTCCTTGCCCTCCTTTCACCCTCCTGCATGTTCAGGCCCCGATCACACAAAATCCTTTTCACTCCATCTTTCCACCTCCAATTTGGTCTCCCTCTTCTCCTCGTTCCCTCCACCTCCGACACATATATCCTCTTGGTCAATCTTTCCTCACTCATTCTCTCCATGTGCCCAAACCACTTCAAAACACCCTCTTCTGCTCTCTCAACCACGCTCTTTTTATTTCCACACATCTCTCTTACCCTTACGTTACTTACTCGATCAAACCACCTCACACCACACATTGTCCTCAAACATCTCATTTCCAGCACATCCATCCTCCTACGCACAACTCTATCCATAGCCCACGCCTCGCAACCATACAACATTGTTGGAACTACTATTCCTTCAAACATACCCATTTTTGCTTTCCGGGATAATGTTCTCGACTTCCACACATTTTTCAAGGCTCCCAAAATTTTCGCCCCCTCCCCCACCCTATGATCCACTTCCGCTTCCATGGTTCCATCCGCTGACAGATCCACTCCCAGATATCTAAAACACTTCACTTCCTCCAGCCTCTCACCATTCAAACTCACCTCCCAATTGACTTGACCCTCAACCCTACTGTACCTAATAACCTTGCTCTTATTGACATTTACTCTTAACTTTCTTCTTCCACACACTTTACCAAACTCCGTCACCAGCTTCTGCAGTTTCTCACATGAATCCGCCACCAGCGCTGTATCATCAGCGAACAACAACTGACTCACTTCCCAAGCTCTCTCATCCCCAACAGACTTCATACTTGCCCCTCTTTCCAAAACTCTTGCATTTACCTCCCTAACAACCCCATCCATAAACAAATTAAACAACCATGGAGACATCACACACCCCTGCCGCAAACCTACATTCACTGAGAACCAATCACTTTCCTCTCTTCCTACACGTACACATGCCTTACATCCTCGATAAAAACTTTTCACTGCTTCTAACAACTTTCCTCCCACACCATATATTCTTAATACCTTCCACAGAGCATCTCTATCAACTCTATCATATGCCTTCTCCAGATCCATAAATGCTACATACAAATCCATTTGCTTTTCTAAGTATTTCTCACATACATTCTTCAAAGCAAACACCTGATCCACACATCCTCTACCACTTCTGAAACCACACTGCTCTTCCCCAATCTGATGCTCTGTACATGCCTTCACCCTCTCGATCAATACCCTCCCATATAATTTACCAGGAATACTCAACAAACTTATACCTCTGTAATTTGAGCACTCACTCTTATCCCCTTTGCCTTTGTACAATGGCACTATGCAAGCATTCCGCCAATCCTCAGGCACCTCACCATGAGTCAAACATACATTAAATAACCTTACCAACCAGTCAACAATACAGTCACCCCCTTTTTTAATAAATTCCACTGCAATACCATCCAAACCTGCTGCTTTGCCGGCTTTCATCTTCCGCAAAGCTTTTACTACCTCTTCTCTGTTTACCAAATCATTTTCCCTAACCCTCTCACTTTGCATATATCCAAAAGTTTTGTAAAGTTTTGGAAAGAGGGGCAAGTATGAAGTCTGTTGGGGATGAAAGAGCTTGGGAAGTGAGTCAGTTGTTGTTCGCTGATGATACAGCGCTGGTGGCTGATTCATGCGAGAAACTGCAGAAGCTGGTGACTGAGTTTGGTAAAGTGTGTGGAAGAAGAAAGTTAAGAGTAAATGTGAATAAGAGCAAGGTTATTAGGTACAGTAGGGTTGAGGGTCAAGTCAATTGGGAGGTGAGTTTGAATGGAGAAAAACTGGAGGAAGTGAAGTGTTTTAGATATCTGGGAGTGGATCTGGCAGCGGATGGAACCATGGAAGCGGAAGTGGATCATAGGGTGGGGGAGGGGGCGAAAATTCTGGGGGCCTTGAAGAATGTGTGGAAGTCGAGAACATTATCTCGGAAAGCAAAAATGGTTACGTTTGAAGGAATAGTGGTTCCAACAATGTTGTATGGTTGCGAGGCGTGGGCTATGGATAGAGTTGTGCGCAGGAGGATGGATGTGCTGGAAATGAGATGTTTGAGGACAATGTGTGGTGGGAGGTGGTTTGATCGAGTGAATGACGTAAGGGTGAGAGAGATGTGTGGAAATAAATAGAGCGTGGTTGAGAGAGCAGAGGAGGGTGTTTTGAAGTGGTTTGGGCACATGGAGAGAATGAGTGAGGAAAGATTGACCAAGAGGATATATGTGTCGGAGGTGGAGGGAACGAGAAGAGGGAGACCAAATTGGAGGTGGAAAGATGGAGTGAAAGGGATTTTGTGTGATCAGGGCCTGAACATGCAGGAGGGTGAAAGGAGGGCAGGGAATGGAGTGAATTGGAGCGATGTGGTATACCGGGGTTGAATTGCTGTCACTGGATTGAGTCAGGGCATGTGAAGCGTCTGGGGTAAACGATGGAAAGCTGTGTAGGTATGTATATTTGCGTGTGTGGACGTATGTATATACATGTGTGTGGGGGGGGGTTGTGCCATTTCTTTCGTCTGTTTCCTTGCGGTACCTCCCAAACGCGGGAGACAGCGACAAAGTATAATAAAAAAAAAAATATATGTATATATATATATACATATATATATATATATATATATATATATATATATATATATATATATATATATATATATATATATATATATATATATATATATATATATATTATACATATATATATATATATATATATATATATATATATATATATATATATATATATATATATATATATATATATATATATATATATATATATATATATATATATATATATATATATATATATATATATATATATATATATATATATATATATATATATATATATATATATATATATATATATATATATATATATATATATATATATATATATATATATATATATATATATATATATATATATATATATATATATATATATATATATATATATATATATATATATATATATATATATATATATATATATATATATATATATATATATATATATATATATATATATATATATATATATATATATATATATATATATATATTTTTAGGAGCAGAATTTTCCCCCACCCTATGATTCACTTCCGCTTCCATGGTTCCCTCCGCTGCCAGATCCACTCCCAGATATCTAAAACACTTCACTTCCTCCAGCTTTTCTCCATTCAAACTTACCTCCCAATTGACTTGACCCTCAACCCAACTGTACCTAATTATCTTCCTCTTATTCACATTTACTCTTAACTTTCTTCTTTCACATACTTTACCAAACTCAGTCACCAGCTTCTGCAGTTTCTCACCCGAATCAGCCACCAGCGCTGCATCAATCAGCGAACAACAACTGACTCTCTTCCCAAGTTATCTCATCCACAACAGACTGCATACTTGCCCGTCTTTCCAAAACTCTTGCATTTACCTCCCTAACAACCCCATCCATAAACAAATTAAACAAACATGGAGACATCACACACCCCTGCCACAAACCCACATTCACTGAGAACCAATCACTTTTCTCTCTTCCTACGCGTACACATGCCTTACATCCTCGATAAAAGCTTTTCACCGCTACTAACAACTTTTCTCTCACACCATATATTCTTAAAACCTTCCACAGAGCATCTCTATCAACTCTATCATATGCCTTCTCCAGATCCATAAATGCTACATACAAATCCATTCGTTTTTCTAAGTATTTCTCGCATACATTCTTTAAAGCAAACACCTGATCCACAGAGCCTCTACCACTTCTGAAACGACACTGCTCTTCCCCAATCTGATGCTCTGTACATGCCTTCACCCTCTCAATCAATACCCTCCCATATAATTTACCAGGAATACTCAACAAACTTATACCTCTGTAATTTGAGCACTCACTCTTATCCCCTTTGCCTTTGAACAATGGCACTATGCAAGCATTCCGCCAATCCTCAGGCACCTCACCATGAATCATACATACATTGAATAACCTTAACAACAAGTCAGCAATAGAGTCACCCCCTTTTTTAATAAATTCCACTGCAATACCATCCAAACCTGCTGCTTTGCCGGCTTTCATCTTCCGTAAAGCTTTTACTACCTCTTCTCTATTTACCAAATCATTTTCCCTAACCTTTTCACTTTGCACACCACATTGACCAAGACACCCCACATCTGCCACTCTATCATCAAACACATTCAACAAACCTTCAAAATACTCCCTCCATCTCCTTCTCACATCACCACTACTAGTTATCACCTCCCCATTAGCCCCCTTCACTGAAGTTTCCATTTGTTCCCTTGTCTTACGCACTTTATTTACCTCCTTCCAGAACATCTTTTTATTCTCACTGAAATTTAATGATACTCTCTCACCCCAACTCTCATTTGCCCACTTTTTCACCTCTTGCACCTTTCTCTTGACCTCCTGCCTCTTTCGTTTATACCTCTCCCAATCATTTGCATTCTTTTCCTTGCAAAAATCGTTCAAATGCCTCTCTCTTCTCTTTCACTAATAATCTTTCTTCTTCATCCCACCACTCACTACCTTTTGTAATCAACCCACCTCCCACACTTCTCACGCCACAAGCATCTTTGCGCAAGCCATCACTGCTTCCCTAAATACATCCCATTCCTCCCCCACTCCCCTTACCTCCATTCTTCTCACCTTTTTCCATTCTGTACTCAGTCTCTCCTGGTACTTCCTCACACAAGTCTCCTTCCCAAGCTCACTTTTTTTTTTTTTTTTATACTTTGTCGCTGTCTCCCGCGTTTGCGAGGTAGCGCAAGGAAACAGACGAAAGAAATGGCCCAACCCCCCCCGCCCATACACATGTATATACATACTTCCACACACGCAAATATACATACCTACACAGCTTTCCATGGTTTACCCCAGACGCTTCACATGCCTTGATTCAATCCACTGACAGCACGTCAACCCCAGTATACCACATCGCTCCAATTCACTCTATTCCTTGCCCTCCTTTCACCCTCCTGCATGTTCAGGCCCCGATCACACAAAATCTTTTTCACTCCATCTTTCCACCTCCAATTTGGTCTCCCTCTTCTCCTCGTTCCCTCCACCTCCGACACATATATCCTCTTGGTCAATCTTTCCTCATTCATTCTCTCCATGTGCCCAAACCACTTCAAAACACCCTCTTCTGCTCTCTCAACCACGCTCTTTTTATTTCCACACATCTCTCTTACCCTTACGTTACTCACTCGATCAAACCACCTCACACCACACATTGTCCTCAAACATCTCATTTCCAGCACATCCATCCTCCTGCGCACAACTCTATCCATAGCCCACGCCTCGCAACCATACAACATTGTTGGAACCACTATTCCTTCAAACATACCCATTTTTGCTTTCCGAGATAATGTTCTCGACTTCCACACATTCTTCAAGGCCCCCAGAATTTTCGCCCCCTCCCCCACCTTATGATCCACTTCCGCTTCCATGGTTCCATCCGCTGCCAGATCCACTGCCAGATATCTAAAACACTTCACTTCCTCCAGTTTTTCTCCATTCAAACTCACCTCCCAATTGACTTGACCCTCAACCCTACTATATATATATATATATATATATATATATATATATATATATATATATATATATATATATATATATATATATATATATATATATATATATATATATATATAAAGGGAAAGAGTGGTTTCGGAATGTCTTAGGAGTAAAGGCAGGGGTTAGTGAGAGGACAAGAGCAAGGGAAGGAGTAGCACTACTCCTGAAACAGGAGTTGTGAGAATATGTGATAGAATTTAAGAAAGTAAATTCTAGATTAATATGGGTAAAACTGAAAGTTGATGGAGAGAGATGGGTGATTATTGGTGCATATGCACCTGGGCATGAGAAGAAAGATCATGAGAGGCAAGTGTTTTAGGAGCAGCTGAATGAGTGTGTTAGTGGTTTTGATGCACAACACCGGGTTACAGTGATGGGTGATTTAAATGCAAAGGTGAGTAATGTGGCAGTTGAGGATATAATTGGTATACCTAGGGTAGTCAGTGTTGTAAATAGAAATGGTGATGAGCTTGTACATTTATGTGCTGAAAAAGGACTGGTGATTGGGAATACCTGGTTTAAAAAGCGAGATATACATAAGTATATGTATGTAAGTAGGAGAGATGGCCAGAGAACGTTATTGGATTACGTGTTAATTGATAGGCGCGCGAAAGAGAGACTTTTGGATGTTAATGTGCTGAGAGGTGCAACTGGAGGGATGTCTGATCATTATCTTCTGGAGGCGAAGGTGAAGATTTGTATGGGTTTTCAGAAAAGAAGAGAGAATGTTAGGGTGAAGAGGGTGGTGCGAGTAAGTGAGCTTGGGAAAGAGACTTGTGTGAGGAAGTACCAGGGTAGACTGAGTACAGAATGGAAAAAGGTGAGAACAAAGGAGGTAAGGGGAGTGCGGGAGGAATAGGACGTATTTAGGGAAGCAGTGATGGCTTGCGCAAAAGATGCTTGTGGCATGAGAAGCGTGGGAGGTGGGTTGATTAGAACGGGTTGTGAGTGGTGGGATGAAGAAGTAAGGTTATTACTGAAAGAGAAGAGCGAAGCATTTGGACGATTTTTGCAGGGAAAAAATGCAAATGAGTGGGAAATGTATAAAAGAAAGACACAGGAGGTTAAGAGAAAGGTGCAAGAGGTGAAAAAGAGCGCAAATGAGAGTTGGGGTGAGAGATTATCATTAAATTTTAGGGAAAATAAAAAGGTGTTCTGGAAGGAGGTAAATAAAGTGCGTAAGACAAGGAAGCAAATGGGAACTTTAGTGAAGGGGGTAATGGGGAGGTGATAACAAGTAGCGGTGATGTGAGAGGATGGAGTGAGTGTTTTGAAGGTTTCTTGAATGTGTTAGATGATAGAGTGGTAGACATAGGGTGTTTTGGTCGAGGTGGTGTGAGGAGTGAGAAGGTTAGGGAGAATGATATGTTAAACAGAGAAGAGATAGTAAAAGATTTGCTGAAGATGAAAGGCGGCAAGGCAGCGGGTTTGGATGGTATTGCAGTGGAATTTATCAAACAAGGGGGTGACTGTGTTGTTGAGTGGTTGGTAAAGATATTTTATGTATGTATGACTCATGGTGAAGTGCCTGAGGATTGGCAGAATTCATGTATAGTGCCATTATACAAAGGCAAAGGGGATAAAGGTGAGTGCTCAAATTACAGAGGTATAAGTTTGTTAAGTATTCCTGGTAGATTATATGGGGGGTATTGATTGAGAGGGTTGAAAGCATGTACAGATCATCAGACTGGGGAAGAGCAGTGCAGTTGCAGAAGTGGTTGAAATTGTGTGGATCAGGTGCTTCCTTGAAGAATGTATGTGGAAAATACTTAGAAAAGCAAATGGATTTGTATGTAGCACATATGGATCTGGAGAAATCATATGATAGAGTTCATAGAGATCCTCTGTTGAAGGTATTAAGAATATATGGTGTGGGAGGCAAGTTGCTAGAAGCAGTGAAGAGTTTTTATCGAGGATGTAAGACATGTGTACGAGTAGGAGGAGATGAAAGTGATTTGTTGTCAATGAATGTCGATTTGCGGCAGGGATGGGTGATGTTATCATGGTTGTTCAATTTGTTTATGGATGGGGTTGTTAGGGAGGTAAATGCAAGAGTTTTGGAGAGAGAGGCAAGTATCCAGTCTGCTGTGGATGTGTGAGCTTGGGAAGTGAATCACTTGTTGTTCGCTGATGATACATCGCTAGTTAGTGATTCGTGTGAGAAACTGCAGAAGCTGGTGACTGAGTTTGGGAAAGTGCGTGAAAGAAAAAAGCTGAGAGTAAATATGAATAAGAGCAAGGTTATTAGGTACAGTAGGGTTGAGGGACAAGTAAATTGGGAGGTATGTTTGAATGGAGAAAGACTGAAGGAAGTGAAATGTTTTAGATATCTGGGAGTGGATTTGGCAGCGGATGGAACCATGGAAGCGGAAGTTAGTCACGGGGTGGGGGAGGGGGCGCAAGTTCTGGGAGCGTTGAAAAAATGAGTGGAAGGCGAGAACATTATCTCAGAAAGCAAAAATGGGTATGTTTAAAGGAATAGTGGTTTAACAATGTTATATGGTTGCGAGGCGTAGGCTATAGATAGGGTTGTGCAGAGGAGAGTGGATGTGTTGGAAGTGAGATGCTTGAGGACAATATATGGTGTGAGGTGGTTTGATCGAGTAAGTAATGAAAGGGTAAGAGAGATGTGTGGTAATAAAAAGATTGTGTTTGAGAGAGCAGAAAAGATTGTTTTGAAATGGTTTGGTCACATGGAGAGAATGAGTGAGGAAAGATTGACCAAGAGGATATATGTGTCAGATGTGGAGGGAACGTGAAGTGGGAAACCAAACTGGAGGTGGAAAGATGGAGTGAAAAATATTTTGAGTGATTGGGGCCTGAACATTTAGGAGGGTTAAAGGCGTGCAAGGAATTAAGTGAATTGGAACGATATGGTATTCTGGGGTCTATATGCTGTCAATGGATTGAACCAGGGCATGTGAAGCGTTTGGGGTAAACCATTAAAAATTTTGTGGCGCCTGGATGTGGAAGGGGAGCTGTGGTTTCGGTGCATTATACACGATAGCTAGAGACTAAGTGTGAACGAATGTGGCCTTTGCTGTCTTTTCCTAGCGCTACCTCGCGCGCTGGTGGAGAGATGGGGGTGTCATTTTCATATGTGGCGGGGTGACGACGGGAGTGAATAAAGGCAGCAAGTATGAATTACGTACATGTGCATATCTGTATGAGTTCACAGGTGGAGTTTCGTGTAATGATCACATCGTCAGGGAAGATACAAAATTGAGATAGAAGACTTAGAACCGTCAGGTGATGTACAAGGAAGAGACGTAACTAAGACACCATTGTTAAACAAATGGATAAAACCATGAGGGCTGAAGTAAGCCTTATGGCGAGAGAGAAGGTAATGGTTGTAAGTGCATAAAGGAGTAAGTGAGGGGGAGAGGCTAAGGGCTTTGTAGGGCAAAAATAGTTATAGTTGGTGGTGCAGTAGTCCCAACAGTTTGGCATGGATATGAGCCTAGGATATAAATGGAAAGCAAAGAAAGAGGTTGCATGTGGTGGAAATGGAGTGCCTGAGGATGACGTAGGGCTATGAAGAGGATTGATCGTATAAGGAATGACATTTAGACAAGTGTGTGGCAGTAAGCACAGTCACGTCGAGAGGGCCAACTAGAGTGGGTTGAAATGGTGTGGGAAGATGGAGAAGACGAGTGAAGGAAATTAACTAAAAGGATTTGTGTCAAAAGTGAAGAAGGCGAGAAAGAGAGGGAACCCTGGAAGGAGATCGAAGGTTGGACTGAAAAAAGCTTTTGGGGTATTGACGCCCGAGCATTCAGAGGGTTGGAAGGCGTGCTGTGAATAGAGTGAATTAGATCGATGTGGTATATGGGGAGGACGTGCCGTCAATGGGCTGAACCAGGGCGTATAAAGCGGTCAAGATAAACCAGAGGGTAATCTGTGGGGCTTGGCTGTGGATGGTAGGCCCTGGTTTTGGTACAATATACATGGTACCTAAAGGTGAATGTGTGCAAATGAGGCCATTGTTCATTTGTTCCTGACGCTACCTTGCCAAGGTGGATGAGACAATCAGGTATTGCCCACACACACACACACACACACACACACACACACACACACACACATACATTCGCGCGCGAATTATATATATATATATATATATATATATATATATATATATATATATATATATATATATATATATATATATATATATATATATATATATATATATATATATATATATATTCTATATTTGTTTATTATACTTTGTCGCTGTCTCCCGCGTTTGCGAGGTAGCGCAAGGAAACAGACGAAAGAAATGGCCCAACCCCCCCCCCATACACATGTATATACATACGTCCACACACGCAAATATACATACCTACACAGCTTTCCATGGTTTACCCCAGACGCTTCACATGCCTTGATTCAATCCACTGACAACACGTCAAACCCGGTATACCACATCGCTCCAATTCACTCTATTCCTTGCCCTCCTTTCACCCTCCTGCATGTTCAGGCCCCAATCACACAAAATCTTTTTCACTCCATCTTTCCACCTCCAATTTGGTCTCCCTCTTCTCCTCGTTCCCTCCACCTCCGACACATATATCCTCTTGGTCAATCTTTCCTCACTCATTCTCTCCATGTGCCCAAACCACTTCAAAACACCCTCTTCTGCTCTCTCAACCACGCTCTTTTTATTTCCACACATCTCTCTTACCCTTACGTTACTCACTCGATCAAACCACCTCACACCACACATTGTCCTCAAACATCTCATTTCCAGCACATCCATCCTCCTGCGCACAACTCTATCCATAGCCCACGCCTCAAAACCATACAACATTGTTGGAACCACTATTCCTTCAAACATACCCATTTTTGCTTTCCGAGATAATGTTCTCGACTTCCACACATTCTTCAAGGCCCCCAGAATTTTCGCCCCCTCCCCCACCCTATGATCCACTTCCGCTTCCATGGTTCCATCCGCTGCCAGATCCACTCCCAGATATCTAAAACACTTCACTTCCTCCAGTTTTTCTCCATTCAAACTCACCTCCCAATTTACTTGACCCTCAACCCTACTGTACCTAATAACCTTGCTCTTATTCACATTTACTCTTAACTTTCTTCTTCCACACACTTTACCAAACTCAGTCACCAGCTTCTGCAGTTTCTCACATGAATCAGCCACCAGCGCTGTATCATCAGCGAACAACAACTGACTCACTTCCCAAGCTCTCTCATCCCCAACAGACTTCATACTTGCCCCTCTTTCCAAAACTCTTGCATTTACCTCCCTAACAACCCCATCCATAAACAAATTAAACAACCATGGAGACATCACACACCCCTCCCGCAAACCTACATTCACTGAGAACCAATCACTTTCCTCTCTTCCTACACGTACACATGCCTTACATCCTCGATAAAAACTTTTCACTGCTTCTAACAACTTTCCTCCCACACCATATATTCTTAATACCTTCCACAGAGCGTCTCTATCAACTCTATCATATGCCTTCTCCAGATCCATAAATGCTAAATACAAATCCATTTGCTTTTCTAAGTATTTCTCACATACATTCTTCAAAGCAAACACCTGATCCACACATCCTCTACCACTTCTGAAACCACACTGCTCTTCCCCAATCTGATGCTCTGTACATGCCTTCACCCTCTCAATCGATACCCTCCCATATAATTTACCAGGAATACTCAACAAACTTATACCTCTGTAATTTGAGCACTCACTCTTATCCCCTTTGCCTTTGTACAATGGCACTATGCACGCATTCCGCCAATCCTCAGGCACCTCACCATGAGTCATACATCCATTAAATAACCTTACCAACCAGTCAACAATACAGTCACCCCCTTTTTTGATAAATTCCACTGCAATACCATCCAAACCTGCTGCCTTGCCGGCTTTCATCTTCCGCAAAGCTTTCACTACCTCTTCTCTGTTTACCAAATCATTTTCCCTAATCCTCTCACTTTGCACACCACCTCGACCAAAACACCCTATATCTGCCACTCTATCATCAAACACATTCAACAAACCTTCAAAATACTCACTCAATCTCCCTCTCACATCACCTCTACTTGTTATAACCTCCCCATTTGCGCCCTTCACTGAAGTTCCCATTTGCTCCCTTGTCTTACGCACTTTATTTACCTCCTTCCAGAACATCTTTTTATTCTCCCTAAAATTTAATGATACTCTCTCACCCCAACTCTCATTTGCCCTTTTTTTCACCTCTTGCACCTTTCTCTTGACCTCCTGTCTCTTTCTTTTATACATCTCCCACTCAATTGCATTTTTTCCCTGCAAAAAGCGTCCAAATGCCTCTCTCTTCTCTTTCACTAATACTCTTACTTCTTCATCCCACCACTCACTACCCTTTCTATTCAACCCACCTCCCACTCTTCTCATGCCACAAGCATCTTTTGCGCAATCCATCACTGATTCCCTAAATACATCCCATTCCTAACCCACTCCCCTTGCTTCCATTGTTCTCACCTTTTTCCATTCTGTACTCAGTCTCTCCTGGTACTTCCTCACACAGGTCTCCTTCTCAAGCTCACTTACCCTCACCACCCTCTTCACCAAAACATTCACTCTTCTTTTCTGAAAACCCATACAAATCTTCACCTTAGCCTCCACAAGATAATGATCAGACATCCCTCCAGTTGCACCTCTCAGCACATTAACATCCAAAAGTCTCTCTTTCGCACGCCTGTCAATTAACACGTAATCCAATAACGCTCTCTGGCCATCTCTCCTACTTACATAAGTATACTTATGTATATCTTGCTTTTTAAACCAGGTATTCCCAATCATCAGTCCTTTTTCAGCACATAAATCTACAAGCTCTTCACCATTTCCATTTACAACACTGAACACCCCATGTATACCAATTATTCCCTCAACTGCCACATTACTCACCTTTGCATTCAAATCACCCATCACTATAACCCGGTCTCGTGCATCAAAACCACTAACACACTCATTCAGCTGCTCCCAAAACACTTGCCTCTCTTGATCTTTCTTCTCATTCCCAGGTGCATATGCACCAATAATCACCCACCTCTCTCCATCAACTTTCAGTTTTACCCATATTAATCTAGAGTTTACTTTCTTACACTCTATCACATACTCCCACAACTCCTGTTTCAGGAGTATTGCTACTCCTTCCCTTCCTCTTGTCCTCTCACTAACCCCTGACTTTACTCCCCAGACATTCCCAAACCACTCTTCCCCTTTACCCTTGAGCTTCGTTTCACTCAGAGCCAAAACATCCAGGTTCCTTTCCTCAAACATACTACCTATCTCTCCTTTTTTCACATCTTGGTTACATCCACACACATTTAGGCACCCCACTCTGAGCCTTCGAGAAGGATGAGCCCTCCCCGCGTGACTCCTTCTTCTGTTTCCCATTTTAGAAAGTTAATACAAGGAGGGGAGGATTTCTGGCCCCCCGCTCCCGTCCCCTCTAGTCGCTTTCTACGACACGCGAGGAATACGTGGGAAGTATTGTTTCACCCCTATCCCCAGGGACAATATACATATACATATATACATGTACACATACATATATATATATATATATATATATATATATATATATATATATATATATATATATATATATATATATATATATATATATATATATATATATATATATATATATATATATATATATATATATATATTCATTATTTCATAATATTCATTTCCCGCGTTAGCGAGGAAGCGTTAAGAAGAGATGACTGATCCTTTTAGGAAACACTTGACTCACTTCTCTATTCCTCCTTTTTCAAAATTTAAAACGAGAGGGGGAGCATTTGCAGTTTCCAACTCCCTTCCCTTTTAGCCGACTATCATGACATGCAGGGAATACGTGGGAAGTATTCGTTCTCCCCTATTCCCAGGGATATATATTAATTTATTTTTCATTTATTATACTTTGTCGCTGTCTCCCGCGTTTGCGAGGTAGCGCAAGGAAACAGACGAAAGAAATGGCCCAACCCCCCCCATACACATGTATATACATACGTCCACACACGCAAATATACATTCCTACACAGCTTTCCATGGCTTACCCCAGACGCTTCACATGCCTTGATTCAATCCACTGACAGCACGTCAACCCCGGTATACCACATCGCTCCAATTCACTCTATTCCTTGCCCTCCTTTCACCCTCCTGCATGTTCAGGCCCCGATCACACAAAATCTTTTTCACTACATTTTTCCACCTCCAATTTGGTCTCCCTCTTCTCCTTGTTCCCTCCACCTCCGACACATATATCCTCTTGGTCAATTTTCCTCACTCATCCTCTCCATGTGCCCAAACCACTTCAAAACACCCTCTTCTGCTCTCTCAACCACGCTCTTTTCATTTCCACACATCTCTCTTACCCTTACGTTACTCACTCGATTAAACCACCTCACACCACACATTGTCCTCAAACATCTCATTTCCAGCACATCCATCCTCCTGCGCACAACTCTATCCATAGCCCACGCCTCGCAACCATACAACATTGTTGGAACCACTATTCCTTCAAACATACCCATTTTTGCTTTCCAAGATAATGTTCTCGACTTCCACACATTCTTCAAGGCCCCCAGAATTTTCGCCCCCTCCCCCACCCTATGATCCACTTCCGCTTCCATGGTTCCATCCGCTGCCAGATCCACTGCCAGATATCTAAAACACTTCACTTCCTCCAGTTTTTCTCCATTTAAACTCACCCCCCAATTGACTTGACCCTCAACCCTACTGTACCTAATAACCTTGCTCTTATTCACATTTACTCTTAACTTTCTTCTTCCACACACTTTACCAAACTCAGTCACCAGCTTTTGCAATTTCTCGCATGAATCAGCCACCAGCGCTGTATCATCAGCGAACAACAACTGACTCACTTCCCAAGCTCTCTCATCCCCAACAGACTTCATACTTGCCCCTCTTTCCAAAACTCTTGCATTTACCTCCCTAACAACCCCATCCATAAACAAATTAAACAACCATGGAGACATCACACACCCCTGCCGCAAACCTACATACACTGAGAACCAATCACTTTCCTCTCTTCCTACACGTACACATGCCTTACATCCTCGATAAAAACTTTTCACTGCTTCTAACAACTTTCCTCCCACACCATATATTCTTAATACCTTCCACAGAGCATCTCTATCAACTCTATCATATGCCTTCTCCAGATCCATAAATGCTAAATACAAATCCATATATATATATGTATATATATATATATATATATGTATATATATATATATATATATATATATATATATATATATATATATATATATATATATATATATATATATATATATATATATATATATATATATATATATATATATACATATATATATATATATATATATATATATATATATATATATATATATATATATATATATATATCCCTGGGGATAGGGGTTTAAGAATACTTCCTACGTATTCCCTGCGTGTCGTAGAAGGCGACTAAAAGGGGAGTTAGCGGGGGGCTAGAAATCCTCCCCTCTCGTTTTTTTTTTTTTTTAATTTTTCCAAAAGGAGGAACAGAGGGGGGCCAGGTGAGGATATCCCACAAAGGCCCAGTCCTCTGTCCTTAACGCTACCTCGCTAACGCGGGAAATGGCGAATACTTTAAAAGAAAAAAAGAATATATATATATATATATATATATATATATATATATATATATATATATATATATATATATATATATATATGTATATATATATATATATATTATCCCTGGGGATAGGGGATTAAGAATGCTTCCCACGTATTCCCTGCGTGTCGTAGAAGGCGACTAAAAGGGGAGGGAGCGGAGGGCTGGAAATATATATATACATATATATATATACATATATGTATATATATATATACATATATATATATATATATATATATATATATATATATATATATATATATATATATATATATATATATATATACATATATATATATATATATATATATATATATATATATATATATATATATATATATATATATATATATATATATATATATACATATATATATATATATATATATATATATATATATATATATATATATATATATATATATATATATATATATATATATATATTTATTATTCATTTATTTTGCATTGTCGCTGTCTCCCGTGTTTCCGAGGTAGCGCAAGGAAAAAGACGAAAGAAAAGGCACAACCCACCCCCATACACATGTATATACATACACGTCCACACACGCAAATATACATACCTCTACATCTCAATGTACACATATATATACACCCAAAGACACATACATGTATACCCATGCACACAATTCACACTGTCTTCCTTTATTCATTTCCATCGCCACCTCTCCACATATGGAACACCATCCCCCTCCCCCCTCATATGTGCGAGGTAGCGCTAGGAAAAGACAACAAATGCCCCATTCGTTCACACTCAGTCTCGAGCTGTCATGCAATAATGCCCGAAACGACAGCTCCCTTTCCACATCCAGGCCCCAGAGAACTTTCCATGGCTTACCCCAGACGCATCATATGCCCTGATTCAAACCACTGACAGCACGTCAACCCCGGTATACCACATCGATCCAATTCACTCTATTCCTTGCCCTCCTTTCACCCTCCTGAATGTTCAGGCCCCGATCACACAAAACCTTTTTCACTCCATCTTTCCACCTCCAATTTGGTCTACCACTTCTCCTCGTTCCCTCCACCTCTGACACATATATCCTCTTGGTCAATCTTCCCTCACTCATTCTCTCCATGTGCCCAAACCATTTCAAAACACCCTTCTCTGCTCTCTCAACCACGCTCTTTTTATTTCCACACATCTCTCTTACCCTTACATTACTTACTCGATCAAACCACCTCACACCACACATTGTCCTCAAACATCTCATTTCCAGCACATCCACCGTCCTGCGCACAACTCTATCCATAGCTCACGCCTGGCAACCATACAACATTGTGGGAACCACTATTCCTTCAAACATACCCATTTTTGCTTTCCGAGATAATGTTCTCGAATTCCAAACATTCTTCAAGGCACACAGGATTTTCGCCCCCTCCCCCACCTAATGATTCACTTCCGCTTCCATGGTTCCATCGGCTGCCAGATCCACTCCCAGATATCTAAAAAACTTTACTTCCTCCAGTTTTTCTCCATTCAAACTTACCCCCCCCCCCAATTCACTTGACCCTCAATCCTACTGTACCTAATAACCTTGCTCTTATTCACATTTACTCTTAACTTTCTTCTTTCACACACTTTACCAAACTCAGTCACCAGCTTCTGCAGTTTCTCACATGAATCAGCCACCAGCGCTGTATCATCAGCGAACAACTGACTCACTTCCCAAGCTCTCGCATCCACAACAGACTTCATACTTGCCCCTCTTTCCAAAACTCTTGCATTCACCTCCCTAAAAACCCCATCCATAAACAAATTAAACAACCATGGAGACATCATACACCCCTGCCGTAAACCTACATTCACTGAGAACCAATCACTTTCCTCTCTTCCTACACTTACACATGCCTTACATCCTCGATAAAAACTTTTCACTGCTTCTAACAACTTGCCTCCCACACCATATATTCTTAAAACCTTCCACAGAGCATCTCTATCAACTCTATCATATGCCTTCCCCACATCCATAAATGCTACATACAAATCCATTTGTTTTTCTAAGTATTTCTCGCATACATTCTTCAAAGCAAACACCTGATCCACACCTGCTCTACCACTTCTGAAACCACACTGCTCTTCCCCAATCTGATGCTCTGTACATGTCTTCACCCTCTCAATCAATAACCTCCCATATAATTTACCAGGAATACTCAACAAACTTATACCTCTGTAATTTGAGCACTCACTCTTATCCCCTTTACCTTTTTACAATGGCACTATGCACGCATTCCGCCTATCCTCAGGCACCTCACCATGAGTCATACATACATTAAATAACCTTACCAACCAGTCACCAATACAGGCACCCCATTTTTTAATAGATTCCAATGCAATACCATTCAAACCTGCTGCCTTGCCGGCTTTCACCTCCCGCAAAGCTTTTACTACATCTTCTCTGTTTACCAAATCATTTTCCCTAACCCTCTCACTTTGCACACCACCTCGACCAAAACACGCTATATCTGCCACTCTATCATGAAACACATTCAACAAACCTTGAAAATACTCACTCCATCTCCTTCTCATATCACCACTACTTGTTACCACCTACCCATTAGCCCCCTTCACTGAAGTTCCCATTTGCTCCCTTGTCTTACGCACTTTATTTACCTCCTTCCAGAACATCTTTTTATTCTCCCTAAAATTTAATGATACTCTCTCACCCCAACTCTCATTTGCCCTTTTTTCACCTCTTGCACCTTTCTCTTGACCTCCTGTCTCTTTCTTTTATACATCTCCCACTCAATTGTATTTTTTCCCTGCAAAAATCGTCCAAATGCCTCTCTCTTCTCTTTCACTAATAATCTTACATCTTCAACCCACCACTCACTACCCTTTCTAATCAACCCACCTCCCATCCTTCTCATGCCACAATTATCTTTTGCGCAATCCATCTCTGATTCCCTAAACACATCCCATACCTCCCCAACTCCCCTTACTTCCATTGTTCTCACCTTTTTCCATTCTGTACTCAGTCTCTCCTGGTACTTCCTCACACAAGTCTCCTTCCCAAGCTCACTTACTCTCACCACTCTCTTCACCCGAACATTCACTCTTACTTTCTGAAAACCAATACAAATCTTCACCTTACCCTCCACAAGATAATGATCAGACATCCCTCTAGATGCACCTTTCAGTACATTAACATCCAAAAGTCTCTCTTTCGCGCGCCTGTCAATTAACACGTAATCCAATAACGCTCTCGGGCCATCTCTCCTACTTACATACGTATACTTATGTGTATCTCGCTTTTTAAAACAGGTATTCAAAATCACCAGTCCTTTTTCAGCACATAAATCCACAAGCTCTTCACCATTTCCATTTACAACACTAAACACCCCATGTATACCAATTATTCGCTCAACTGCCAAATTACTCACCTTTGCATTCAAATCACCCATCACTAAAACCCGTTCTTGTCCCTCAAAACCACTAACATACTCATTCAGCTGTTCGCAAAACCCTTGCCTCTCATGATCTTTCTTCTCATGCCCAGTTGCATATGCACCAATAATCACCCATCTCTCTCCATCAACTTTATATATATATATATATATATATATATATATATATATATATTTTTTTTTTTTTTTTTCTTTTTTGATTTGTCGCTGTATTCCGCGTTTCCGATGTAGCGCAAGGAAACAGATGAAAGAAATGGCCCAACCCACCCCCATACACATGTATATATATACGTCCACACTCGCAAATATACATACCTACACAGCTTTCCATGGTTTACCCCAGACGCTTCACATGCCCTGATTCAATCCACTAACAGCAAGTCAACCCCGTTATAGCACATCGCTCCAATTCATCTATTCCTTGCCCTCCTTTCACCCTCCTGCATGTTCAGGCTCCGATCACACAAAATCTTTTTCACTCCATCTTTCCACCTCCAATTTGGTCTCCCTCTTCTCCTCTTTCCCTCCACCTCCGACACATATATCCTCTTGGTCAATCTTTCCTCACTCATTCTCTCCATGTGCCCAAACCATTTCAAAACACCCTCTTCTGCTCTCTCAACCACGCTCTTTTTCTTTCCACACATCTCTCTTACCCTTACGTTACTTACTCGATCAAACCACCTCACACCACACATTGTCCTCAAACATCTCATTTCCAGCATATCCATCCTACTGCGCACCACTCTATCCAGAGCCCACGCCTCGCAACCATACAACATTGTTGGAACCACTATTCCTTCAAACATACCCATTTTTGCTTACCGAGATAATGTTCTCCACTTCCACACATTCTTCAAGGCTCCCAGAATTTTTGCCCCCTCCCCCACCCTATGATCCACTTCCGCTTCCATGGTTCCATCCGCTGCCAGATCCACTCCCAGATATCTAAAACACTTTACTTCCTCCAGTTTTTCTCCATTCAAACTCACCTCCCAATTGACTTGACCCTCAACCATACTGTACCTAATAACCTTGCTCTTATTCACATTTACTCTTAACTTTCTTCTTTCACACACTTTACCAAACTCAGTCACCAGCTTCTGCAGTTTCTCACATGAATCAGCCACCAGCGCTGTATCATCAGCGAACAACAACTGACTCACTTCCCAAGCTCTCTCATCCCCAACAGACTTCATACTTGCCCCTCTTTCCAAAACTCTTGCATTCACCTCCCTAACAACCCCATCCATAAACAAATTAAACAACCATGGAGACATCACACACCCCTGCCGCAAACCTACATTCACTGAGAACCAATCACTTTCCTCTCTTCCTACACGTACACATGCCCTACATCCTCGATAAAAACTTTTCACTGCTTCTAACAACTTGCCTCCCACACCATATATTCTTAATACCTTCCACAGAGCATCTCTATCAACTCTATCATATGCCTTCTCCAGATCCATAAATGCTAAATACAAATCCATTTGCTTTTCTAAGTATTTCTCACATACATTCTTCAAAGCAAACACCTGATCCACACATCCTCTACCACTTCTGAAACCACACTACTCTTCCCCAATCTGATGCTCTGTACATGCTTTCACACTCTCAATCAATACCCTCCCATATAATTTACCAGGAATACTCAATAAACTTATACCTCTGTAATTTGAGCACTCACTCTTATCCCCTTTGCCTTTGTACAATGGCACTATGCACGCATTCCGCCAATCCTCAGGCACCTCACCATGAGTCATACATACATTAAATAACCTTACCAACCAGTCAACAATACAGTCACCCCCTTTTTTAATAAATTCCACTGCAATACCATCCAAATCTGCTGCCTTGCCGGATTTCATCTTCCGCAAAGCTTTTACTACCTCTTCTCTGTTTACCAAATCATTTTCCCTAACCCTCTCACTTTGCACACCACCTCGACCAAAACACGCTATATCTGCCACTCTATCATCAAACACATCCAACAAACTTTCAAAATACTCAGTCCATCTCCTTCTCACATCACCACTACTTGTTATCACCTCCCCATTTGCGCCCTTCACTGAAGTTCCCATTTGCTCCATTGTCTTACGCACTTTATTTACCTCCTTCCAGAACATATTTTTATTCTCCCTAAAATTTAATGATACTCTCTCACCCCAACTCTCATTTGCCCTTTTTTTCACCTCTTGCACCTTTCTGTTGACCTCCTGTCTCTTTCTTTTATACATCTCCCACTCAATTGCATTTTTTCCCTGCAAAAATCGTCCAAATGCCTCTCTCTTCTCTTTCACTAATAATCTTACTTCTTCATCCCACCACTCACTAACCTTTCTAATCAACCCATCTCCCACTCTTCCCATGCCACAAGCATCTTTTGCGCAATCCATCACTGATTCCCTAAATACATCCTATTCCTCCCCCACTCCCCTTACTTCCATTGTTCTCACCTTTTTCCATTCTGTACTCAGTCTCTCCTGGTACTTCCTCAAACAAGTCTCCTTCCCAAGCTCACTTACTCTCACCACCCTCTTCACCCCAACATTCACTCTTCTTTTCTGAAAACCCATACAAATCTTTACCTTAGCCTCCACAAGATAATGATCAGACATCCCTCCAGTTGCACCTCTCAGCACATTAACATCCAAAACTCTCTCTTTCGCGCGCCTCTTAATCAACACGTAATCCAATAACGCTCTCTGGCCATCTCTCCTGCTTATATAAGTATACTTATGTATATCTCGCTTTTTAAACCACGTATTTCCAATCATCATTCCTTTTTCAGCACATAAATCTACAAGCTCTTCACCATTTCCATTTACAACACTGAACACCCCATGTATACCAATTATTCCCTCAACTGCCACATTACTCACCTTTGCATTCAAATCACCCATCACTATAACCCGGTCTTGTGGATCAAAACCACTAACACACCCATTCAGCTGCTCCCAAAACACTTGCCTCTCATGATCTTTCTTCTCATGCCCAGGTGCATATGCACCAATAAACACCCATCTCTCTCCATCAACTTTCAGTTTTACCCATATTAATCGAGAATTTACTTTCTTACATTCTATCACATACTCCCACAACTCCTGTTTCAGGAGGACAATATATGGTGTGAGGTGGTTTGATCGAGTAAGTAATGTAAGGGTAACAGAGATGTGTGGAAATAAAAAGAGTGTGGTTGAGAGAGCAGAAGAGGGTGTTTTGAAATTGTTTGGTCACATGGAGAGAATGAGTGGGGAAAGATTGACCAAGAGGATATATGTGTCAGAGGTGGAGGGAACGAGGAGAAGTGGGAGACCAAATTGGAGGTGGAAAGATGGAGTGAAAAAAATTTTGAGTGATCGGGGCCTGAACATGCAGGAGGGTGAAAGGCGTGCAAGAAATAGAGTGAATTGTAACGTTGTGGTATACGGGGTCGACGTGCTGTCAATGGATTGAACCAGGGCATGTGAAGCGTGTGGGGTAAACCATGCAAAGTGTGTGGGGCCTGGATGTGGAAAGGGAGCTGTGGTTTCGGTGCATTATTACATGATAGCTAGAGACTGAGTGTGAACGAATGGGGCCTTTGGTGTCTTTCCTAGCGCTACCTAGGACACATGAGGTGGGAGGGGGTTGTTATTCCATGTGTGGCGAGGTGGCGATGGGAAAAAATAAAGGCTGACAGTATGAATTATGTACATGTGTATACATGTATATGTCTGTGTGTGTACATGTGTACATTGAGATGTATAGGTATGTATATTTGCGTGTGTGGACGTGTATGTACATAGATGTGTACGTGGGCGGGTTAGGCCATTCTTTCGTCTGTTTCCTTGCGCTACCTCGCAAACGCGGGAGAGAGCGGCAAAGCAAAAAAAAAAAAGAAATATATATATATATATATATATATATATATATATATATATATATATATATATATATATATATATATATATATATATATATGTATGTATATATATACTTGTTTGTACTTGTTTGGAAATTTACCCCGTATGAGTATCTCTTAACTAGGAGTAGTTGTCCTCATGTGAAAACCAGTCCTTGAAGTGGCTTCCTGTGCCAAAAAGTAAAGTGTATGGTCATTATTTCTTGTCGTAGCATCCCAAGTTATCCCTGGGGATAGGGGAGAAAGAATACTTCCCACGTATTCCCTGTGTGTCGTAGAAGGCGACTAAAAGGGGAGGGAGCGGGTGGCTGGAAATCCTCCCCCTTTTTTTTTTCTTTTTTCTTTTTAATTTTCCCAAAGAAGGAACAGAGAAGGGGGCCAGGTGAGGATGTTCCCTGAAAGGCCCAGTCCTCTGTTCTTAACGCTACCTTGCTAATACGGGAAATGGCGAATAGTTTGAAAGAAAGAAAAGAATATATATATATATATATATATATATATATATATATATATATATATATATATATATATATATATATTTTTTTTTTTTTTTTTTTTTATACTTTGTCGCTGTCTCCCGCGTTTGCGAGGTAGCGCAAGGAAACAGACGAAAGAAATGGCCCAACCCCCCCCCCCCCCATACACATGTACATACACACGTCCACACACGCAAATATACATACCTACACAGCTTTCCATGGTTTACCCCAGACGCTTCACATGCCCAGACTCAATCCACTGACAGCACGTCAACCCCTGTATACCACATCGCTCCAATTCACTCTATTCCTTGCCCTCCTTTCACCCTCCTGCATGTTCAGGCCCCGATCACACAAAATCTTTTTCACTCCATCTTTCCACCTCCAATTTGGTCTCCCTCTTCTCCTCGTTCCCTCCACCTCCGACACATATATCTTCTTGGTCAATCTTTCCTCACTCATTCTCTCCATGTGCCCAAACCATTTCAAAACACCCTCTTCTGCTCTCTCAACCACGCTCTTTTTATTTCCACACATCTCTCTTACCCTTACGTTACTTACTCGATCAAACCACCTTACGCCACACATTTTCCTCAAACATCTCATTTCCAGCACGTCCATCCTCCTGCGCACAACTCTATCCATAGCCCACGCCTCGCAACCATAAAACATTGTTGGAACCACTATTCCTTCAAACATACCCATTTTTGCTTTCCGAGATAATGTTCTCGACTTCCACACATTTTTCAAGGCTCCCAAAATTTTCGCTCCCTCCCCCACCCTATGATCCACTTCCGCTTCCATGGTTCCATCCGCTGACAGATCCACTGCCAGATATCTAAAACACTTCACTTCCTCCAGTTTTTCTCCATTCAAACTCACCTCCCAATTGACTTGACCCTCAACCCTACTGTACCTAATAACCTTGCTCTTATTCACATTTACTCTTAACTTTCTTCTTCCACACACTTTACCAAACTCAGTCACCAGCTTCTGCAGTTTCTCACATGAATCAGCCACCAGCGCTGTATCATATATATATATATATATATATATATATATATATATATATATATATATATATATATATATATATATATATTATCCGTCGGGATAGGGGATTAAGAATACTTCGCACGTATTCCCTGCGTGTCGTAGAAGGCGAGTAAAAGGGGAGGGAGCAGGGGCTGGAAATCCTCCCCCCACGTTTTTTTTTTTTCTTTTTTAATTTTCCAAAAGAAGGAACAGAGGGGGCCAGGTGAGGATATTCCAAAAAAGGCCCAGTCCTCTGTTCTAAACGCTACCTCGCTAACGCGGGAAATGGCGAATTGTTAAAAAAAAGAATATATATATATATATATATATATATATATATATATATATATATATATATATATATATATATATATATATATATTTTGTACAAAGGTAAAGGGGATAAGAGTGAGGGCTCAAATTACACAGGTATAAGTTTGTTGAGTATTCCTGGTAAATTATATGGGAGGGTATTGATTGAGAGGGTGAAGTCATGTATAGAGCATCAGATTAGGGAAGAGCAGTGTGGTTTCAGAAGTGGTACAGGATGTGTGGATCAGGTGTTTGCTTTGAAGAATGTATGCGAGAAATACTTAGAAAAACAAATGGATTTGTATGTAGCATTTATGGATCTGGAGAAGGAATATGATAGAGTTGACAGAGATGCTCTGTTGAAGGTATTAAGAACATATGGTGTGGGAGGCAAGTTGTTAGAAGCAGTGAAAAGTTTTTATCGAGGATATAAGGCATGTGCACGTTTAGGAAGAAAGGAAAGTGATTGGTTCTCAGTGAATGTAGGTTTGCGGCAGGGGTGTGTGATGTCTCCATGGTTGTTTAATTTGTTTATGGATAGGGTTGTTAGGGAGGTGAATGCAAGAGTTCTGGAAAGAGGGGCAAGTATGCAGTCCGTTGTGGATGAGAGAGCTTGGGAAGTGAGTCAGTTGTTGTTCTCTGATGATACAGCGCTGGTGGCTGATTCATATAAGAAACTGCAGAAGCTGGTGACTGAGTTTGGTAAAGAGTGTGAAAGAAGAAAGTTAGGAGTAAATGTGAATAAGAGCAAGGTTATTAGGTAAAATAGGGTTGAAGATCAAGTCAATTGGGAGGTAAGTTTGAATGAAGAAAAGCTGGAGGAAGTGAAGTGTTTTAGATATCTGGGAGTGGATCTGGCAGCGGATGGAACCATGGAACCGGAAGTGAATCATAGGGTGGGGGAGGGGGCGAAAATTCTGGGAGCCTTTAAGAATGTTTGGAAGTCGAGAACATTATCTCGGAAAGCAAAAATGGGTATGTTTGAAGGAATAGTGGTTCCAACAATGTTGTGTGGTTGCGAGGCGTGGGCTATGGATAGAGTTGTGCGCAGGAGGGTGGATGTGCTGGAAATGAGATGTTTGAGGACAATATGTGGTGTGAGGTGGTTTGATCGAGTAAGTAATGTAAGGGTGAGAGAGATGGGTGGAAATAAAAAGAGTGTGGTTGAGAGAGCAGAAGAGGGTGTTTTGAAATTTGGTCACATGTAGAGAATGATTGGGGAAAGATTGACCAAGAGGATATATGTGTCAGAGGTGGAGGGAAAGAGGAGAAGTGGGAGACCAAACTGGAGGTGGAAAGATGGAGTGAAAAAGATTTTGTGTGATCGGGGCCTGAACATGCAGGAGGGTGAAAGGCGTGCAAGGAATAGAGTGAATTGTAACGATCTGGTATACGGGGTCGACGTGCTGCCAATGGATTGACCCAGGGCATGTGAAGCGTCTGGGTAAACCATGCAAAGTGTGTGGGGCCTGGATGTGGAAAGGGAGCTGTGGTTTCGGTACATTATTACATGGCAGGCCTTTGGTGTCTTTCCTAGCTCTACCTCGCACTCATGAGGGGGGAGGGGGTTGTTATTCCATGTGTGGCGAGGTGGCGATGGGAACAAATAAAGGTAGACAGTATGATTATGTACATGTGTATATATGTATATGTCTGTGTGTGTATATTTATGTGTATATTGAGATGTATTGGTATGTATATTGTGCATGGGCGGACATGTATGTATATACATGTATATTATGAATAAAGTGCATAGAAACGCGCACCTCCATAGAACATACATACCTCTAACATCCAGGATAGAACCCGGGGCCCCTGTGCGCAAGGGCCCATAGCCTCGCGGTTACCATTTCTGTTTCGCGCAGAAGGGTCCCGGGTTCGATCCTGGCTGTTGGAGGTTTGTGTTATATATATATATATATATATATATACTTTTTTTTCTTTTTTGCTTTGTCGCTGTCTCCCTTGTTTGCGAGGTAGCGATATCTATCTATCTATCTATCTATCTATATATATATATATATATATATATATATATATATATATATATATATATATATATATATATATATATATATATATTAGCATCACCGACTCTGAAAATACTGAGGACCGTAAGACATGATCTTTGCGCCTTGAAAAGTAAAAAAAAAATGTAATATGACGTTAGGTTGTATATTATTAATGTTAACTGGAGAGGGCTTAGAATTCTGTACCTACAGCCAAATTTTTGGATATGCTTATATATGATATTATATAAGAAGATATGTATCAGTTAAGAGAGGAAAAAACAGGAAAGATAATATGAGGAAGTCTAGAAAGCATTGACATATGTCACACTGTCAGCTGCATAAGTGAAAAGACAATGAGAGAGGTGAGCCAGAGGTGAGTGATAAAGGAGAGACGAATGATATTTGATTATTAATATTATTATTATTATTATTATCATTATTATTATTATTATTATTATTATTATTATTATTATTATTGCTATTATCATTATTGTTATTATCGTTATTATTAATATTATTATTATTATTATTATCATCATTATTATTATTATTATTATTATTATTATTATTATTATTATTATTATTATTACTATTACTATTATTATTATTATTATTATTATTATTATTATTTTTTTTTTTTTTTTTTTTTTTTTTTTTTTTCCAAAAGAAGGAACAGAGAACTGGGCCAGGTGAGGGTATTCCCTCAAAGCCCGAGTCCTCTGTTCTTAACGCTACCTCGCTAATGCGGGAAATGGCGAATAGTTTGAAAGAAAAAGAAAAGAATTATTATTATTATTATTATTATTATTATTATTATTATTATTACTATTAATATTATTACTATTATCCTTATTATTATTATTATTATTATTATTATTATTATTATTATTATTATTATTATTATTATTATTATTATCATTATTATTATTTTTATTATAATTATTATTATTATTATCATTATTATTATTATCTTTATTATTATTATTATTTTTATTACTATTATCATTTTCAGTGTTATTATTGTCATTATTATTACTATCATTATTATTATCATTGTTGTTATTATTATTATTATTATTATTATTATTATTATTATTATTATTATTATTATCATTATTATTATTATTATTATTATTATCATTATTATTATATTTGTTATTATTACTATCATTATTATTATCATTATCATTATCATTATTTTCATTATTATGATTATTATTTTTGGATGTTAATGTGCTGAGAGGTGCAACTGGAGGGATGTCTGATCATTATCTTGTGGAGGCGAAGGTGAAGATTTATGGGGGTTTTCAGAAAAGAAGAGATAATGTTGGGGTGAAGAGAATGGTGAAAGTAAGTGAGCTTGGGAAGGAGACTTGTGTGAGGAAGTACCAGGAGAGACTGAGTACAGAATGGAAAAAGGTAAGAACAAAGGACGAAAGGGGAGTGGGGGAGGAATGGGATGTATTTAGGGAAGCAGTGATGTCTTCCGCAAAAGATGCTTGTGGTATGAGAAGCGTGGGAGGTGGGTTGATTAGAAAAGGTAGTGAGTGGTGGGATGAAGAAGTAAGATTATTTGTGAAAGAGAAGAGAGAGGCATTTGGACGATTTTTGCAGGGAAAAAAATGCAAATGAGTGGGAGAGGTATAAATGAAAGAGGCAGGAGGTCAAGAGAAAGGTGCAAGAGGTGAAAAAGAAGGCAAATGAGAGTTGGGGTGAGAGAGTATCATTAAAGTTCAAGGAGGATAAAAAGATGTTTTGGAAGGAGGTAAATAAAGTGCGTAAGACAAGGGAGCAAATGGGAACTTCAGTGAAGGGGGCTAATGGGGAGTTGATAACAAGTAGTGTTGATGTAAGATGGAGATGGAGTGAGTATTTTGAAGGTTTGTTGAATGTGTTTGATGATAGAGTGGCAGATATAGGGTGTTTTGTTCGAGGTGGTGTGCAAAGTGAGAGGGTTAGGGAAAATGATTTGGTAAATAGAGAAGAGGTAGTAAAAGCTTTACGGAAGATGAAAGCCGGCAAGGCAGCAGGTTTGGATGGAATTGCAGTGGAATTTATTAGAAAAGGGGATGACTGTATTGTTGACTGGTTGGTAAGGTTATTTAATGTATGTATGACTCATGGTGAGGTGCCTGAGGATTGGCGGAATGCGTGCATAGTGCCATTGTACAAAGGCAAAGGGGATAAGAGTGAGTGCTCAAATTACAGAGGTATAAGTTTGTTGAGAATTCCTGGTGAATTATATGGGAGGGTATTGATTGAGAGGGTGAAGGGATGTACAGAGCATCAGACGGGGAAGAGCAGTGTGGTTTCAGAAGTGGTAGAGGATGTGTGGATCAGGTGTTTGTTTTGAAGAATGTATGTGAGAAATACTTAGAAAAACAAATGGGTTTGTATGTAGCATTTATGGATCTGGAGAAGGCATATGACAGAGTTGATAGAGATGCTCTGTGGAAGGTATTAAGAATATATGGGGTGGGAGGCAAGTTGTTAGAAGCAGTGAAAAGTTTTTTGCGAGGATGTAAGGCATGTGTACGTGTAGGAAGAGAGGAAAGTGATTGGTTCACAGTGAATATAGGTTTACGGCAGGGGTGTGTGATGTCTCCATGGTTGTTTAATTTGTTTATGGATGGGGTTGTTAGGGAGGTGAATGCAAGAGGTTTGGTAAGAGGGGCAAGTATGCAGTCTGTTGTGGATGAGAGAGCTTGGGAAGTGAGTCAGTTGTTGTTGGCTGATGATACAGCGCTGTTGCATATTCATGTAAGAAACTGCAGAAGCTGGTGACTGAGTTTCGTAAAGTGTGTGAAAGAAGAAAGTTAAGAGTAAATGTGAATAAGAGCAAGGTTATTAGGTACAGTAGGGTTGAGGGTCAAGTCAATTGGGAGGTAAGTTTGAATGGAGAAAAACTGGAGGAAGTAAAGTGTTTTAGATATTTGGGAGTGGATCTGGCAGCGGAGGGAACCATGGAACCGGAAGTGAATTATAGGGTGGGGGAGGGGGCGAAAATTCTGGGAGCCTTGAAGAATGTTTGGAAGTCGAGAACATTATCTCGGAAAGCAAAAATGGATATGTTTGAAAGAATAGGTTCCAACAATTTTGTATGGTTGCGAGGCGTGGGCTATGGATAGAGTTGTGCGCAGGAAGGTGGATGTGCTGGAAATGAGATGTTTGAGGACAATATGTGGTGTGAGGTGGTTTGATCGAGTGAGTAATGTAAGGGTAAGAGAGATGTGTGTAAATAAAAAGAGTGTGGTTGAGAGAGCAGAAGATTGTTTTGAAATGGTTTGGTCACATGGAGAGAATGAGTGAGGAAAGATTGACAAAGAGGATATATGTGTCAGAGGTGGAGGGAACAGGGAGAAGTGGGAGACCAAATTGGAGGTGGAAAGATGGAGTGAAAAAGATTTTGAGTGATCGGGGCCTGAACATGCAGGAGGGTGAAAGGCGTGCAAGGAATAGATTGAATTGTAACGATCTGGTATACCGGGGTCGACGTGCTGTCAATGGATTTAACCAGGGCATGTGAAACGTCTGGGGTAAACCATGGAAAGTTGTGTGGGGCCTGGATGTGGAAATGGAGCTGTGGTTTCGGTGCATTATTACATGACAGCTAGAGACTGAGTGTGAACGAATGGGGCCTTCGGTGTCTTGTCCTAGCGCTACCTCGCACACATGAGGGGGGAGGGGGTTGTTATTCCATGTGTGGCGAGGTGGCAATGGGACCAAATAAAGGCAGACAGTATGAATTATGTACATGTGTATGTATGCATATGTCTGTGTGGGTATATATATGTGTACATTGAGATGTATAGGTATGTATATTTGCGTGTGTTGACGTGTATGTATATACATGTGTATATGGGCGGTTTGGGCCATTCTTTCGTCTGTTTCCTTGCGCTACCTCGCTAACGCGGGAGACAGCGACAAAGCAAAATAAAAACAGAATAATTATTATTATTATCATTATTGTTATAGAGTGAATTGGAGCGATGTGGTATACCGGGGTTGACGTGCTGTCAGTGGATTGAAGCAAGGCATGTGAAGCGTCTGGGGTAAACCATGGAAAGCTGTGTAGGTATGTATATTTGCGTATGTGGACGTATGTATATGCATGTGTATGGGGGGGGGGGGTTGGGCCATTTCTTTCGTCTGTTTCCTTGTGCTACCTCGCAAACGCGGGAGACAGCGACAAAGTATAATAAAAAAAAAAAAAAAATAATCATTATTGTTATTGTTGTTATTTTTATGACTATCATTATCATTATCATTATTCTTATTCTTATTACTATTGTTGTTATTATTATTATTATTATTATTATTATTATTATTATTATTATTATTATTATTATTATTATTATTATTATGATCATTATCATTATTATTATTGTTATTATTATTATTATTATTATTATTATTATTATTATTATTATTATTATTATTATTATCATTAATATTGTTATTATTATCATTATTATTATTATTATATCATTACTATCAGCAGTAGCAGTAGTAGTAGTAGTAGTATTAGTAGTAGTGTTATGATAATTACTATCAATGATATTATCATTTTCATCATTATCATCATTTCCATTTTCATTATCATTTTGCCCTTGGATCCCTTTCCAAAGGTCTGCTACAGTTTAAAGAGAGCGCTACCATCGGTAGCAAGGAAAGCAAGGACTCCTTTGGAGTGAGAGGTTCATTGACGTGACTGTACTCACCCTCCTTGAATAACGATGATACATCCTCTAGGTATAACGAAAGTGGGTAGAGTCCGGTAACAGCAGGTTAGATATATATATATATATTTATATATATATATATATATATATATATATATATATATATATATATATATATATATATATATATATATATATATATATATATATATTTGTATTTATTTATCTATTTATTTTGCTTTGTTGCTGTCTCCCGCGTTTGCGAGGTAGCGCAAGGAAACAGACGAAAGAAATGGCACAACACACACCCATACACATGTATATACATACACGTACACACACTCAAAATACATATCTATACATCTCAATGTACAAATATCTATACACTCAGACATATACATATATACACATGTACATAATTCATACTGTCTGCCTTTATCTATTCCCATGGCCACCTCGCCACACATGGAATAATATCCCCCTCCCCCCTCAGGCCCCATTCCTTCACACTCATTCTCCAGCTGTCATATACCAATGCCCGAAACCACAGCTCCCTTTCCACATCCAGGCCCTACAGAACTTTCCATGGTCTACCCCAGACGTTTTACATGCCCTGATTCAATCCAGTGACAGCACGTCGACCCCGGTATGCCACATCGATCCAATTCACTCTATTCCTTGCCCGCCTTTCATCCTCCTGCATTTTCACTCAAAATTTTTTTCACTCCATCTTTCCACTTCCAATTTGGTCTCCCACTTCTCCTCGTTCCCTCCACCTCCGACACATATATCCTCTTGGTCAATCTTTCCTCACTCATTCTCCCCATGTGCCCAAACCATTTCAAAACGCCCTTTTCTGCCCTCTCAACCACGATCTTTTTGTTTCCACACATCTCTCTTACCCTTACATTACACACACACATATATATATCTATATCTATATATATATATATATATATATATATATATATATATATTTATCATACAAACCTCCAACAGCCAGGATCGAACCTGGGACCCCTGTGCAAGAAGCAGGCATGCTAACCGCTAGGCTATGGGACTGTATAATAGGAAACAACTATTCGAAATACTGAGTACTCGAATACCCTTCGTCTCACAATGGTGAGCAACGGGGTCTATACTTGGTTGTTTCCGAACAGACGCACATAGCCAGCTGATAGCGTTTTACCGAACCTAACTGTACAACGCGGAGGTATACGAATACGAATAAAGCGCATATGAACGCGCACCTTCATAGAACATACAAACCTCCAACAGCCAGGATCGAAACTGGGATCCCTGTGCAAGAGGCAGGCATGCTAACCGCTAGGCTATCGGACTGTATAATAGGAAACAACTATTCGAAATACTGAGTACTCGAATACCCTTCGTCTCACTATGGTGAGCAACGGGGTCTATACTTGGAAAGTATTCTTTCTCCCCTATCCCCAAGGATAAATAGTGGTGATGTGAGAAGGAGATGGAGTAAGTATTTTGAAGGTTTGTTGAATGTGTTACACGATAGAGTGGCAGATATAGTGAGTTTTAGTCGAGGTGGTGTGCGAAGTGAGAGAGTCAGGGAGAATGGTTTCGTAAACACAGATGAGGTAGTGAAAGCTTTGCAGAAGATGAATGCCGGCAAGGTGTCGGCTTTGGATGGTATTGCAGTGGAATTCATTAAAAAAAAGGGGGTGACTGTGTTGTTGACTGGTTGGTGATCATATTCAATGTATGTATGACTCATGGCGAAGTGACTGAGGATTTGCGGAATGCGTGCATAGCGTCACTGAACAAAGGGAAAGGGGATAAAAAATGAGTGTTTAAATTACAAAGGTATAAGTTTGAGTATTCTTGGGAAATTATGTGGAGGGTATTGATTGAGAGGCTGAATGCATGTACAGAACATCAGATTGGAGAAAAGCAGTGTGGTTTTAGAGGTGGTAGAGGATGTGTGGATCAGGTGTTCGCTCTGAAGAATCTAAGTGAGAAATACATAGAAAAACAAATGGATCTGTATGTAGCATTTATGGATCTGGAGAAGGCATATGATAGAGTTTACAGAGATGCTTAGTTGAAGGTATCAAGAATATATGGTGTGGGGGGCAAGTTGTTACAAGCAGTGAAAAGTTTTTATCAAGGATGTAAGGCATGTGTACGAGCAGAAAGAGAGGAAATTGATTGATTCCCAGTGAATATCGGTTTGCGGCAATGGTGCGTGATGCCTCAAGGTTGTTTAATTTGTTTATGGATGGGGTTGTTAGGGAGGTGAATGAAAGAGTTTTCGACAGCGGGGCAAGTATGCAGCCTGTAGTGGATGAGAGGGCTTGGGAAGTGAATCGGTTATTGACCACTGATGATACATAGCTGGTGGCTGATTCAGGTGAGAAACTGCAGAAGATGGTGACTAAGTTTGGTAAAGTGTGTGAAAGAAGAAAGCTAAGAGTAAATGTGAATAAGAGCAAGGTTATTAGGTAAAGTAGGTTATGGGACATGTCAATTGGGAGGTAAGTTTGAATAGAAAAAAGCTGGAGGAAGTGAAGTGTTTTAGATATCTGGGAGTGGATATAGCAGTGGATGGAACCTCGAAAGCGGAAGTGAGTCAGAAGTTGGGGAAGGGGGCGAAGGTTCTGGTAGCGTTGAAGAATGTGCAGGCGAGAACATTATCTCGGATAGCAAAAATGGGTATGTTTGAAGGAACAGTAGTCCCATCAATGATATATGGTTTCGAGTCGTAGGCATTAGATAGGGTTGTACGGAGGAGGGTGGATGTGTTGGAAATGAGATGTTTGAGGTCAATATGTGGTGTGAGGTGGTTTGACCGAATAAGTAATGAAGGGGAAAAAGAGATGTGTGGTAATAAAAAGAGTGTGGTCGAGAGAGCAGAAGAGGGTGTTCTGAAATGGTTCGATCACATCGAGAGAATGAGTGAGGAAAGCTTGACAAAGAGGATATATGTGTCAGAGGTGGAGGAATCGAGAAGTGGGAGACCAAATTGGAGGTGGAGGGATGGAGTGAAAAAGATTTTGAGCGATGGGGCCTGAACATGCAGGAGGGTGAAAGGCGTGCAAGGAATAGAGTACATTGGGGCGATGTGGTATACCGGGTCGATGTGCTGTCAATGGATTGAACCAGGGCATGTGAAGCGTCTGAGGTAAACCATGGATAGTTTTGTGGGGATTGGATGTGGAAAGGGAGCTGTGGTTTCGGTGCATTATACATGGCAGCTAGAAACTGAGTGTGAACGAATGTGGCCTTTGTTTTGTTTTTCCTAACGCTACCTCGCGTGAGTGCTGGGGGAGGTGGGTGTCATCTCATATGTGGCGGGGTGGTGACGGAAATGAATAAAGGGAGCATGGATCATATACATGTGCATATATGTATATGTGTGTGTATATATATGTATACGCTAAAATGTATAGGTATGAATATGTGCATGTTTGGGCGTGTATGTGTATACATCTGTATGTGGGTGAGTTGGGCCATTCTTTCGTCTGTATCCTTGCGGTACCTCGCTAACGCGGTTATATATATATATCTTTCTTTCTTTCTTTTAAACTATTCGCCATTTCCCGCGTTAGCGAGGTAGCGTTAGGAACAGAGGACTGGGCCTTTTTTGGAATATCCTCACCTGGCCCCCTCTGTTCCTTCTTTTGGAAAATTAAAAAAAAAACGAGAGGGGAGGATTTCCAGCCTCCCGCTCCCTCATATATATATATATATATATATATATATATATATATATATATATATATATATATATATATATATATATATATATATATATAAGTATATATATGTGTGTGTGTGTGTGTGTGTGTGTGAGTGTATATTCATTTCAGGTTGTAGATGGTAGGCATCCAACGACCAGGGAGGTATATATCCAGTACTACCCGCTTGGGTATCAGGATGGTTAGTGACAACTGCGTAGTGAGCCAGCACTTCAGTGGTTAAGTTGCATTCCTCTGACCCAGGTAGCTGTCTTTCTTTATGCCTTACCTGCACGTGGACTAATGACAATCTGTCTATAGAAATACTATCTCTCCTTGTCACACATAACATTTGGCAACATTTAACCTGCATAACTCTAGATCTCCTTGTGGTGAGCATTATCTGCTAGCCTGCCTTTGGGCAAAATGGTTGTAGCAAAGATAGAAGTAGTAAGGAGGAGCATTTAAGTAGAAACATTAGGCAGGAGAAGAATTCAGTGGGAACATTAGGTTGGAGCCTCTGCAAACACTGTGTTAGGCTTGCCCTCTGCCAATGGCCTGTTAAGGGTAAAGTACTAAAGGCCACGCAGCAGCAGTATAGTTATCTATTTATGGAGAGTTTATTACTGTGGCCACCCTCTTCAAGGAGTTCCAGAAGATACAGGTATCAGAGGTACAGAAATATACAAATTCATTTATTTACTTTTAACTCCCCTAGACCAATATCACAGAAAGAGTCTGGGTGCTGAGTATGGGTATTACCGGACTCCGCCCGCAAGGTTTTAGCAAAGCTGGATCACTGGAAGTAGTGCAGTTTAGTCGTGCTAAACGAATTCTCAGTCAAGCTTCCACCATGACGGACCGATCCAACACCAGCATGAGGATGGCTCACTGGCTAGTCCCCTTCACTCGGGGACCTCCTTCACACAGTCCCATCCAGTCTCCTCTCATGGTACGCTTCTCGACCCCCATGCTCTGCGTAGTGGCATAATGGCCTTTCACCTTCCCGCCCTTATCTGCTCTGAATACCAGTGCATCTGCGCCATTGGAGTGGCGCACCAGCATGGCCAACATGTCGTGAGTTGCGAGAGTTCTGCTGAGCGACAAGCCAGGTACACTCAGATCAACTACATTCAGTCTCGCCTCCGCCAACTGCCCTACTGGGATAGAGCACCAACCCCGGTGAACACGGCAACAAGAAAAAAAAGCAATATCTCGATAAATGCAGTGTTGCTATCAATCACATTCCAGTCCCTAAATAGTATTTCAGCTCCTATACAGTACTACAGTCCCTATTTACTATCGTAGGCCCTATATACTCTTAAAGTCATTCTACAGTATTATAGTGCTTATATAGTATTACCATCCCAAAAATAACATTAACGTGTCTAAAACAAACTCTGTTGTCAGATCTTTTCATAGTAAACATTGTGATACTGGGAGATGTATATGTAAAACATAAGATTCTCTACATGCCGTCCATTCAAAACATTCATTGACGCTAAGAAGGCGACTGTTTAAAATCATCCTTGGCGAGTGATTGAGAAGAAGCCTGATCAAAGCAGCAACTGATCCCCTCGTCTCGATAGACGAATTTACCCTTAAGTAATTTGCTTGATCGAAACTCCCGAAACCGATGATTTTCAACATCTGCATTATATCACCTCTCAACCATTTCCTTTCTATGCTAGATTGATTAAAGACGTTTAGTTTGTCTCAACCCGAGAATCATTTTGTTAGCTCGCCTCTGTACTTCCTCGATATTGTCAATATTTTTTTTTTTAAAGTAGGATGACCAAATCATAATTTGCAAGATGTGGACGTATCAGCGACTTTTAAAGAGTGATGAAAATTTCCCTAAACTTAGATTCAGCATTTCTACATAAGACTCCAAGAACTTTGTTTTTGACTTTTACTGCCTCTGTTTACTGTTTACTGTTTGCTTGGCTTTAGGTCATCAGAGATTATCACACTAAAGTTTCTCCTCATCTAACTTTTGTAGCTGAACAGAATTCACAGTGAGCCTTATTATCTCTTTTCTACCACTGACATGCAAAACTTTGTACTTATCGATCATGCAGTTCATTGGTCAGCTGTGAACCAAGTTTGTCTGTCAGTCTGAGGCTTCAGACGCTCAGGTTCTGTTGTAAATCTATTTCTCAGTTTAGCATCATCTGCGGGGCTTTGATATCTTACAGTCAATGCAGCTCTTGATCAATATCATCATCATCATACATAAGAAACAGATCTGGTCACAAGATTGATCCTTGTGTCCCATTAATTACTACCATTTGTGTACGGCCAACCAACCAATTTCCTAACCATCGAAGCACAACACTGTATATACTTTGTGACCTAGCCTTTGGTAGTAACCCCTAGTGTCAAACTTTGTCGAATACTCTTTGAAAATCTAAATAGATGACATCAAATGCTTTACGCTTTCCATATATGATGTTTGAATGATAAAAGAAATCAAGTAGAATTGCCAGACATGGGTGATATCGTCGATAACCAAGTTGATAACTATTTCTAAAGTTTCTTCCAAGTATATGCAACTTTGTCCCGAGTGATGGTCCCCACTGAGTTTACCAAATAAGTTACCAAATGCAATGAACGGAAGGTTACTTATAACCTTGTTCATATTCAGAAGTACGTGCAGCCAAATTTTGCGATCTCTAGGTTCTACACGGAGCTTTAGTAAGCAGAACCATTGAAAGCTATTACTACAAAGGCCAAGCTTTGGTACCTTTTGATCCTGCCTTTGATCCTTGGGCATCTTCACTATGATTTGAGGGGACCAGTTCGCTTACTTGAATAAGTGCAGGGAAGTAAGTGTATCCACAGGGCTGGAACAGCTTTTGGTAGCACTTGGTGACCTTTTATGTCCACAAAATGACTGTCAAGTCTAAGATGTGATAACTGAAAACCTTACCTGATTTTCTAAGTACCCACAAGCAACACTGGGGCTCCTGGGTATTATATTAAACTGTAGTAAATCTGAAGCTTGATATGTGGAGTTTGTTGACCTTTAAGGCATCGCTCTGATGTCCTTGAATACTTCATTTGATCATGATAAACCTTCGGTATAGTTTGAGGATACTAGATCGCCTATTTTGAATGAGTACAGTGAGCTGATTGTAATCACTAAGGTTGGGGTGGATTTGGGTGGCCCCTGGTAGCCTGATAATGGCCAGCAAGACCAGCATGGAGGACTTGTAAAACGTTGTCCATTTTCTAAAGTACTAAACGCGAAACCTAGGGACTATAGGTGCGACTTGAGGGTGTATAAAGCTTCAAAGGTGGTGTCTGCTGGCTCAGTGAAATCCAGAAAGCTAGGCTGGGATTTGGTATCCTTTAAGAGTCTCAAACGGTATTCAGAACCAATTGGAAAAGGTACACACAAACATACGCACTCACATTCCCAGAAAGACTAGACATTATTTCGAGAACTATATACGTACAATAGTGAAAGTCTCTTCACCATGGGAAGACGACCGGAGCTCCGAACATTTTGGACAGTCCAATTACCAAGAAAACCCCTCGGACTCAGCCATAAGAGAACACGCTCATGTGCTGGACCACCCGATGTGTGACTCTGAAACATTGGCTAGTTAGCAGTAACACGTCAGCCACGGAGCTGAGGATATCTGAGGCCCTGTGCACTTACTAGCAGAAACCAGCCTTGGGTAATCACGAAGCTCCTTTTTTTCTTTTTTTAGACTTCAGTATATCTCAGTATTAGCAGGATGAACACTGTTTGTTTTGTTCGACCGGAATATTCAATGTCTTTTTGCTTCATTTTATAATTACATTTTGTTCTTATGACTACTATGCTTTGATATCATTCAATCATAAATTACGCGCAGACGTGTCTAATTTTGTTCAATTCTGTGACGATGGTATTTTGCAGTTTTTGTTTCTGATGCAGGGAGCTGCATGTTCGCCATTGGAATCATTATCCAATTCGCTATTCATAGCCCTGTTGATGGGAGAAGATTCCACAATATGTTGTCAAGTTTCTTCTTATACTTACGTTTGTACTTCACTATACTCGTACCCTCTACAAGTCACCAGCCAGCAGCTGCTGATGACTGTAAAGTATCCATGGCAAGCACAAGGATGACCACTAACTCTGACAGATCATTTCATAAACTTTCTTTATCCTGTGATAAAATCATTTCTGATAAGATAAACTATTGTGTGTCTAGACTTTGTATAGACTCACTGTATGAACCGAATTTTCTCGACGCGGCAATTGTATATCGTCACCACGTGAGACTCAAATAAGGTTATGTGAAATTCTCTCGAGCGTTTCAAGGTGTTTGGCAACACGTTCTTAATGTATATTAGAGGAATGAGTTTGTTCATATACTCTGTTAAGAATGTGCTCCTGAAATCCCTATAGATATCAGCTGCTGGAAGGAACATGGCTTCAATTTTCATCTGTTCAGCTGCAAACATAAATTGCAAGCCATTTAGTTGACATGAGAGACCCTGGCGACACACTATCAGTTCATTAGTTATCTGACGCAGTCATTCTTTACACGAGCATTCCTGAACACTGGTGAACGCCTTCGACACTCCCTTATGGCCCCCGCTTCATCATAGTCTCCAAAATAAGGTATAGTCGCCGATAAAAGTGTGTCCTCTGCCCTCCTGATGATAATACTTGGCCGCGACACATGTTTAAAGCAAATAATGTAAGACTTGAGGTGGTTCGTGTACATGGTAAGCGGCTTCCTGATGAGTGATGACAAACAACCAGACCAAGTTCCATCTTATGACACATGCATCGAACCTTGTCTCGAAATATCCCGAAACCTCCTTCTGAGTTACTGGTTAAATCCGTATCACTGTCGGAAGATTAGCTGGACGACGACCTCACTAGGTCTGCCCTGCCAATGTGTCCTAGTGTAGCAGAGATGCCTGTCGCTGGTTATTAACAGCCCTGGAGGACAGAGGAAAGAAAAAAATGGACATACGTTAAGGGGATGTGAATTGGATGGTTTCAAATTCTAGTAACTCATCTCTAGGATAACTGGGTTAAATTCCATGGAATGCAGGATTAGTTTAATATTGAGCTATGGTGTTTATGTCTAATGTTCATCTCTGAATCGTCCGATTCAAGATTTTCTAGTTATTCGAGATTTGATACTTGAATCCTGCTTTCTGACTTACAGTAGTTGTCACTGAAGTTCATTTAACCCTCGATATCCCTTGGCCTCTGTTAGTCTTACCGAGTCGATTTCAATGTCTAGCGACCATTGCAGAAACAGATTTAGATGCCATGCAAATGCAGTGCCAAAATGTCAGCCTTGAAAGCTTAGAATATGCAGTACTTGCAAACATGAAGACACATATATACTCATGAAAGTTATGTATACACATGTATGTATTCGGTGTGTTGTATATGACAGTTCAAGAATGGATGTAAGGGACATGGCCTTTCTTTGTCCGTTTTTAACAACTCGCTAGCATGAAAACAGCGAACAAATATAAAGGAGAAATATTTATATATATATATATATATATATATATATATATATATATATATATATATATATATATATATATATATATATTCAATTTTCCAAAAGAAGGATCAGAGGGGGCCAGGTGAGGATATTCCAAAAAAGGCCCAGTCCTCTGTTCTTAACGATAACTCGCTAACGCGGGAAATGGCGAATAGTTTAAAAGAAAAAAAAATATATGTATATATATATATATATATATATATATATATATATATATATATTTATATATATTCATTTACTTATATCTTATTATACTTTGTCGCTGTCTCCCGCGTTAGCGAGGTAGTGCAAGGAAACAGACGAAAGAATGGCCCTGCCCACCCACATGCACATGTATATACATACACGTCCACACACGCACATATGCTTACCTATACATTTCAACCTATACATACATACACAGAAATATACATATATACACATGTGCATAATTCATATTTGCTGCCTTTATTCATTTCCGTCGCCACCCCAACACACATGAAATGACACCCCCCTTCCCCCGCACGATCGCGAGGTAGCGCTAGGAAAAGACAAAAAAGGCCACATTCGTTTACACTCAGTCTCTAGCTCTCATGTGTAATGCACCAAAAACACAACTCCCTTTCCTTATCCAGGCCGCAAAAACCTTTCCATGGTTTATCCCAGACGCTTAAACATGCCATGGTTCAATCCATTAACACCACGTCGACCCAGGTATAAGACATCGTTCCAGATCACCTTGTTCCTCATCCTCATCGAGGATATAAGGCATGTGTACGAGAAGGAAGAGAGGAAAGTGATTGCTTCCCAGTGAATGTCTGTTTGCGGTAGGGGTGCGTGATGTCGCATTGGTTGTTTAATTTGTTTATGGGTGGGGTTGTTAGCGAGGTGAATGCAAGAGTTTTGGAAACAGGGGCAAGTATGAAGTCTGTTGCCCATGAATGGACTTGGGAAGTGAGTCAGTCGTTGTTCGCTGATGATACAGCGCTGGTGGCTGATTCGGGTGAGAAACTGCAACAGCTGGTGACTGATTTTGGTGAAGTGTGTGAAAGAAGAAAGCTGAGAGCAAATGTGAATAGGAGCAAGGTTATTAAGTTCAGTAGGGTTGAGGGACAAGTCAATTGGGAGGTAGGATTAAACGGAGAAAAACTGGATGAAGTGAAATGTTTTAGATAGCTGGGAGTGGATTTGGCGGCAGATGGAACCATTGAAGTGGAAGTGAATCACAAGGTGGGGGGAGTAGGTGAAGGTTCTGAGAGCGTTTAAGAATGTACGGAAGGCGAGAACGTTGTCTCGGAGAGCAAAAATGTGTATGTTTGAAGGAATAGTGGGTCCAACAGTGATATATGGTTGTGAGGCATGTGCTATAGATAGAGTTGTGCGGAGAAGGATGAATGTGTTGTAAATGAGATGTTTGAGGACAATGTGTGGTGTAAGGTGGTTTGATCGAGTAAGTAATAAAAGGGTAAGAGAGATTTGTGGTAATATAAAGAGTGTGGTTGAGGGAGCAGAAGAGAGTGTATTGAAATGGTTTGGTCTCATGGAGGCAATGGTTGAGGAAAGAGATGGAAGGAACGAGGAGAAGTGGGAGATCAAATTGGAGGTGGAAGGATGGAGTGAAAAAGATTTTGAGCGATCGGGGCCTGAACATGTAGGAGGGTGAAAGGTTTGCAAGGAATAGAGTGAATTCGAACGATATGGTATATAGCGGTCGACGTGCTGTCAGTGGATCGTGTGGGAGGAGGAGGATGTCATTTCATGTGTGGTGGGGTGGCGACAGGAGTGAATGAAGGCAGACAGTATAAGTTATGTACAAGTGTGTATATGTATATGTCTGTGTATGTATATATATGCATACGTTCAGATGTATGAGTATGTATATGTCCGCGGGTAGACTTTTGTGTAAATACATGTGAATGTGTGAGGGTTGAACCATTCTTTGATCTGTTTCCTTGCGCTACATTGCTAACGCGGGAGATAGCGACAAAGTATAATAGATATAAAAAAAAAATATAAATATATATATATATATATATATATATATATATATATATATATATATATATATATATATATATATATATGTGTGTGTGTGTGTAAATAAATTATACATTTCCTTTTTTCCATAGCTAGAGGTTGAACCATTATGTGACATTCATTTTTTTTCATTCATTTCAAGCTAGAAGTTTCAGTTTTCTAAATTGTTTCTTACATTTTTCATATGTATATATATGTATGTGTGTGTGTGTGTGTATATGTGCGTATGTATGTGTATGTGTGTGTATGTGTATATGTATATATATATGTATATTGTCCCTAGGGATAGGGGTGAAAGAATACTTCCCACGTATTCCTAGCGTGTCGTAGAAAGCGACTAGAGGGGACGGGAGCGGGGGGCCAAAAATCCTCCCCTCCTTGTATTAACTTTCTAAAATGGGAAACAGAAGAAGGAGTCACGCGGGGAGGGCTCATCCTCCTCGAAGGCTCAGAGTGGGGTGCCTAAATGTGTGTGGATGTAACCAAGATGTGAAAAAAGGAGAGATAGGTAGTATGTTTGAGGAAAGGAACCTGGATGTTTTGGCTCTGAGTGAAACGAAGCTCAAGGGTAAAGGGGAAGAGTGGTTTGGGAATGTCTGGGGAGTAAAGTCAGGGGCTAGTGAGAGGACAAGAGCAAGGGAAGGAGTAGCAATACTCCTGAAACAGGAGTTGTGGGAGTATGTGATAGAGTGTAAGAAAGTAAATTCTCGATTAATATGGGTAAAACTGAAAGTTGATGGAGAGAGGTGGGTGATTATTGGTGCATATGCACCTGGGCATGAGAAGAAAGATCAAGAGAGGCAAGTGTTTTGGGAGCAGCTGAATGAGTGTGTTAGTGGTTTTGATGCACGAGACCGGGTTATAGTGATGGGTGATTTGAATGCAAAGGTGAGTAATGCGGCAGTTGAGGGAATGATTGGTATACATGGGGTGTTCAGTGTTGTAAATGGAAATGGTGAAGAGCTTGTAGATTTATGTGCTGAAAAAGGACTGATGGTTGGGAATACCTGGTTTAAAAAGCGAGATATACATAAGTATACTTATGTAAGTAGGAGAAATGGCCAGAGAGCGTTATTGGATTACGTGTTAATTGACAGGCGTGCGAAAGAGAGACTTTTGGATGTTAATGTGCTGAGAGGTGCAACTGGAGGGATGTCTGATCATTATCTTCTGGAGGCTAAGGTGAAGATTTGTATGGGTTTTCAGAAAAGAAGAGTGAATGTTGGGGTGAAGAGGGTGGTAAGAGTAAGTGAGCTTGAGAAGGAGACCTGTGTGAGGAAGTACCAGGAGAGACTGAGTACAGAATGGAAAAAGGTGAGAACAATGGAAGCAAGGGGAGTGGGGGAGGAATGGGATGTATTTAGGGAATCAGTGATGGATTGCGCAAAAGATGCTTGTGGCATGAGAAGAGTGGGAGGTGGGTTGATTAGAAAGGGTAGTGAGTGGTGGGATGAAGAAGTAAGAGTATTAGTGAAAGAGAAGAGAGAGGCATTTGGACGATTTTTGCAGGGAAAAAATGCAATTGAGTGGGAGATGTATAAAAGAAAGAGACAGGAGGTTAAGAGAAAGGTGGAAGAGGTGAAAAAAAGGGCAAATGAGAGTTGGGGTGAGAGAGTATCATTAAATTTTAGGGAGAATAAAAAGATGTTCTGGAAGGAGGTAAATAAAGTGCGTAAGACAAGGGAGCAAATGGGAACTTCAGTGAAGGGCGCAAATGGGGAGGTGATAACAAGTAGTGGTGATGTGAGAGGGAGATGGAGTGAGTATTTTGAAGGTTTGTTGAATGTGTTTGATGATGGAGTGGCAGATATAGGGTGTTTTGGTCGAGGTGGTGTGCAAAGTGAGAGGGTTAGGGAAAATGATTTGGCAAACAGAGAAGAGGTAGTGAAAGCTTTGCGGAAGATGAAAGCCGGCAAGGCAGCAGGTTTGGATGGTATTGCAGTGGAGTTTATTAAAAAAGGGGGTGACTGTATTGTTGACTGGTTGGTAAGGTTATTTAATGTATGTATGACTCATGGCTTATCGAGGATGTAAGGCATGTGTACGTGTAGGAAGAGAGGAAAGTGATTGGTTCTCAGTGAATGTAGGTTTGCGGCAGGGGTGTGTGATGTCTCCATGGTTGTTTAATTTGTTTATGGATGGGGTTGTTAGGGAGGTAAATGCAAGAGTCCTGGAAAGAGGGGCAAGTATGAAGTCTGTTGGGGATGAGAGAGCTTGGGAAGTGAGTCAGTTGTTGTTCGCTGATGATACAGCGCTGGTGGCTGATTCATGTGAGAAACTGCAGAAGCTGGTGACGGAGTTTGGTAAAGTGTGTGGAAGAAGAAAGTTAAGAGTAAATGTGAATAAGAGCAAGGTTATTAGGTACAGTAGGGTTGAGGGTCAAGTCAATTGGGAGGTGAGTTTGAATGGAGAAAAACTGGAGGAAGTGAAGTGTTTTAGATATCTGGGAGTGGATCTGTCAGCGGATGGAACCATGGAAGCGGAAGTGGATCATAGGGTGGGGGAGGGGGCGAAAATTTTGGGAGCCTTGAAAAATGTGTGGAAGTCGAGAACATTATCTCGGAAAGCAAAAATGGGTATGTTTTGAAGGAATAGTGGTTCCAACAATGTTGTATGGTTGCGAGGCGTGGGCTATGGATAGAGTTGTGCGCAGGAGGATGGATGTGCTGGAAATGAGATGTTTGAGGACAATGTGTGGTGTGAGGTGGTTTGATCGAGTAAGTAACGTAAGGGTAAGAGAGATGTGTGGAAATAAAAAGAGCGTGGTTGAGAGAGCAGAAGAGGGTGTTTTGAAATGGTTTGGGCACATGGAGAGAATGAGTGAGGAAAGATTGACCAAGAGGATATATGTGTCGGAGGTGGAGGGAACGAGGAGAAGAGGGAGACCAAATTGGAGGTGGAAAGATGGAGTGAAAAAGATTTTGTGTGATCGGGGCCTGAACATGCAGGAGGGTGAAAGGAGGGCAAGGAATAGAGTGAATTGGAGCGATGTGGTATACAGGGGTTGACGTGCTGTCAGTGGATTGAATCAAGGCATGTGAAGCGTCTGGGGTAAACCATGGAAAGCTGTGTAGGTATGTATATTTGCGTGTGTGGACGTGTGTATGTACATGTGTATGGGGGGGGGGGTTTGGGCCATTTCTTTCGTCTGTTTCCTTGCGCTACCTCGCAAACGCGGGAGACAGCGACAAAGTATAAAAAAAAAAAAAAAAAAAAAAAAAAAAAAAATGACTCATGGTGAGGTGCCTGAGGATTGGCGGAATGCGTGCATAGTGCCATTGTACAAAGGCAAAGGGGATAAGAGTGAGTGCTCAAATTACAGAGGTATAAGTTTGTTGAGTATTCCTGGTAAATTATATGGGAGGGTTCTGATTGAGAAGGTGAAGGCATGTACAGAGCATCAGATTGGGGAAGAGCAGTGTGGTTTCAGAAGTGGTAGAGGATGTGTGGATCAGGTGTTTGCTTTGAAGAATGTATGTGAGAAATACTTAGAAAAGCAAAAGGATTTGTATGTAGCATTTATGGATCTGGAGAAGGCATATGATAGAGTTGATAGAGATGCTCTGTGGAAGGTATTAAGAATATATGGTGTGGGAGGCAAGTTGTTAGAAGCAGTGAAAAGTTTTTATCGAGGATGTAAGGCATGTGTACGTGTAGGAAGAGAGGAAAGTGATTGGTTCTCAGTGAATGTAGGTTTGCGGCAGGGGTGTGTGATGTCTCCATGGTTGTTTAATTTGTTTATGGATGGGGTTGTTAGGGAGGTAAATGCAAGAGTTTTGGAAAGAGGGGCAAGTATGAATTCTGTTGGGGATGAGAGAGCTTGGGAAGTGAGTCAGTTGTTGTTCGCTGATGATACAGCGCTGGTGGCTGATTCATGTGAGAAACTGCAGAAGCTGGTGACTGAGTTTGGTAAAGTGTGTGGAAGAAGAAAGTTAAGAGTAAATGTGAATAAGAGCAAGGTTATTAGGTACAGTAGGATTGAGGGTGAAGTCAATTGGGAGGTGAGTTTGAATGGAGAAAAACTGGAGGAAGTGAAGTGTTTTAGATATCTGGGAGTGGATCTGGCAGCGGATGGAACCATGGAAGCGGAGGTGGATCATAGGGTGGGGGAGGGGGCGAAAATTCTGGGGGCCTTGAAGAATGTGTGGAAGTCGAGAACATTATCTCGGAAAGCAAAAATGGGTATGTTTGAAGGAATAGTGGTTCCAACAATGTTGTATGGTTGCGAGGCGTGGGCTATGGATAGAGTTATGCGCATGAGGATGGATGTGCTGGAAATGATATGTTTGAGGACAATGTGTGGTGTGAGGTGGTTTGATCGAGTAAGTAATGGAAGGGTAAGAGAGATGTGTGGAAATAAAAAGAGCGTGGTTGAGAGAGCAGAAGAGGGTGTTTTGAAATGGTTTGGGCACATGGAGACAATGAGTGAAGAGAGATTGACCAAGAGGATATATGTGTCGAAGGTGGAGGGAACGAGAAGTGGGAGACCAAATTGGAGGTGGAAAGATGGAGTGAAAAAGATTTTGTGTGATCGGAGCCTGAACATGCAGGAGGGTGAAAGGAAGGCAAGGAATAGAGTGAATTGGATCGATGTGGTATACCGGGGTTGACGTGCTGTCAGTGGATTGAATCAGGGTATGTGAAGCGTCTGAGGTAAACAATGGAAAGCTGTGTAGGTATGTATATTTGCGTGTGTGTATATACATGTGTATGGGGGTGGGTTGGGCCATTTCTTTCGTCTGTTTCTTGGCGCTACCTCGCAAACGCGGGAAACAGCGACGAAAAAAAAAAATATATATATATATATATATATATATATATATATATATATATATATATATATATATATATATATATGTATATATATATATTTTTATATATATTTTCCCTGGGGATAGGGGAGTAAGAATACTTCCCACGTATTCCCTGCGTGTCGTAGAAGGCGACTAAAAGGGGAGGGAGCGGGGGGCTGGAAACCCTCCCCTCTCAATTTTTTTAAATTTTCCAAAAGAAGGAACAGAGAAGGGGGCCAGGTGAGGATGTTCCCTCAATGGCCCAGTCCTCTGTTTTTAACGCTACCTCGCTAACGCGGGAAATGGCGAATAGTTTAAAAAAAAAAAATATATATATATATATATATATATATATATATATATATATATATATATATATATATATATATTTTCCTTTGTCGCTGTCTCCCGCGTTAGGGAGGTAGCGCAAGGAAACTGACGTAAGAATGGCCCAACCCACCCACGTACACATGTATATACATACACGTCCACCCACTCAAATATACATACCTATACATCTCAGCGTATACATAAATATACACACAGAGACATATACATATACACACATGTACATAATTCATACTCTCTGCCTTTATTCATTCCCATCGCCACCTCACCACACATGAAATAACAACCCCCTCCCCCATCACGTGCGCGAGGTAGCGCTAGGAAAAGACAACAAAGGCCACATTCGATCAAACTCAATCTCTAGCTGTCATATAATAATGCACCTAAACCACAGCTCCCTCTCCACATCCAGGCTCCACAGAAACTTCCATGGTTTACCCCAGACTCTTTACATGCACTGGTTCAGTCCATTGACAACACATCGACCCGGTATACCACATCGTTACAATTCACTCTATTCCTTGCACGATTTTCACCCTCCTGCATGTTCAGGCCCCGATCACTCAAAATCTTTTTCACTCCATCTTTCCACCTCCAATTTGGTCTCCCACTTCTCCTCGTTCCCTCTACCTCTGACATATATATCCTCTTGGTCAATCTTTCCTCACTCATTCTCTCCATGTGACAAATTAATTTCAAAACACCCTCTTCTGCTCTTTCAACCACACTCTTTTTATTACCACACATATATCTTACCCTATTATTACTTACTCGATCATACCACCTCAAACCACATATTGTCCTCAAACATCTCATTTCCAGCACATCCACCCTCCTCCGCACAACTCTATCCATAGCCCACGCCTCGCAACCATATATTATTGTTAGAACCACTATTCCTTCAAACATACCCACTTTTGCTTTCCAGGATAATGTTCTCGACTTCCACACATTCTTCAAGGCTCCCAGAACTTTCGCCCCCGTCCCCATCCGATGATTCGCTTCCGCTTCCATGGTTCCATCCGCTGCCAAATCCACTCCCAGATATCTAAAACACTTCACTTCCTTCAGTTTTTCTCCATTCAAATTTACCTCCCAAATGACTTGTCCCTCAACCCGACTGTGCCTAACAACGTTGCTCTTATTCACATATACATCAGCTTTCTTCTTTCGCACACCTTACCAAAATCAGTCACCATCTTCTGCAGTTTCTCACACGAATCAGCCACCGTTGCTGTATCATCTGCGAAAAACAACTGACTCATCTCCCAAACTCTCTCATCCACAACAGACTGCATAGTTTCCCCTCTTTCCAAAACTATTACATTCACCTCCCTAACAACCCCATCCATGAAAAAATTAAACAACCACGGAGACATCACACACCCCTTCCGCAAACCTACATTCACTGAGAACCAATCAGTCTCCTCTCTTCATACACGTACACATGCCTTACATCCTCGATAAAAACTTTTCACTGCTTCTAAGAATTTACCTCCCACACCGGATATTCTAAATACCTTCCACAGAGCATGTGTATCAACTCTATCATATGCCTTCTCCACATCCACAAATACTATATACAAAACCATTTGCTTTTCTAAGTATTTTTCACATACATTCTTCAAAGCAAACACCTGATCCACACATCCTCTACCACTTCTAAAACCATATAATTTCCCAGGAATCCTCAACAAACTTATACCTCTGTAATTTGAGCACTCACTTTTATCCCCTTTGCCTTTGTACAATGGCAATATGCAAGCATTCCGCCAATCCTCAGGCACCTTACAGTGAGTCATACATACATTGAATAACCTTACCAACCAGTCAACAATACAGTCACCACCTTTCATAATAAATTTCCCTGCAATACCACCCAAATCCGCTGCCTTGCTGGCTTTCATCTTCCGCAAAGCTTTTACTACCTCTTCTCTGTTTACCAAATCATTTTCCCTAACCCTCTTACTTTGCACACCACCTCGACCAAAGCACCCTATATCTGCCACTCTATCGTCAAACACATTCAACAAACCTTCAAAATACTGACTCCATCTCCTCACATCAACACTTCTTGTCATCACCTCCCCATTAGCCCCTTTAACTGAAGTTCCCATTTGTTCCCTTGTCTTACGCACATTGTTTACCTCCTTCCAAAACATCTTTTTATTTTCCCTAAAGTTTAATGATACTCTCTCACCCCAACTCTCATTTGCCCTCTTTTTCACCTCTTGCACCTTTCTCTTGACTTCCTGACTCTTCCTTTTATATATCTCCCACTCACTTGCATTATTTCCGTGCAAAAATCGTCCAAATGCCTCTCTCTTCTCTTTCAGTAATAATCTTACTTCTTCATCCCACCACTCACTACCCCTTCTAATCTGCCCACCTCCCACGCTTCTCATGCTAAAAGTATCTTTTGCGTTAGCCATAACTGCTTCCCTAAACACATCCCATTCCTCCCCCACTCCCCTTACGTCCTTTGTTCTCACCTTTCTCCATTCTGTACTCTGTCTCTCCTGGTAATTCCTCACACAAGTCTCCTTCCCAAGCTCACTTACTCTCACCACCCTCTTCACCCCACCATTCTCTCTTCTTTTCTGAAAAACCATACAAATCTTCACCTTCGCCTCCACAAGATAATGATCAGACATCCCTCCAGTTGCACCTCTCAGCACATTAACATCGAAAAGTCTCTCTTTCGCGCGCCTGTCAATTAACACGTAATCCAATAACGCTCTCTGGCCATCTCTCGTACTTACATACGTATACTTACGTATATCTCGCTTTTTAAACCAGGTATTCCCAATCACCAGTCTTTCTTCAGCACATAAATCTTTAAGCTCTTCACCATTTCCATTTACAACACTGAACACCCTATGTATACCAATTATTCCCTCAACTACCACATTACTCACCTTTGCATTCAAATCACCCATCACTATAACCCGGTCTTGTGCATCAAAACCACTAACACACTCATTCAGCTGCTCCCAAAACACTTGCCTCTCATCATCTTTCTTCTCATGCCCAGGTGCATATGCACCAATAATAATACATCTCTCTCCATCAACTTTCAGTTTTACCCATATTAATCTAGCATTATATATATATACATATATATATATATATATATATATATATACATATATATATATATATATATATATATATATATATATATATATATATATATATATATATAGAGAGAGAGAGAGAGAGAGAGAGAGAGAGAGAGAGAGAGAGGATGGTAGAGGATGTGTGGATCAGGTGTTTGCTTTGAAGAATGTATGTGAGAAATACTTAGAAAAGCAAATGGATTTGTATGTAGCATTTATGGATCTGGAGAAGGCAAATGATAGAGTTGATAGAGATGCTCTGTGGAAGGTATTAAGAATATATGGTGTGGGAGGAAAGTTGTTAGAAGCAGTGAAAAGTTTTTATCGAGGATGTAAGGCATGTGTACGTGTAGGAAGAGAGGAAAGTGATTGGTTCTCAGTGAATGTAGGTTTGCGGCAGGGGTGTGTGATGTCTCCATGGTTGTTTAATTTGTTTATGGATGGGGTTGTTAGGGAGGTAAATGCAAGAGTTCTGGAAAGAGGGGCAAGTATGAAGTCTGTTGGGGATGAGAGAGCTTGGGAAGTGAGTCAGTTGTTGTTCGCTGATGATACAGCGCTGGTGGCTGATTCATGTGAGAAACTGCAGAAGCTGGTGACTGAGTTTGGTAAAGTGTGTGGAAGAAGAAAGTTAAGAGTAAATGTGAATAAGAGCAAGGTTATTAGGTACAGTAGGGTTGAGGGTCAAGTCAATTGGGAGGTGAGTTTGAATGGAGAAAAACTGGAGGAAGTGAAGTGTTTTAGATATCTGGGAGTGGATCTGGCAGCGGATGGAACCATGGAAGCGGAAGTGGATCATAGGGTGGGGGAAGGGGCGAAAATTCTGGGGGCCTTGAAGAATGTGTGGAAGTCGAGAACATTATCTCGGAAAGCAAAAATGGGTATGTTTGAAGGAATAGTGGTTCCAACAATGTTGTATGGTTGCGAGGCGTGGGCTATGGATAGAGTTGTGCGCAGGAGGATGGATGTGCTGGAAATTAGATGTTTGAGGACAATGTGTGGTGTGAGGTGGTTTGATCGAGTGAGTAACGTAAGGGTAAGAGAGATGTGTGGAAATAAAAAGAGCGTGGTTGAGAGAGCAGAAGAGGGTGTTTTGAAGTGGTTTGGGCACATGGAGAGAATGAGTGAGGAAAGATTGACCAAGAGGATATATGTGTCGGAGGTGGAGGGAACGAGGAGAAGAGGGAGACCAAATTGGAGGTGGAAAGATGGAGTGAAAAAGATTTTGTGTGATCGGGGCCTGAACATGCAGGAGGGTGAAAGGAGGGCAAGGAATAGAGTGAATTGGAGCGATAAACAAATTAAACAACCATGAAGACATCACACACCCCTGCCGCAAACCTACATTCACGGAGAACCAATCACTTTCCTCTCTTCCTACACGTACACATGCCTTACATCCTCGATAAAAACTTTTCACTGCTTCTAACAACTTTCCTCCCACACCATATATATATATATATATATATATATATATATATATATATATATATATATATATATATATATATATATATATATATATATATATATATATATATATATATATGTATTTTTTTTCTTTTTTTTTGCTTTGTCGCTGTCTCCCGTGTTTGCGAGGTAGCGCAAGGATACAGACGAAAGAAATGGCCCAACCCATCCCCATACACATGTATATACATACGTCCACACACGCAAATATACATACCTACACAGCTTTCCATGGTTTACCCCAGACGCTTCACATGCCCTGATTCAACCCACTGACAGCACGTCAACCCCGGTATACCACATAGATCCAATTCACTCTATTCCTTGCCCTCCTTTCACCCTCCTGCATGTTCAGGCCCCGATCACACAAAATCTTTTCCACTCCATTTTTCCACCTCCAATTTGGTCTCCCACTTCTCGTTCCCTCCACTTCCAACACATATATCCTCTTGGTCAATCTTTCCTCACTCATTCTCTCCATGTGCCCAAACCATTTCAAAACACCCTCCTCTGCTCTCTCAACCACGCTCTTTTTATTTCCACACATCTCTCTTACCCTTACGTTACTTACTCGATCAAGCCACCTCACACCACACATTGTCCTCAAACATCTCATTTCCAGCACATCCATCCTCCTGCGCACAACTCTATCCATAACCCACGCCTCGCAACCATACAACATTGTTGGAACCACTATTCCTTCAAACATACCCATTTTTGCTTTCCGAGACAATGTTCTCGACTTCCACACATTCTTCAAGGCTCCCAGGATTTTCGCCCCCTCCCCCACCCTATGATCCACTTCCGCTTCCATGGTTCCTTCCGCTGCCAGATCCACTCCCAGATATCTAAAACACTTTACTTCCTCCAGTTTTTCTCCATTCAAACTTACCTCCCAATTGATTTGACCCTCAACCCTACTGTACCTAAGAAACTTGCTCTTATTCACATTTACTCTTAACTTTCTTCTTTCACACACTTTACCAAACTCAGTCACCAGCTTCTGCAGTTTCTCACATGAATCAGCCACCAGTGCTGTATCATCAGCGAACAACAACTGACTCACTTCCCAAGCTCTCTCATCCCCAACAGACTTCATACTTGCCACTCTTTCCAAAACTCTTGCATTCACCTCCCTAACAACCCGATTCATAAACAAATTAAACAACCATGGAGACATCACACACCCCGCCGCAAACCTACATTCACTGAGAACCAATCACTTTCCTCTCTTCCTACACGTACACATGCTTTACATCCTCGATAAAAACTTTTCACTGCTTCTAACAACTTACCTCCCACACCATGTATTCTTAATACTTTCCACAGAGCATCTCTATCAACTCTATCATATGCCTTCTCCAGATCCATAAATGCTACATACAAATCCATTTGCTTTTCTAAGTACTTCTCACATACATTCTTTAAAGCAAACACCTGAGCCACACATCCTCTACCACTTCTGAAACCACACTGCTCTTCCCCAATATGATGCTCTGTACTTGCCTTCACCCTCTCAATCAATACCCTCCCATATAATTTACCATTAATACTCAACAGACTTATACCTCTGTAATTTGAGCACTCACTCTTATCCGCTTTGCCTTTGTACAATGGCACTATGCACGCATTCCGCCATTCCTCAGGCACCTCACGATGAGTCTTACATACATTAAATAACCTTACCAACCAGTCAATAATACAGTCACAGCCTTTTTCAATAGATTCCACTGCAATACCATTCAAACCTGCTGCCTTGCCGGCTTTCATCTTCCGCAAAGCTTTTACTACCTCTTCTCTGTTTACCAAATCATTTTCCCTAACCCTCTCACTTTGCACACCACCTCGACCAAAACACCCTATATCTGCCACTCTATCATGAAACACATTCAACAAACCTTCAAAATACTCACTCCATCTCCTCACATCACCACTACTTGTTATCACCTCCCCATTTGTGCCCTTCACTGAAGTTCCCATTTGCTCCCTTGTCTTACGCACTTTATTTATCTCCTTCCAGAACATCTTTTTATTCTCCCTAAAATTTAATGATACTGTCTCACCCCAACTCTCATTTGCCCTCTTTTTCACCTCTTGCACCTTTCTCTTGACCTCCTGTCTCTTTCTTTGATACATCTCTCACTGAATTGCATTTTTTCCCTGCAAAAATCGTCCAAATGCCTCTCTCTTCTGTTTCACTAATAATCTTACTTCTTCATCCCACCACTCACTACCCTATCTAATGAACTCACCTCCCACTCTTCTCATGCCACAAGCATCTTTTGCGCAATCCATCACTGATTCCCTAAATACATCCTATTCCTCCCATTCCTCCCCACTCCCCTTACTTCCATATATATATATATATATATATATATATATATATATATATATATATATATATATATATATATATATATATATATACATATATATATATATATATATATATATATATATATATATATATATATATATATATATATATATATATATATATATATATATTATCCCTGGGGATAGGGGAGAAAGAATACTTCCCACGTATTCCCTGCGTGTCGTAGAAGGCGACTAAAAGGGAAGGGAGCGGGGGGCTGGAAATCCTCCCCTCTCGTTTTTTTTTTTTTTTTCCAAAAGAAGGAACAGAGAAGGGGGCCAGGTGAGGATATTCCCTCAAAGGCCCAGTCCTCTGTTCTTAGCGCTACCTCGCTAATGCGGGAAATGGCGAATAGTATGAAAAAAAAAAAAAAAAAAAAATTATATATATATATATATATATATATATATATATATATATGTATATATATATATATATATATATATGTATATATATATATATATATATATATATATATATATATATACATATATATATATATATATATATATATATATATATATATATATATATATATATATATATATATATATATATATATATATATATATATATGTATATATATATATATATATATATATATATATATATACGTATATATATATATATATATATATATATATATTTTTTTTTTTGCTTTGTCGCTCTCGCCCGCGTTTGCGAGGTAGCGCAAGGAAACACACGAAAGAAATTGCCCAACCCACCCCCATACACATGTATATACATACGTCCACACACGCAAATATACATACCTACACAGCTTTCCATGGTTTACCCCAGACGCTTCACATGCCATGATTCAATCCACTGACAGCACGTCAACCCCGGTATACCACATGATCCAATTCACTCTATTCCTTGTCCTCCTTTCACCCTTCTGCATGTTCAGGCCCCTGCATGGTCAATCTTTCCTCACTCATTGTCTCCATGTGCCCAAACCATTTCAAAACACCCTCTTCTGCTCTCTCAACCACGCTCTTTTATTTCCACTCATCTCTCTTACCCTTACGTTACTTACTCGATCAAACCACCTCACATCACACATTGTCCTCAAACATCTAATTTCCAGCACATCCATCCTCCTGCGCACAACTCTATCCATAGCCCACACCTCGCAACCATACAACATTGTTGGAACTACTATTCCTTCAAACATACCTATTTTTGCTATCCGAGATAATGTTCTCGACTTCCACACATTCTTCAAGGCTCCCAGGATTTTCGCCCCCTCCCCCACCCTATGATCCACTTCCGCTCCCATGTTTCCATCCGCTGCCAGATCCACTCCCAGATATCTACAACACTTTACTTCCTCCAGTTTTTCTCCATTCAAACTTACCTCCCAATGGACTTGACCCTCAACCCTACTGTACCTAATAACCTTGCTCTTATTCACATTTACTCTTAACTTTCTTCTTTCACACACTTTACCAAACTCAGTCACCATCTTCTGCAGTTTCTCACATGACTCAGCCACCAGCGCTGTATCATCAGCGAGCAATAACTGACTCACTTCCCAAGCTCTCTCATCCACAACAGACTTCATACTTGCCCCTCTTTCCAAAACTCTAGCATTCATCTCCCTAACGACCCCATCCATAAACAAATTAAACAACCATGGAGACATCACACACCCCTGCCGCAAACCTACATTCACTGAGAACCAATCACTTTCCTCTCTTCCTACACGTACACATGCCTTACATCCTTGATAAAAACTTTTCACTACTTCTAACAACTTGCCTCCCACACCATATATTCTTAATACCTTCCACAGAGCATCTCTATCAACTCTATCATATGCCTTCTCCAGATCCATAAATGCTACATACAAATCCATTTGCTTTTCTAAGTATTTCTCACATACATTCTTCAAAGCAAACACCTGATCCACACATCCTCTACCACTTCTGATACCACACTGCTCTTCTCCAATTTGATGCTCTGTACATGCCTTCACCCTCCCAATCAATACCCTCCCATATAATTTACCAGGAATACTCAACAAACTTATACTTCTGTAATTTGAGTACTCACTCTTATCCCCTTTGCCTTTGTACAATGGCACTATGAACGCATTCCGCCAATCCTCAGGCACCTCACCATGAGTCATACATACATTAAATAACCTTACCAACCAGTTAATAATACAGTCACCCTCTTTTTTAATAGATTCCACTGCAATACCATCCAAACCTGCTGCCTTGCCGGCTTTCATCTTCCGCAAAGCTTTTGATACCTCTTCTCTGTTTACCAAATCATTTTCCCTAACCCTCTCACTTTGCACACCACCTCGACCAAAACACCCTATATCTGCCACTCTATCATCAAACACATTCAACAAACCTTCAAAATACTCACTCTATCTCTTTCTCACATCACCACTACTTGTTATCACCTCCCCATTTGCGCCCTTCACTGAAGTTCCCATTTCCTCCCTTGTCTTACGCACCTTTTTACCTCCTTCCAGAACATCTTTTTATTCTCCCTAAAATTTAATGATACTCTCTCACCCCAACTCTCATTTGCCCTTTTTTCACCTCTTGCACCTTTCTCTTGACCTCCTGTCTCTTTCTTTTATACATCTCCCACTCAATTCCTTTTTTTCCCTGCAAAAATCGTCCAAATGCCTCTCTCTTCTGTTTCACTAATAATCTTACTTCTTCATCCCATATATATATATATATATATATATATATATATATATATATATATATATATATATATATATATATATATATATATATATACTCATGTTTATTCATTATAGTTTGTGGCTGTGTCCCACGTTAGCGATATAGCGCTAGGAAAAGACAACAAAGGCCACATTTGTTCACACTAAGTCTCTTGCTACAAATTTCTCCAAAGCAAATTGTCAGTTCCCAAGTAGCTGATAAAGAATTTAGAGGAAAGACTTGAAATGGATGATGTAAGGATATGCGAGGAAGTGAGGGTGACAAGTTCAAAAATGTTTCCATAGTGGAAGACCCAACAACCCAGCTACCGGTAATGTTTGATAGGGAAGAGGTCTACGAAAGCACTGGAATGTCTAAGGAGGACATGAACAGAATATACAGGGTCTTAACCTTAATGAGGTTTATGACCCTGATTCATTGTCTCCATACCTGCTGTAGAAGAATGCAGATGCACTTAAAAAACAACGTGAAATCTCTAAGATGTTATTAGACGAAGGTAAAATGCTAAGGAAGTGGAAGAGGACAAACATCACACCTGTATATAAGAGAGGAAACAGAAGGATGCTCTTAATGAACTACAGGCCGATCTCTCTGACGACAGTGGTGTGTCCTCGAAACGATAGTCAGAATGTGGACCGAAGACTTCCTGTAGAGAAGAAACTACCTAAGTGAGCGATAGCAGGGTTGCAAGGAGAGGAGGTGGTGCTTGACGAACCCTAGATTCTTACGAGAGAGTGAGCTCCGTTGTAGACAAAAGAGAAGACCTGGTAAACTTTCGGAATCTAAACTACGTGAAAGCATTTCACATTGTTCCACGTAGCAGGCCTGAAATGAAGCTTAATCTCTAGGTAGAAATAGAGAGAAACTCCTTAGATGAATGGAAAATTATCATAGTGGAAGGGAACAAAGGACGCATGTTAGAAGAGCATTCTTGAGATGGACTGGGTTCACCAACGTCATGCTTAAGCAACTCTATAGATGATGACAAGGTCAGAGGGAAAGTAAAGGATAATCGCAACGGCTTGAAAGAGAACCTAAACAAACTCCTGAGGGTTGGATACGTTGTTGATGAAATTCAGTCCAAGTAACGTAAAGTAATGCAAAATGGAACACAGTGGAAGAAGAACTTCACGTGAAAGCTCTCTAGCTAGAAATAAGCTGCAGGAATCTGTGTGTCAGAGGGACTATGAAGTTAACGTCACCTCTAATCTATTGCCAAGTTTCCATTAGGAAAATAGTAACGGTGGCAAAGCGTGTAATGTGGAATATTCGAACAGCTTTCATATATATGGATAAGGAAATCAATATTCGTCAAGCAGTTCACATTCTACTTATTCTAGGGGAGGGCTGTATTGCAGGGTAAGACTAGAGGCCTTTGCTGTCCAAAATCAAAGACAGAAGACTGAGGGTGACCTGATCACAGCCTTCAGCCTTTTTATCAAACTTGAAGATGTAGATAGTGAGTAGTTCTTCTAGAGATGCAGTTATAGAGCAAACAGAGGACATAACATGAAAAATGGATTTACTTGTAAAGGATGTAAGAAATATTTCTATAGTATAAGAGCTAGTGAATATTTGCAGCATGCAGGAGTTTAAAAGGCAGTGTGATGGTAGAAAAAGTTTAAGAGATAAGGCCCTACGAGTGTAGAACTCTCTCTCTCTCTCTCTCTCTCTCTCTCTCTCTCTCTCTCTCTCTCTCTCTCTCTCTCTCTCTCTCTCTCTCTCTCTCTCTCTCTCTCTCTCTCTCTCTCTCTCTCTCTCTCTGTACAGTGTAAGTAGGTAATTATAGAGTATTTGATTGCTGAGACGCATCTAGATAGACAAGCAGAAGAAACATGATGAACTAAAGATACAAACACTCACATATAAATCAAACAAAGCGCAAAAATATATACGAATGTGTAAATATACACCGACACCCGCATACCCTCGTATTCTTACATATACACACACTACTCCTGAATGCACATGCACGTGTTCATATGTTAAGTCTTTGGAGAGTTGGAGGGGGGGGGAGCTGGTGGTGGTGGGGAGTAGGAGTGGGGTAATTGTGTGGGCGGTGAGCGACAGGCTGGGGTATTGCGTTGATGAGGACGGCGCCTGATCAGGGGTGCCGATTGTGGTAGACGAAAGGAGGGGAAAAAAATATCAAAAACAAGTGAGTGTGGAGTTTACCTTGGTTCTTCATGTTGGGTCATATGCATATCTGCTGTGTTGTTCTTGTTGCTTTTCGTATTTGATGGCTCCAGCGAGGGAACCAGGACGTGTGGGCCAACGTCTCAGGCACAGGATTCTGATGTTTCTTGGAGTGTCAATTTCACGTGTCTCGTGAGGTCGTCTAGGTGACGTATTGTCATCGTATATTGGCAGAGGGCGTGTCTACCTGAGGACGCTTCTCAAGTCGTACCTAGGCTGTCTGTTCTGTGTTCTGTGTGTGTGTGTGTGTGTGTGTGTGTGTGTGTGTGTGTGTGTGTGTGTGTGTGTGTGTGTGTGTGATGCTAATTCCGTGTTGATTTTCGGCCTGGGTGTTAAACAAGACTGAGTAATCTGATGGTCGTATTTCCCCAGCGTGGGATAATGGATCGTACCAGTTTTTGCTGGTGGGTATCGCTTGTCCTCCTGATGGCCGTCCTAGCCTGGGTGTTACATTGCCAAGTACTACTTTTTCCCCTCTTAATTATACATAGAGGCATTTGGCTAGTGTGGTGATGGTGGCTGGCGGCTCTGGGATTACACTATCACACGAGCTGCCTAGAATTAAAGAAGATACGATCGGTCGGATGCAAATTTTTATGGCGACTAATCCAGATTGGGTCAATTTATATTCAATAAGATTCCCCTTCTGTTGATGAGTATCTGGTGCAATATGCCATGTTTGCCCTCACCCCTTGTATGTAGAGATGTGCTCTGTTAACGGAGTAGAGATGTGTTCTGTTAACGGTGAAGAGTTGTGCTCCGTTGACGGTGAAGATAAGAATGGGTGTTCTATGTGCACGAGATATGCCATAACTGCCTACTGACTCCTCTCTCTTCTCATACCCTCCAGTTCAGGGTTCCCAACACTAGGATGGCATATAAATTTCGCATGATCCACTAACACGGTGGTGGAGCTGGCAACAATGACAGGGTGGGTGAGGGTGCGTGTGTATTCTGCCTCGTGATGAATACTTGAGAACAAGCGGTTTCTCAGCCTGGTAATTTAGAAGTTCACCTTAAGTAGATACATTGTGCGGGATGTGAAATAAATCCGATGAACCCTTGGAAAATGGGCAGAGATAAGTTGTACTTAAATTTGATGAGGAATCGGCGAAGAATTTCACATTTTTATATCATGGTTATTTTAATATAATTCTCGACTTTAATAGTGACTTGGGTCCATAACGAGATGCTGAAAGTGATACACGAATATAGTTATTGCTGCATACACGGATATATTCATACCTGTATATACGACTATTGTCGTATATATATATATATACGGATATACTCACATATGTATCAGATTCCTATATCTTCCTCTTTATCTACATCCATCATTGCCGCGTCCTAGCCTAGATTTTGGAATTACAGTTTGTGTTTGCACGTCTGGTCGTTTCTGAAGCTTTTCCTCTAGTAAAGCTTTTTTGATTTCTGCATCTGTTTGTGCTTGATCGTATGTGAAGCTTTACTTTTCTTGCTTTAAATTTCTACCTCCAGCTTACTTATCTTCAAGCTTAAGTTAACTCTCTCCCATGGTTTGTGTGCATGAGTCTGTGTGTGTTCATTATAAATGTGTAACGGGGAGAGAGTAATACGCTCATGTTGCCCCATCTCTCTCTCTCTCTCTCTCTCTCTCTCTCTCTCTCTGTATATATATATATATATATATATATATATATATATATATATATATATATATATATATATATATATATATATATATATATATATATATATATATATATATATATATATATATATATATAGTGAGTCACAGAGTGGGGGAGGGGGCGAAGGTTCTGCGAGCGCTGAAGAATGTGTGTAAGGCGAGAACATTATTTCGGAAAGCAAAAATGGGTATGTTTGAAGGAATAGTGGTTCCAAGAATGTTATAAGGTTGCGAGGCAGGGGCTATAGATAGGGTTGTGCGGAGGAGGGTGGATGTGTTGGAAATGAGATGTTTTAGGACAATATGAGGTATGAGGTGGTTTGATCGAGTAAGAAATGAAAGGGCAAGAGAGATGTGTGATAATAAAAAGAATGTGGTTGAGGGAGCGAAAGGGAGTGTGTTGATATGGTTTGGTCAAATGGAGAGAATGAGTGAGGAAAGATTGACAAAGAGGATGTGTGTCAGAGGTAGAGGGAAGGAGGAGAAGCGGTAGACCAAATTGGAATGGAAGGAAGGAATGAAATGATTTTGAACGATCGAGGCCTGAGCATACAGGAGGGTGAAAGGCATGTAAGGAATTGAGTAAATTGAAACGATGTGGTATACCGGGGTCGACGTGCTATCACTGGATTGTATCAGGGCATGTGAAGTGTCTGGGGTAAACCATGGAAAGGGGCCTGGATGTGGAAAGGGAGTTGCAGTTTTGGTGCATTACACATGACAGCTAGAGACTGAGCGTGAACGAATGTGGCCTTTTTTTGTCTTTTCCCAGCGCTACCTCGCTTGCCTGCGCGGATGGAGGGTGGGTTAGGGGTGCTGGATGCTATTTCATATGTGGCGGGGTGGCGACGAGAATGGATGACGGCAGCAATCATGAATATGTACATGTGAATATAGTATATGTCTGCGTATGTATATT
>NC_092234.1:24337291-24352291 GCF_036320965.1 Panulirus ornatus | reverse complement strand
ATCCACTTCCGCTTCCATGGTTCCATCCGCTGCCAGATCCACTCCCAGATATCTAAAACACTTCACTTCCTCCAGTTTTTCTCCATTCAAACTTACCTCCCAATTGACTTGACCCTCAACCCTACTGTACCTAATAACAAATGCAATTGAGTGGGAGATGTATAAAAGAAAGAGACAGGTGGTCAAGAGAAAAGTGCAAGAGGTGAAAAAGAGGGCAAATGATAGTTGGGGTGAGAGACTATCAGTAAATTTTAGGGAGAATAAAAAGATGTTCTGGAAGGAGGTAAATAAAGTGCGTAAGACAAGGGAGCAAATGGGAACTTCAGTGAAGGGTGCAAATGGGGAGGTGATAACAAGTAGTGGTGATGTGAGAAGAAGATGGAGTGAGTATTTTGAAGGTTTGTTAAATGTGTTTGATGAAAAAGTGGCATATATAGGGTGTTTTGGTCGAGGTGGTGTGCAAAGTGAAAGGGTTAGGGAAAATTATTTGGTAAACAGAGAAGAGATAGTAAAAGCTATGCGGAAGATGAAAGCCTGCAAGGCAGCAGGTTTGGATGGTATTGCAATGGAATTTATTAAAAAAGGGGGTGACTCTATTATTGACTGGTTGGTAAGGTTATTTAATATATGTATGACTCATGGTGAGGTGCCTGAGGATTGGCGGAATGCGTGCATAGTGCCATTGTACAAAGGCAAAGGGGATAAGAGTGAGTGCTCAAATTACAGAGTTATAAGTTTGTTGAGTATTCCTGGTAAATCATATGGGAGGCTATTGATTGAGAGGGTGAAGGATGTACAGAGCATTAGATTGGGGAAGAGCAGTGTGGTTTCAGAAGTGGTAGAGGATGTGTGGATCAGGTGTTTGCTTTGAAGAATGTATGTGAGAAATACTTAGAAAAGCAAATGGATTTGTATGTAGCATTTATGGATCTGGAGAAGGCATATGATAGAGTTGATAGAGATGCTCTGTGGAAGGTATTAAGAATATATGGTGTAGGAGGCAAGTTGTTAGAAGAAGTGAAAAGTTTTTATCGAGGATGTAAGGCATGTGTACGTGCAGGAAGAGAGGAAAGTGATTGGTTTTCAGTGAATGTAGGTTTGCGTTAGGGGTGTGTGATGTCTCCATGGTTGTTTAATTTGTTTATGGATGGGGTTTTTAGGGAGGTAGATGCAAGAGTTTTGGAAATAGGGGCAAGTATGAAGTCTGTTGGGGATGAGAGAGCTTGGGAAGTGAGTCAGTTGTTGTTCGCTGATGATACAGCGCTGGTGGCTGATTCATGTGAGAAACTGCAGAAGCTGGTGACTGAGTTTGGTAAAGTGTGTGAAAGAAGAAAGTTAAGAGTATATGTGAATAAGAGCAAGGTATATATATATATATATATATATATATATATATATATATATATATATATATATATATATATATATATATATATATATATATATATATATATATATATATATATATATATATATAGAGAGAGAGAGAGAGAGAGAGAGAGACTGAATTGGGGGTGGAAGGATGGAGTGAGGAGGGTTTTGTGTGGTCGGGGCCTGGACATGCAGGAGGGTGGGGGGAGGGCGGTGAGTGGAGTGAATTGGGGCGATTTGGTGTGCCGGGGTTGGCGTGCTGTCGGTGGGTTGAGTCGGTTCGTGTGGGGCGTCTGGGGTGAGCCATGGAAAGCTGTGTAGGTGTGTATATTTGCGTGTGTGGACGTGTGTATGTGCATGTGTGTGGGGGGGTTGGGCCATTTCTTTCGTCTGTTTCCTTGCGCTGCCTCGCGGGCGCGGGGGACAGCGACAAAGTATAATAAAATAAATATATATAAAATAAATATATATATTATCCCTGGGGATAGGGGAGAAAGAATACTTCCCACGTATTCCCTGCGTGTCGTAGAAGGCGACTAAAAGGGGAGGGAGCGGGTGGCTGGAAATCCTCCCCTCTCGTTTTTTTTTTATTTTCCAAAAGAAGGAACAGAGAAGGGGGCCAAGTGAGGATTTTCCCTCTAAGGCCCAGTCCTCTGTTCTTAACGCTACCTCGCAAATGCGGGAAATGGCGAATCGTATGAAAATGAAATATATATATATATATATATATATATATATGAATCATAGGGTGGGGGAGGGGGCGAAAATCCTGGGAGCATTGAAGAATGTGTGGAAGTCGAGAACATTATCTCGGAAAGCAAAAATGGTTATGTTTGAAGGAATAGTGGTTCCATCAATGTTGTATGGTTGCGAGGCGTGGGCTATGGATAGAGTTGTGGGCAGGAGGGTGGATGTGCTGGAAATGAGATGTTTGAGGACAATGTGTGGTGTCAGGTGGTTTGATCGAGTAAGTAATGGAAGGGTAAGAAAGATGTGTGGAAATAAAAAGAGTGTGGTTGAGAGAGCAGAAGAGGGTGTTTTGAAATGGTTTGGGCACATGGAGAGAATGAGTGAGGAAAGATTGACCAAGAGGATATATGTGTCGGAGCTGGAGGGAACGAGGAGAAGTGGGAGAACAAATTGGAGGTGGAAAGATGGAGTGAAAAAGATTTTGTGTGATCGGGGCCTGAACATGCAGGAGGGTGAAAGGCGGGCAAGGAATAGAGTGAATTGGATCGATGTGGTATACCGGGGTTGACGTGCTGTCAGTGGATTGAATCAGGGCATGTGAAGCGTCTTGGGTAAACCATGGAAAGTTGTGTGGGGCCTGGATGTGGAAAGGGAGCTGTGGTTTCGGGCATTATTGCATGACAGCTGGAGACTGAGTGTGAACGAATAGGGCCTTTGTTATCTTTTCCAAGCGCTACCTCGCACACATGAGGGGGGAGGGGGATGGTATTCCATGTGTGGCGAGGTGGCGATGGGAATGAATAAAGGCAGACAGTGTGAATTGGGTGTGTATGTATGTGTCTCTGTGTGTATATATATGTGTACATTGAGATGTATAGTTATGTATATTTGCGTGTATGGACGTGTGTGTATATACATGTGTATGGGCGTGGGTTGGGCCATTTCTTTCTTCTGTTTCCTTGCGCTACCTCGCAAATGCGGGAGACAGCGACAAAGAAAAATGAAAAATATAAAGAATATAATATATATACATATATATATATATATATATATATATATATATATATATATATATATATATATATATATATATATATATATATGTGTGGAAATGTGTGGAAATAAAAAGAGCGTGGTTGAGAGAGCAGAAGAGGGTGTTTTGAAGTGGTTTGGGCACATGGAGAGGATGAGTGAGGAAAGATTGACCAAGAGGATATATGTGTCGGAGGTGGAGGGAACAAGGAGAAGAGGGAGACCAAATTGGAGGTGGAAAGATGGAGTGAAAAAGATTTTGTGTGATCGGGGCCTGAACATGCAGGAGGGTGAAAGGAGGGCAAGGATTAGAGTGAATTGGAGCGATGTGGTATACCGGGGCTGACGTGCTGTCAGTGGATTGAATCAAGGCATGTGAAGCGTCTGGGGTAAACAATGGAAAGCTGTGTAGGTATGTATATTTGCGTTTGTGGACGTATGTATATACATGTGTATGGGGGGGGGGGCCATTTCTTTCGTCTGTTTCCTTGCGCTACCTCGCAAACGCGGGAGACAGCGACAAAGTATAAAAAAAAAAAAATATATATATATATATATATATATATATATATATATATATATATATATATATATATATATATTCTCCCTGGGGATAGGGGAGAAAGAATACTTCCCACGTATTCCCTGCGTGTCGTAGAAGGCGACTAAAAGGGGAGGGAGCGGGTGGCTGGAAATCCTCCCCTCTCTTGTGTTTTTTTGATTTTCCAAAAGAAGGAACAGAGAATGGGGTCAGGTGAGGATATTCCCTCTAAGACCCTGTTCTCTGTTCTTAAAGCTACCTCGCTAACGTGGGAAATGGCAAATTGTATGTAAAGAAAAAAAAATATATATATATATGTATTTATATATATACATAAATAAATATATATATATATATATATATATATATATATATATATATATATATATATATATATATATATTTTTTTTTTTCTTTTTTGCTTTGTCGCTGTCTCCCGCGTTTGCGAGGTAGCGCAAGGAAACAGACGAAAGAAATGGCCCAACCCACCCCCATACACATGTATATACATACGTCCCCACACGTAAATACACATACCTACACAGCTTTCCATGGTTTACCCCAGACGCTTCACATGCCTTGATTCAATCCACTGACAGCACGTCAACCCCGGTATACCACATCGCTCCAATTCACTCTATTCCTTGATCTCCTTTCACCCTCCTGCATGTTCAGGCCCCAATCACACAAAATCTTTTTCACTCCATCTTTCCACCTCCAATTTGGTCTCCCTTTCTCCTCGTTCCCTCCACCTCCGACACATATATTATCTTGGTCAATCTTTCCTCACTCATTCTCTCCATGTGCCCGAACCATTTCAAAACACCCTCTTCTGCTCTCTCAACCACGCTCTTTTTATTTCCACACATCTCTCTTACCCTTACGTTACTTACTCGATCAAACCACCTCACACCACACATTGTCCTCAAACATCTCATTTCCAGCACATCTATCCTCCTGCGCACAACTCTATCCATAGCCCACGCCTCGCAACCATACAACATTGTTGGAACCACTATTCCTTCAAACATACCCATTTTTGCTCTCCGAGATAATGTTCTCGACTTCCACACATTCTTCAAGGCTCCCAGAATTTTCGCCCCCTCCCCCACCCTATGATCCACTTCCGCTTTCATGGTTCCATCCGCTGCCAGATCCACTCCCAGATATCTAAAACACTTCACTTCCTCCAGTTTTTCTCCATTCAAACTCACCTCCCAATTGACTTGACCCTCAACCCTACTGTACATATAATATTATCCCTGGGGATAGGGGAGAAAGAATACTTCCCACGTATTCCCTGCGTGTCGTAGAAGGCGAGTAAAAGGGGAGGGAGCGGGGGGCTGGAAATCCTCCCCACTCGTTTTTTTTTTTTTTTTTTTTTTTTTTTAATTTTCCAAAAGAAGGAACAGAGAAGGTGGCCAGGGGAGGATATTCCCTCAGATGCCCAATCTTCTGTTCTTAACGCTACCTCGTTAGCGCGGGAAATGGCGAATAGTTTGAAAGAATAAGAAAAAAAAAAATATGTATATATATATATATATATATATATATATATATATATATATATACATATATATATATATATATATATATATATATATATATATATATATATATATATATATATATATATATATATATATATATATATATATATATATGAAAAGAGTTGGAGGTGGGTTGATTAGAAAGGGTACTTTATCTCGGAAAGCAAAAATGGGTATTTTTGAAGGAATACTGGTTCCAACAATGTTGTATGGTTGCGAGGCGTGGGCTATGGATAGAGTTGTGCGCAGGAGGGTGGATGTGCTGGAAATGAGATGTTTGAGGACAATATGTGGTGTGAGGTGGTTTGATCGAGTAAGTAATGTAAGGGTGTGAGAGATGTGGAAATAAAAAGAGTGTGGTTGAGAGATCAGAAGATGTTGTTTTGAAATGGTTTGGTCACATGGAGAGAATGAGTGGGGAAAGATTGACCAAGAGGATGTATGTGTCGGAGGTGGAGGGAACGATGAAGAGTGGGAGACCAAATTGGAGGTGGAAAGATGGAGTGAAAAAGATTTTGAGTGATCGGGGCCTGAACATGCAGGAGGGTGAAAGGCGTGCAAGGAATAGAGTGAATTGGAACGATGTGGTATACCGGGGTCGACGTGCTGTCATTGGATTGAACCAGGGCATGTGAAGCGTCTGGGGTAAACCATGCAAAGTGTGATGGGCGTGGATGTGGAAAGGGAGCTGTGGTTTCGGTGCATTATTACATGACAGCTAGAGACTGAGTGTGAACGAATGTGGCCTTTGGTGTTTTTCCTAGCGCTACCTCGCACACATGAGGGGGGAGGGGGTTGTTATTCCATGTGTGGCGAGGTGGCGATGGGAACAAATAAAGGCAGACAGTATGAATTATGTACATGTGTATATATGCATATGTCTGTTTGTATATGTATGTGTACATTGAGATGTATAGGTATGTATATTGTGCGTGTGTGGACATGTATGTATATACATGTGTATGTGGGCGGGTTGGGCCATTCTTTCGTATGTTTCCTTGCGCTACCTCGCTAACGCGGGAGACAGCGATAAAGCAAAATAAATATATAAATATATATTTTTTCTTTCTTTTAAACTATTTGCCATTTCCCGCCTTAGCGAGGTAGCGTTAAGAACAGAGGACTGGGCCTTTTTTGAAATATCCTCACCTGGCCCCCTCTGTTCCTTCTTTTGGAAAATAAAAAGAAAAAACGCGAGGGGAGGATTTCCAGCCCCCCGCTCACTCCCCTTTTAGTCGCCTTCTACGACACGCAGGGAATACGTGGGAAGTATTCTTAATCCCCTATCCCCAGGGATAATAAATAAATAAATATATATATATATATATATATATATATATATATATATATATATATGTATATATATATATATATATATATATATATATATATATATATATATATATATATATATATATATATATATATATCTTTTCTTTCTTTCTTTTAAACTATTCGCCATTTCCTGCGTTAGCGAGGTAGCATTAAGAACAGAGGACTGGGCCTTTGAGGGAATACCCTCACCTGGCCCAATTCTCTGTTCCTTCTTTTGGAAAATTAAAAAAAAACGAGAGGGGAGGATTTCCAGCCCCCCTATCCCCAGGGGATATATATATATATATATATATATATATATATATATATATATATATATATATATATATATATATATATATATATATATATATATATATATACATACATATATATATATATATATATATATATATATATATATATATATATATATATATATATATATATATATATATATATATATATATATATATATATATATATATATATATATATATACATACATATATATATATATATATATATATATATATATATATATATATATATATATATATATATATATATATACATATATATACATATATATATATATATATATATATATATATATATATATATATATATATATATATATATATATATATATATATATATATATATATATATATATATATATATATATATATATGGAATGACCCCGATTAGGGGCATGCGGTGACCTGTGCCGTCTCAACCATCACGAAAAAAAAGAAAAAGCGCAGATAAAGTCTCCAGTGAAAACCTTCCCAAGCCGACATATGTGTCGGCTTGTGAACTGGGAATGCAAAGTTACCACAAAATCTGAGGTTTTCTTGGTTTCTCTGTGTAGTTACGTGCGTGTTCCAGGCAACGAATGAATTGTGGATCGAGACAATCCAGCCAACAGGTGATGGTGGGGAAGAGAGCGATGATACGCAGGACGTCGCACGTTATGAGAATGAGTAAAATGAGGATGATTAGGACCAAGGATCTCCTGAGGAAATTTGAAGAGATGAAAAGAAGGGGGGAAACAAAAACAGAATGAATAGAAGAAACTGAAAAACTAATATTGAAGGTGATGAGACAGTGGCAAACAACATGCAAAATGTAAAGCAATATTTTAAGATAGAAATATTAATCAAATGATGAAGGTGAAGATGACTAACCACCACTCAGTAGAGTTGTATATTGCTGTGGTGGTGTTGACGCTTGATGGTATGAAGAGGAATGACACTTGTAACACCCAGCTAGCTATAGTTTTGACGAATATTACGAACGTATGTAAATTGTGAGGGATATATGAAAAGATGCTAACTACACCCAAGGGCATTAAGGAAGTCTGAATTTTGCTGTTCCTGTGAAAAATATCACAGATACATATTCGAACATGGGTGCAGATTTCTTCACCCAATAACAGCAAGGAGTTCAGAGGAACACAGATAAAGAAACGAAGAGGAATTAAAGACTGAAAGCCAACGTATAGGAGAATTAATGGATAAGCAAGTAACTAAGATCTAGACGAGACCAAACGGAGCCAAGAATTATCAAAAGAATCAGTTAAAGGAACGAGCGTCGTTGAAATCAGCGAGAGATCGTGCAACAAACCATCCTACAAAACATAACCACCCAATTGCAGCAGGTTAGCATTGCAAGAAGTACCGCCCATGATCAAGACCAGTTCTGGGAAGGGTTAATTGTGGATACGATAACAGTATTTTATGAGAACAAGTAAATCTTAGATGATAGACATCCTCAAGACTGGACTATAAGTACCCACGGTAGATCATATGTATGTACCAAGTCATATGACTAAAAGAGATACAAAATAAGTCAACTATTTTGATGTATGTGCTCAAGAAAATAATATAATACTTGAAAGTATGACAGAAACATAGATTAATGAGAGAGTCCAGATCTCCATGGTGTATTGGTTAACGTTGTCGACGTGATGCACTCACTGGCCGCCGTGGATCGAGTACGTAGGTTCGGATCTTGGTTGCGGCAATTGGTTCACATTCGACCCATATGTTTGTCCTGCCCAAATTATTCTTCGAGAAAATGGTTTAGACTATATATATATATATATATATATATATATATATATATATATATATATATATATATATATATATATATATATATATTTCAAACTTTCTTTCAAACTATTCGCCGTTTCCCGCATTAGCAAGGTAGCGTTAAGAACAGAGGACTGGGCCTCTGAGGGAATATCCTCACCTGAGCCCCTTCTCTGTTCCTTCTTTTGGAAAATTAAAAAGAAAATATTTATATATATATATATATATATATATATATATATATATATATATATATATATATATATATATATATATATATATATATATATATATATATATATATATATATATATTATATATATATATATATATATATATATATATATATATATATATATATATATATATATATATATATATATATATATATATATATATATATATATAAATATATATATATATATATATATATATATATATATATATATATATATATATATATATATATATATATATATATATATATATATATATTTCTTTCTTTCAAACAATTCGCCATTTCCCGCATTAGCGAGGTAGCGTTAAGAACAGAGGACTGGGCCTTGAGGGAATACCCTCACCTGGCCCAATTCTCTGTTCCTTCTTTTGGAAAATTAAAAAAAAAACGAGAGGGGAGGATTTCCAGCCCCCCGCTCCCTCCCCTTTTAGTCGCCTTCTACGACACGCAGGGAATACGTGGGAAGTATTCTTTCTCCCCTATCCCCAGGGATAATATATATATATATATATATATATATATATATATATATATATATATATATATCCCTGGGGATAGGGGATGAAGAATACTTCCCACGTATTCCCTGCGTGTCGTAGAAGGCGACTAAAAGGGGAGGGAGCGGGGGGCTGGAAATCCTCCCCTCTCGGTTTTTTTTTTCAATTTTCCAAAAGAAGGAACAGAGAATTGGGCCAGGTGAGGGTATTCCCTCAAAGGCCCAGTCCTCTGTTCTTAACGCTACCTCGCTAATGCGGGAAATGGCGAATAGTTTGAAAAAAAAAAAAAAAAAAAAAAAAAAAAATATATATATATATATATATATACATATATATATATATATATATATATATATATATATATATATATATATATATATATATATATATATATATATATATATATATATATATATATATATATACATGTATATATATAGATATATTATATATAGTGTTAATGAGATGGCATTGATTAGGGTCTTCACTTGCCCGTGACGTCTCAGCTAACAAAAAGAAAGTAGCATGACAGAAACATATATATGAGACAGTTCAGGAAGAGACAGATGTATAGAACACAAGTACCATACCTCTCCTGATAATGGAATAAGCATTAAAGAAGGTCAAAGGACTATAAACGAATGTAGCAAACTCCAACCTCTCAAATACTAAAGATAAGTAATTTGAGTTGGTTGCAGCAAAGATATACCACACAATGATTACCAAGATTTGTAGAACATACAGAACTAAACTGAAAGTATTTAAGACGATAATGCAAAAGCGAAAGCAGATATGGGAAATTTGAGACAGCATAAAGCATGAAGCAGCTATTAACTCCTCGGCATGAACATTTTAGTCTCTCCTGAAAGAAATAGCAGAGCAGATTATAGATGTATATTTAAGTATTAGGAAAGAAAAAGGGGGATCTATATACAGAAATGACCAAAGAAAACTGTAATGAAGATATATTAGGTGTTAAACTGTGACACAAAATATATGTATATATATATATATATATATATATATATATATATATATATATATATATATATATATATATATATATATATTATTATTATTATTATTTTTTATTATACTTTGTCGCTGTCTCTCGCGTTTGCGAGGTAGCGCAAGGAAACAGACGAAAGAAATGGCCCAACCCCCCCCCTCATACACATGTATATACATACGTCCACACACGCAAATATACATACCTACACAGCTTTCCATGGTTTACCCCAGACGCTTCACATGCCTTGATTCAATCCACTGACAGCACGTCAACCCCTGTATACCACATGGCTCCAATTCACTCTATTCCTTGCCCTCCTTTCACCCTCCTGCATGTTCAGGCCCCGATCACACAAAATCTTTTTCACTCCATCTTTCCACCTCCAATTTGGTCTCCCTCTTCTCCTCGTTCCCTCCACCTCCGACACATATATCCTCTTGGTCAATCTTTCCTCACTCATTCTCTCCATGTGCCCAAACCACTTCAAAACACCCTCTTATGCTCTCTCAACCACGCTCTTTTTATTTCCACACATCTCTCTTACCCTTACGTTACTCACTCGATCAAACCAGCTCACACCACACATTGTCCTCAAACATCTCATTTCCAGCACATCCATCCTCCTGCGCACAACTCTATCCATAGCCCACGCCTCGCAACCATACAACATTGTTGGAACCACTATTCCTTCAAACATACCCATTTTTGCTTTCCGAGATAATGTTCTCGACTTCCACACATTCTTCAAGGCCCCCAGAATTTTCGCCCCCTCCCCCACCCTATGATCCACTTCCGCTTCCATGGTTCCATCCGCTGCCAGATCCACTCCCAGATATCTAAAACACTTCACTTCCTCCAGTTTTTCTCCATTCAAACTCACCTCCCAATTGACTTGACCCTCAACCCTACTGTACCTAATAACCTTGCTCTTATTCACATTTACTCTTAACTTTCTTCTTTCACACACTTTACCAAACTCAGTCACCAGCTTCTGCAGTTTCTCACATGAATCAGCCACCAGCGCTGTATCATCAGCGAACAACAACTGACTCACTTCCCAAGCTCCCTCATCCCCAACAGACTTCATACTTGCCCCTCTTTCCAAAACTCTTGCATTCACCTCCCTAACAACCCCATCCATAAACAAATTAAACAACCATGGAGACATCACACGCCCCTGCCGCAAACCTACATTCACTGAGAACCAATCACTTTCCTCTCTTCCTACACGTACACATGCCTTACATCCTCGATAAAAACTTTTCACTGCTTCTAACAACTTGCCTCCCACACCATATATATATATATATATATATATATATATATATATACATATATATATATATATATATATATATATATATATATATATATATATATATATATATATATATATATGTATATATGTATTTTCCTATGAGTCCACGGGGAAAATGAAACACGATAAGTTCCCAAGTGCACTTTCGTGAAATAATCACATCATCAGGGGAGACATGAAAGTGTACTTGGGGACTATCGTGTTTCATTTTCCACGTGGACTCAGGAATATCTTGATCACGCGCAACAGCAGTTATCTGAACCCTGTACCATTTTTCTGTAGTTGGGCACGCAAATCACTTTGGCTACGCAGTCCATAATGATGAAAAGATTTCGATTACTAGTAATCGAATACCCTTTCTGTCATGTCCATGATCAACGGGGTTTCGATTGGTCATAAACGTGAGATGAAAGGTCTCGATAGCTAGTAATCAACAGTCATTATCCTGTCATGGGCAGCATAGCCGGATGGTTAGTTTACCTAATTAGTCCACAAATGGTACCGGAGCTCGATCCCTTGCATCTGGAGGGGACCATGTGTTCTATGACAGTGCGTGCTCACGTGCACTTATATATATATATATATATATATATATATATATATATATATATATATATATATATATATATATATGTATATATATATATATATATATATATATATATATATATATATATATATATATATATATATATATATATATATATTTTTTTTTTTTTTTTCTTTTAAACTATTTGCCATTTCCCGCGTTAGCGAGGTAGCGTTAAGAACAGAGGACTGGGCCTTTTTTGGAATATCCTCACCTGGCCCCCTCTGTTCCTTCTTTTGGAAAAAAAAAAAAAAAAAAAAAAAAAAAAAAAATGAGAGGGGAGGATTTCCAGCCCCCCGCTCCCTCCCCTTTTAGTCGCCTTCTACGACACGCAGGGAATACGTGGGAAGTATTCTTAATCCCCTATCCCCAGGGATATATATATATATATATATATATATATATATATATATATATATATATATGCGATCAACAAGAGAAAACAACATAGCTGACGTTTAATTCACAGACAACAAGGTACATATCACAGACTGAAATAAAATCCAGTCCATCAGATCTTAGTGTTATGGCAGTAGCCACAGCCCACAACTCACTACAAGGACGTGGGAAACGAAATGAACGTTTCGCTAGAGACGATGCTAGTGTACTACATGACACCTGAACTTCCCATTTTCCATTATGATTAATTAGGAATAGAATAATGAACATATGGCAGAAAGTAAATGGAAAGCAAAATGATAATCTTATAGAATATCATGTGAACACACACGAATAACATACGAGATCAAAATCAAGGATTCAGCGCCAATGGCAGGAATATTTGGAGTAACTAGCTGCCAAAAGAGACAAGATAAGATATGTAGAGAAGAGTTTAGTGAAAGAAAATAAGAGAAGTTACCCAATGAGAGTCAACAGAGGAGGTGGATGACATGGAATTAAAGTACTGATAAGGAGCAAGTATCACAAAAAAATGGTCACAGCACAAATGAAGGGAAACGAATCGATAACATAGAAAAGAACACAGAAATAATCTTTCTTTCCCTTTATGGGAACGCAAAGGAGAGAAGAAACGGAGGTGAGGTCACTGAGAGTCCTTAACTTTAGTAAAATCTTGCTGTGAGTAGTTTCTCGCCTGGCCCTTCTTTCCCAAACATCAGTCTATCCTCTTAACCCGACGTCCACCATCAACAGCCAGCCAGTCCAGCCTCAAAACCGCCCCCCTTAACCTTCCACCCCCTCCCGCACCACACACCCGCCATAAAGCACCCATATAACCCAGGCTGTTGAGGTTCTCCTATCTCATTACCCACCACTGTGTGAAGGACTCTGGCATCAGGGTGGCCCCAATGATGATAATATTGACTAAATTACAAAGACTGGAAGGGAGGGCACATTCTTCTTAGGGTCATTATTTATTCTCCCAGGAGAGAAGGCGTTCGATCTGGTACACTCACCCTTACCTCCTTCATCCCCTTTTCCTCCCTTAATATCTCTTGCCCTTTCCCTTTGGCGTTTTCTTATTTTACTTCCTCTTCTCTCCATCTCCTCAGTTTCTAATAATATGCTTTCCTCTCCTTGTCTACCACCTTCTGCCACACAGGCCTAAGATTAGAGTTGATAGAATCATCAGGTTGCCTTCATTACCACCGAGGTACTGAGGTCTACAGTAAGCTGCTGGCCTAGACCATGATAACCGACGAACTGAGTCGACGGTTATGATGTCTAGAATGGCTCTTCCGTGTTATGATGTGGTTCTTTTAGGCCGGGCTCATGTTATGCATCACATACACTTTCAGCTGGGTTATTATCTTTTCTAAATGAGTTATATCCCTTGCCAGTAGGCACATGCAACAAACACACGAGCAAACACATACAAGTTGAAAAAAAGTAGGCAATGCTTGTCATGATAAATTGTAAGTTTTCATAAGGACCTTTATCACTTGCTTTTCTGTGTATGTCTCTCACGACTTACTAAATTAATCAGTCCAATAGTTTCATTTGATAACACTCAACATCTTATATTTCGTCTCGATATCAATATTTCATTGTCATGCACACAATCTATGAATCACCGGAGGTAGAACATAATCGTTGTGTTTTTAATGAGCAAAAGATGTTCAGGTATTATTTTTCCATACTGATGATTCGTAATTTGCACAAACAATTCACTTCATAAAAGTAACATACTTTTGACATGACGGATGTCATAAGTTACATACACATATTATGTGATGCAATACTCTTTCCTACGTTGGAAATGCGTATGCTTATTCAATTAAGTTTAACAAGTTTGTTGTGAATGACAGACAAATGATCAGCATTTGATAAAAACATGAAGGAAATATGGCTGGCACGCTTACCATTAACAACATTCTCATAATAATTACTTATCTCAGGAATTTTTGTGTTTGTGTAACTTACGTGTCTTCATTTTAAATGATAAGAATATCATAAGTAAAATCAGATCACCTTAGAACTCCACGTGATACAATATGTTGTCTCTCAGATCTATTTCCTTAACGATTAATAGAAGTGTGTTAACTACTTCGCTGATTGGTTCTAAACAGCTGCATATAGTGGCTATGTACTGGATAATGCGACACTGGTAAAATGTAGAAGTGACTTGGCAGGGCCAGGTAGCCTGGTGTAGTGTGGTGGGCGCGGTATACAGGTAGGAGCTTTATAAAGGCGGAAGCTGTAGATCAGAGGGTCATAAAGAAGGGTGGTTACTGGAGATGTGTGGGTTATAGACGGCGTTCCGCTGCAGGACAGCTGCCGTAGTTGGTAG
>NC_092234.1:24317291-24329791 GCF_036320965.1 Panulirus ornatus | reverse complement strand
TTCCTACACGTACATATGCCTTACATCCTCGATGAACACTTTTCACTGCTTCTAACAACGTGCCTCCCACACCACATATTCTTAATACCTTCCACAGAGCATCTCCATCAACTCTAACATATGCCTTCTCAAGATCCATAAGTGTTACAGACAAATCCATTTGCTTTTCTAAGTATTTCTCACATACACTCTTCAAAGCAAGCATATGAGCCACACACACACAAACACACACACACACACATATATATATATATATATATATATCGAGGATGTAAGGCATGTGTACGTGTAGAAAGAGAGGAAAGTGATTGGTTCTCAGTGAATGTAGGTTTGCGGCAGGGGTGTGTGATGTCTCCATGGTTTTTTAATTTGTTTATGGATGGGGTTGTTAGGGAGGTAAATGCAAGAGTTTTGGAAAGAGGGGCAAGTATGAAGTCTGTTGGGGATGAGAGAGCTTGGGAAGTGAGTCAGTTGTTGTTCGCTGATGATACAGCGCTGGTGGCTGATTTATGTGAGAAACTGCAGAAGCTGGTGACTGAGTTTGGTAAAGTGTGTTGAAGAAGAAAGTTAAGAGTAAATGTGAATAAGAGCAAGGTTATTAGGTACAGTAGGGTTGAGGGTCAAGTCAATTGGGAGGTGAGTTTGAATGGAGAAAAACTGGAGGAAGTGAAATGTTTTAGATATCTGGGAGTGGATCTGGCAGCGGATGGAACCATGGAAGCGGAAGTGGATCATAGGGTGGGGGAGGGGGCGAAAATTCTGGGGGCCTTGAAGAATGTGTGGAAGTCGAGAACATTATCTCGGAAAGCAAAAATGGGTATGTTTGAAGAAATAGTGGTTCCAACAATGTTGTATGGTTGCGAGGCGTGGGCTATGGATAGAGTTGTGCGCAGGAGGATGGATGTGCTGGAAATGAGATGTTTGAGGACAATGTGTGGTGTGAGGTGGTTTGATCGAGTAAGTAACGTAAGGGTAAGAGAGATGTGTGGAAATAAAAAGAGCGTGGTTGAGAGAGCATAAGAGGGTGTTTTGAAGTGGTTTGGGCACATGGAGAGAATGAGTGAGGAAAGATTGACCATGAGGATATATGTGTCGGAGGTGGAGGGAACGAGGAGAAGAGGGAGACCAAATTGGAGGTGGAAAGATGGAGTGAAAAAGATTTTGTGTGATCGGGGCCTGAACATGCAGGAGGGTGAAAGGAGGGCAAGGAATAGAGTGAATTGGAGCGATGTGGTATACCGGGGTTGACGTGCTGTCAGTGGATTGAATCAAGGCATGTGAAGCGTCTGGGGTAAACCATGGAAAGCTGTGTAGGTATGTATATTTGCGTGTGTGGACGTATGTATATACATGTGTATTGGGGGGGGTGTGGCCATTTCTTTCGTCTGTTTCCTTGCGCTACCTCGCAAACGCGGGAGACAGCGACAAAGTATAATAAAAAAAAAATGATATATATATGTATATATATATATATATATATATATATATATATATATATATATATATATATATATATATATATGTATATATATATATATGTATATATATATATATATATATATATATATATATATATATATATATATATATATATATATATATATATATATATATATATATATATATATATAGATGGTATTGCAGTGGAATTTATTAAAAAAGGGTGTGACTGTATTGTTGACTGGTTCGTAAGGTTATTTAATGTATATATGATTCACGGTGAGGTGCCTGAGGATTGGCGGAATGCTTGCATAGTGCCATTGTACAAAGGCAAAGGGGATATGAGTGAGTGCTCAAATTACAGAGGTATAAGCTTGTTGAGTATTCCTGGTAAATTATATGGGAGGGTATTGATTGAGAGAGCGAAGGCATGTACAGAGCATCAGATTGTGGAAGAGCAGTGTGGTTTCAGAAGTGGCAGAGGATGTGTGGATCAGGTGTTTACTTTGAAGAACGTATGTGAAAAATACTTAGAAAAGGAAATGGATTTGTACGTAACATTTATGGATCTGGATAAGGCATATGATGGAGTTGATAGAGATGCTCTGTGGAAGGTACTAAGAATATATGGTGTGGGAGGCAAGTTGTTAGAAGCAGTGAAAAGTTTTTATCGAGGACGTAAGGCATGTGTACGTGCAGCAAGAGAGGAAAGTGATTGGGTCTCAGTGAATGTAGGCTTGCGGCAGGGGTGTGTGATGTCTCCATGACTGTTTAATTTGTTTATGGATGGAGTTGTTAGGGAGGTAAATGGAAGAGTTTTGGAAAGAGGGGCAAGTATGAAGTCTGTTGTGGATGAGAGAGCTTGGGAAGTGAGTCAGTTGTTCGCTGATGATACAGCGCTGGTGGCTGATTCATGTGAGAAACTGCAGAAGCTGGTGACTGAGTTTGGTAAAGTGTGTGAAAGAAGAGAGTTAAGAGTAAATGTGAATAAGAGCAAGGTTATTAGGTACAGTAGGGTTGAGGGTCAAGTCAATTGAGAGGTAAGTTTGAACGGAGAAATACTGGAGGAAGTAAAGTGTCTTACATATCTGAGAGTGGATCTGGCAGCAGATGGAAGCATGGAAGCGGAAGTTAATCATATGGTGGGGGAGGGGGCGAAAATTCTGGGAGCCTTGAAGAATGTGTGGAGGTGGAGAACATTATCTCGGAAAGCAAAAATGGGTATGTTTGAAGGAATAGTAGTTCCAACAATGTTGTATGGTTGCGAGGCGTGGGCTATGGATAGAGTTATGCGCAGGAGGGTGGATGTGCTGGAAATGAGATGTTTGAGGACAATATGTGGTGTGAGGTGGCTTGATCGAGTAAGTAATGTAAGGGTAAGAGAGATGTGCGTAAATAAGAAGAGCGTGGGTGAGAGGGCAGAAGAGGGTGTTTTGAAATGGTTTGGGCACAAGGAGAGAATGAGTGAGGAAAGATTGACCAAGAGGATATATGTGTCAGAGGTGGAGGGAACGAGGAGAAGAGGGAGACCAAATTGGAGGTGGAAAGATGGAGTGAAAAAGATTTGAGTGATCGGGGCCTGAACATGCAGGAGGGTGAAAGGCGGGTAAGGAATAGAGTGAATTGGATCGATGTGGTATACCGGGGTCGACGTGCTGTCAATGGATTGAATCAGGGCATTTGAAGCGTCTGGGGTAAACCATGGAAAGTTCTTTGGGGTAAGAATGCGGAAAGGGAGCTGTGGTTTCGGGTATTATTGCATGACAGCTAGAGGCTGAGCGTGAACGAATGGGGCCTTTGTTGTCTTTTCCTAGCGCGGCCTCGCACACATGAAGGGGGAGTGGGACGTTATTCCATGTGTGGCGAGGTGGCGATGGGAATAAATAAAGCAAACAGTGTGAATTGTGTGCATGTGTATATATGTGTATGTCTGTGTGTGTATATATATGTGTACATTGAGATGTATGGGTATGTATCTTTGCGTATGTGGACGTGTATGTATATACGTGTGTATGGGGTGGGTTGGGCCACTTCTTTCGTCTATTTCCTTGCGCTACCTCGGAAACGCGGGAGACAGCGACAAAGCAAAATAAATAATAAATAAATAAATAAATATATATATCCCTGGGGATAGGGGAGAAAGAATACTTCCCACGCATTCCTCACATGACGTAGAAGGCGACTAAAGGGGACGGGAGCGAGGGGCCAGAAACCCTCCCCTCCTTGTATTTCAATTTTCTAAAAGGGGAAACAGAAGAAGGAGTCACGCAAAGAGTGTTCATCCTCATTGAAGGCTCAGATTGGGGTGTCTAAATATGTGTGGATGTAACCAAGATGAGAAAAAATGAGAGATAGGTAGTATGTTTGAGGAAAGGAACCTGGATGTTTTGGCTCTTAGTGAAACGAAGCTCAAGGGTAAAGGGGAAGAGTGGTTTGGGAGTGTCTTGTGAGTAAAGTCAGGGGTTAGTGAGAGGACAAGAGCAAGGGAAGGAGTATAACTACTCTTGAATCAGGAGTTGTGGGAGTATGTGATAGAGTGTAAGAAAGTAAACTCTAGATTGATATGGGTAAAACTGAAAGTTGATGGAGAGAGATGGGTGATTATTGGTGCAAATGCACCTGGGCAAGAGAAGAAAGATCATGAGAGGCAAGTGTTTTGGGAGCAGCTGAATGAGTGTGTTAGTGGTTTTGATGCACAAGACCGGGTTATAGTGATGGGTGATTTGAATGCAAAGGTGAGTAATGTAGCAGTTGAGGGAATAATTGGTATACATGGGGTGTTCAGTGTTGTTAATGGAAATGGTGAAGAGCTTGTAGATTTATGAGCTGAAAAAGGACTGGTGATTGGGAATACCTGGTTTAAAAAGCGAGATATACATAAGTATACGTATGTAAGTAGGAGAGATGGCCAGAGAGAGTTATTGGATTACATGTTAATTGATAGACGCACGAAAGAGAGACTTTTGGATGTTAATGTGCTGCGAGGTGCAACTGGAGGGATGTCTGATCATTATCTTGTGGAGGCGAAGGTGAAGATTTGTGGGGCTTTTAAGAAAAGAAGAAAGAATGTTTGGGTGAAGAGAGTGATGAGAGTAAGTGAGCTTGGGAAGGAGACTTGTGTGAGGAAGTACCACAAGAGACTGAGTACAGAATGGAAAAAGGTGAGAACAAAGGAGGTAAGGAGAGTGGGGGAGGAATGGGATGTATTTAGGGAATCAGTGATGGCTTGCGCAAAAGATGCTTGTGGCATGAGGAGCATGGGAGGTGGCTTGATTAGAAAAGGTAGTGAGTGATAGAATGAAGAAGTAAGATTATTAGTAAGAGATAGGCATTTGAACGATTTTTGCAGGGAAAAAATGCAAATGAGTGGGAGAGGTATAAAAGAAAGAGGCAGGAGGTCAAGAGAAACGTGCAAGTGGTAAAAAAGAGGGTAAATGAGAGTTGGGGTGAGAGAGTATCATTAAATTTCAGGGAGAATAAAAAGATGTTTTGGAAGGAGGTAAATAAAGTGCGTAAGACAAGGGAGCAAATGGGAACTTCAGTGAAAGGGGCTAATGGGGAGGTGATGACAAGTAGTGGTGATGTGAGAAGGAGATGGAGTGAGTATTTTGAAGGTTTGTTGAATGTGTTTGATGATAGAGTGGCAGATATAGGGTGTTTTGGTCAAGGTGGTGTGCAAAGTGAGAGGGTTAGGGAAAATGATTTGGTAAATAGAGAAGAGGTAATAAAAGCTTTACGGAAGATGAAAGCCGGCAAAGCAGCAGGTTTGGATGGTATTGCAGTGGAATTTATCAAAAAAGGGGGTGACTGTATTGTTGACTGGTTGGCAAGGTTATTTAATGTATGTATGATTCATGGTGAGGTGCCTGAGGATTGGCGGAATGCTTGCATAGTGCCATTGTACAAAGTCAAAGGGGATAAGAGTGAGTGCTCAAATTACAGAGATATACGTTTGTTGAGTATTCCTGGTAAATTATATGGGAGGGTATTGATTGAGAGGGTGAAGGCATGTACAGAGCATCAGATTGAGGAAGAGCAGTGTGGTTTCAGAAATGGTAGATGACGTGTGGATCATGTGTTTGCTTTGAAGAATGTATGTGAGAAATACTTAGAAAAACAAATGAATTTGTATGTAGCATTTATGGATCTGGAGAAGTAATATGATAGAGTTAATATAGATGCTCTGTGGTAGGTTTTAAGAATATATGGTGTGGGAGGCAAGTTGTTAGAAGCAGTGAAAAGTTTTTATCGAGGATGTAAGGCATGTGCACGTGTAGGAAGAGAGGAAAGTGATTGGTTCTCAGTGAATGTAGGTTTGCGGCAGGGGTGTGTGATGTCTCCATGGTTGTTTAATTTGTTTATCGATGGGGTTGTTATGGGGGTGAATGCAAGAGTTTTGGAAAGAGGGGCAAGTATGCAGTCTGTTGTGCATGAGAGAGCTTGGGAAGTGAGTCAGTTGTTGTTCGCTGATGATACAGCGCTGGTGGCTGATTCATGTGAGAAACTGCAGAAGCTGGTGACTGAGTTTGGTAAAGTGTGTGAAAGAAGAAAGTTAAGAGTAAATGTGAATAAGAGCAAGGTTATTAGGTACAGTAGGGTTGAGGGTCAAGTCAATTGGGAGGTGAGTTTGAATGGAGAAAATCTGGAGGAAGTAAAGTGTTTTAGATATCTGGGAGTGGATCTGGCAGCGGATGGAACCATTGAAGCGGAAGTGAATCATAGGGTGGGGGAGGGGGCGAAAATTCTGGGAGCCTTGAAGAATGTGTGGAAGTCGAGAACATTATCTCGGAAAGCAAAAATGGGTATGTTTGAAGGAATAGTGGTTCCAACAATGTTGTATGGTTGCGAGGCTTGGGCTATGAATAGAGTTGTGCGCAGGAGGGTGGATGTGCTGGAAATGAGATGTTTGAGGACAATATGTGGTGTGAGGTGGTTTGATAGAGTAAGTAATGTAAGGGTGAGAGAGATGTGTGGAAATAAAAAGAGTGTGTCTGAGAGAGCAGAAGAGGGTGTTTTGAAATGGTTTGGTCACATGGAGAGAATGAGTGAGGAAAGATTGACCAAGAGTATATATGTGTCGGAGGTGGAGGGAACGAGGAGAAGAGGGAGACCAAATTGGAGGTGGAAAGATGGAGTGAAAAAGATTTTGTGTGATCGGGGCCTGAACATGCAGGAGGGTGAAAGGAGGGCAAGGAATAGAGTGAATTGGAACGATGTGGTATACCGGGGTTGACGTGCTGTCAGTAGAATCAAGGCATGTGAAGCGTCTGGGGTAAACCATGGAAAGCTGTGTAGGTATGTATATTTGCGTGTGTGGACGTATGTATATACATGTGTATGGTGGGGTTGGGCCATTTCTTTCGTCCGTTTCCTTGCGCTACCTCGCAAACGCGGGAGACAGCGACAAAGTATAATAAAAAAAAAATAATATATATATATATATATATATATATATATATATATATATATATATATATATATATATATATATATATATATATATCCTACCCTCAGCCAGGTACTCAGTTAATCGACCAGGTCCTAGGGAAGGATGAACGGCTGCTACCAGGATTTGAACGTATGCGTTCGACCCCGGCCGACCCGTGAATGCGTCACGAATAGGAACGCTACACCAAGAAATTTCCTCTTATTTTTTCATGCTTGACTGCGCCTCTAATACTTACCTGTAAACATTATGTGTTCTTTCGTGTCCTCCTGAATGTGGGTTCTAGTGATGGCTCAGGCACGGTATGAACTCCAGGTCACACACACACACACACACACACACACACATACACACACACACACAGCGTATAACTTTTTAGATGATACTCACACCGTGAACTTCTTTCACTGTGTCCCGCTATCATTACATTTGCTTGGGGATGATTTTCATCGGTCGTGTTTCTAACCAACTTTAAAATCCATGTAGGACGCTTTAGTTCGTCGATACAATCCTCCTCATCTTTTTACTTGACTAGATTCTCCGGAGCTGACGTTTCACTCCAGATGAATTTATGGAAATGTCATGAACTATAACATGTCTTGTTACAACACAATATCCCTTCGAAGCTTCTCTCCACTTTCTAGTCCTACCAGACTAATCCCTCGTTCTCATATACCTGTCAAATGATGATTCGCCACAGTGACGGCTCTGTCTGCCCTCCACCGTCTATACCTTATCTTCTTTCACTATTGACGTCTTATATAGATCGACATCTCTCGACATATCTCCCATTTTCCACTTTACTTCTGTGGTTGCATCTGAAGGTGCCCTCGCAGCTCCATTCAAATTTACAAAGAAGTCGTCATATAAGTAATGTATATCATGAATGAACTGTTTCTCAATCAATGTTCCCAAAGAAATTCTCTCGTTCCGTATGGTTACCAAGATCATATCTCCCTCCTATTTGAGTCCAATTCATCTCAGATATTTTGACATCCTCTTTTCCCTTGGAATATAACTCAGGCTTTATATAATCATATTTCCCAGTATATGTATCATATCTGGTATCATCAATAATCTTCCTGCTGCGTGTGCAGATAAAACCTAATAATGATGGTTTATTAGCCTCTTTGACTAATGTGTTCATTGACATGCTGATGCAGACCAATTCACCAGCATACATTCGAAGAACTTGTACCTCGATGATTATCTACTACCATGAGAATCTAAAGTCTCTCATTAGAGTATAGTTGTCCCGGCAGAGTTGTATGGATGCGATGCCTTGATCCTATATCAAAGAGTACGGAAAAGGGTTGATGGGCTGCGAATGAAATGTTTAATAAGTGGTGTGAGGAAGGCTAATTGAGTATGTAATATCAGGGCAAGAGAAAGAGGCATGGTAGTGAGTGGAGCATGGTTTACAGAGCTGAAGACGGCGTGCTGAACTGGATGAGTTAAGAGAGGACTAAGAGGGCATGCATTTCAGAATTGGAGGAGACAAGGAAGAGGGAGAAGACTGAACTGAAGGCGGATATATCAAATGAATGATGCTCTAAAGGGTCGGATACTGACATTCCGGGTGGATGTGAGGTGTACACGAGATAGTGTAAACTGTATAGATGTGGTATACAGTGGGCGACTCGCCATCACTGGGCTGAACCAGTGGTCAGGGGAAACCGCAGAAAGGTCTCTGGAGCTTGGGTGTGGTTAGGTAAACTGAACGTGACAGTTACGGTGTGGATGTGACCAAATGAGGCCACTCTTCTGATGTCTCCGGAGCTACTTTGGTAAATGGGAAACGACGAACAAGTATGAACAAAGAACGGTTGCTGGACTCCGCTTGCTTGAAGGTCTTCCTCAAGTGAAGGGCCGCTCTTGGCGAGGGTGTTAACGACAGGGAATACGGTCTCGTTACGGCACTTCTTGCTTCAAGAGTCCATCCCTCGCCTCCTACTGAGCTGCAGGAGCCCCTGGTAGAATTCCTGAGGTAGTAGCCGTAGGATACGTCTTGCGAAAGGGGTCCTGGGTCTGAAATACATCATCCCCTGGGGATAAGAGAGAAAAGCGCTGCACACGCATCCCCAGCCTGTCCCAAAAGGCTACTAAGAGAGGCGTTATCATGTGCACATTAGGTACGCCAATGCGCACAGGTACGTGTGTTCCATGAGTATCCATATATCGGCGTCCAACGCTAGCGGGATGGCCGAGGTGGGTGGCATATTGGCCTATCAATATACATCACCACTCCAACAATACCAATTAAAATCCCGGAGCTTTATTAATTGCATCGGCTTCCTTACACAGAGGCCCAGGAATGTCGGCTGTATTTTTAATTCCGCCCCCTACCCCAGGACCAGTCGTCATTATAGCCTCTATTGATGGATCGAACATACACGGACCGAAAGCTCTTGGGCAAAGTGGGGATTAGCCATCGCGGTATTTATATCATCTTGATCGATCAGTTTATTTCAGCGTTTAATCTCACGCAGAAATAAATCTTTAAACGCTTTCAAATTGAATCGTATTGGTTCTTACCGAAAGGAACTGGTGGTTCCGCCTGAGTTAAATCATAAAAGAAATGCCTTTAGGTTTTAATCGGGTAATAAACCCATTGCCATGCGCGGGAGTGTTTCCCATTTTCTTTATCAGTGTCCTGCGGACCATTTTCTTCGAGGAGTAACTGCGTGCCCCCGCTGTTCGAGCGACGGTGCGGGAGCATCAATCTCTCCTTGTTGGTATTAGAGTGGCCTCCCTGCTATCATCACCACCGTAATGGGGGTCACTTGAGACGCCTCACTGCCTTCCTCTGATCACACCGGATACACCGTGCTGGCTGCGGCCTGCACTCGGCTCCTGATGGGCTTTGTACTGCGGGCGATGTCCGTGGCTGCTGATGGCTCAGTACTGCATGTGATATTGCCTGGATGGCTATCAGGTTCAGATTGTCTGGTTATCTTCCTTAGTACAAGTAGACTAATGGAGGAATCTGGTAGTCTCCTAACCCCTGGGAAGTCACTGGTCAACCCATAACAAGTTAGCAATGATAACTGATGTGAGATTCCATTTAAAGTACATCGTGACTGTGTAATTACATGTCGACCAAGAATAAATCACTTGATTTTCTTCAGTTTTTTTACCATGTTCGTTTCTAACTGATTGCATGCACACAATCTTATGATATGTATGAGATTAACGTGTCTGCAATCTAAGCGACTGGAAAATTATACATGGTACATGGAGTGAAATATACATCAATTCTTACAAAGACTTGGGAATCTGATTACGTCAGTGGATAGAAATAGATTTGGAAAACATAGCTTAGAATACAATGCATAAAAGGTATCAATGATGTCCACATAATGGGTGATCTGTATCATAATAGCTCCAAATAGGTTCTCGAGGGTCCGATTAAATTTGGACTTCTTAAGTAGGAATATATATGATAGTGCCGCACTCTTGGGAGTCCAGAAAGTTTGAAGGCTACACGCAACATATGAAATGAAGTCTCGAAGTAGTGTAAGGGTGTAATCAACGGTGTAACAGAGTAAACAGAGTGTCGTGGTGCACGAGGAAATGTGGTGGAAAGTGCGAAGGTTTACCGCGGGGAAGAAAGGTGAATTTAGGGATGATGTTAGTGAAGTGAAAAGTTCTGGTGGTGATGGTGGTCTACGGTATGCCATGGCTGGAGGGTCTGGTTCCATAGTGGTGGTGGTGGTCCGCAGTATGCTATGGCTGGAGGGTCTGGTCCCACAACGGGGGTGGTGGTCCTTGGTACCAGGGGGTTTGAGAGTCTGGTCCAACAATGGTGGTGGTGGTCCGTTATATGCCAGTGCTGCAGGATCTGTTCCCAAATTGGTGGCGGTCCGTGTTGAAGGGTCTAGTCCTACAGTGGCGGTGGTCAGTGGTATCCCAGGGGAGCGGAGATAATGTGATGGATATATCGGTAGAGCAGCTAATGATAGATGTTATGGTATGGGTAGGGATATTTCTTAGGCCTGTCGGAGGCATACATCAGCGCTGATTTTATTCTTGATTCTGTTCTTGAAGTTAGGAACCTGTCCTTGACGTAGGTGAACTATTCTTGAAGTTGGGACTTGTTTTTAATGTACAGGACCTGTTCTTACTGATGTTGGAAAGCTGGCCTTAACGTAGAGGAACTTTTCTTCCTCATGTTGGGGACTGACCTAACGTAGGGAAACTGTTCTTCTTGATGTTGGGGGCCTGTCCTGGTCATTGATGTTGGCGAGGACCTGTTCTTAAACGTAGGGGACTCATCACTGAGTAGGGTAACTGCATCTAAAAAAAGAAAAAGTGCCTCCCTGCATGACTCTGTGTCCCAAGATTTTGGTATTCATCCCTGATTCTTAGTGGACTGGGACCAGAGTCGGTAATGTAGGAAATGGCAGTATCATCAGTGGCAATGTGGGGCCTTCCATTTGTGAACGTCTATTACCAAAACAATAATACAGAAAGCAAGGACAGTGATATCCGTCACAATGCTGTTCTTTCTAATGATAATCCTTTATCTCGTTTAACATCTTAGGTTTGGCGCCATAGTCCAGGTGAATGTGTTATATCGGCGCGTCGAGTTAAACGAATTCAAATACCTTCCATAGATTGAGAAAATCTATTTGCTGCTACGCCTAGGTGTCCAAAGACACTTGTGAGGGAATTCTTGTGCCAGAATCCCTTCTGAAGTCCCATCCTCCACAATCATCTACTCAAGTGGGGGCAGAAGGATGAGAATACAATTGATTATCTGTTAACTTCCCTTGACCTACAGATGGACACTTGGGAAAAGCCTCTTGTGACCAGGAGGCACAGATCAAGTGCACTAGGACGAGTTCCAATAAAGATCCCCAGAATTCTTTAACATCGAGTGTATGGTCATGCCTCACCTTGGTGACGGACTCTCCGTGCCTGATTTCTTTGCCTGCTCAGTGTTCCTCTGGAATGAAGAGAATATATGTTTCCTTTGTATGTGTCTATAGACGTATTTTTCTTTTTCCACTGGAAGGTGGATCAGCTGTGTATCTGTTATTCTAACAATGGGTTATAAGGAATTTTCAAGAGATGAAGTTGTGGACAAGGTTATCATCTTTGTCGTGTGAGGCACAGTGTCCAGGGAGTTTGACCTTTCACAGTTCTAAGTTTCCCTCAAGTGTTCTTATGCAGGTGTGTTAGCTGATCCAACTATTCCAATCTAGCTTTTATATTTCTTCTGATGGTTCGTTTCTCGTGCAGCTGACCTGTTTCTGAGTTCTTTTATAATTTCAAAGATTCGGTTTCTTCGTTTTTAGTTTTAGTTTGATTGATATGGTTGTTTTGTTCAATGTTCTTCCATGTTTATGTTCGGATCTGTCCAGGACAAGATGATGGTGGGTGCGTACATAAATGGATCTCTCTGGTGGTGTTCAGCTTCCAGATTGGTAGAGCGCTGATAAGACATAAGCCACATGTTCTATTTTTCAGAAATTTTATTTTTCTTAATCAGCCTTCCTCATATTCCACGTCCGGTATTTTGGTGGAGCGGGAGTAACTTGGACATTGGTCAGTACAAGAAAAGTGTATAATTCGTAAGAGTGTTATGTTCAACGGCTGTAAAAATCCTGAA
>NC_092234.1:24294791-24309791 GCF_036320965.1 Panulirus ornatus | reverse complement strand
AAGGAACAGAGAATTGGGCCAGGTGAGGGTATTCCCTCAAGGCCCAGTCCTCTGTTCTTAACGCTACCTCGCTAATGCGGGAAATGGCGAATAGTTTGAAAGAAAAAGATATATATATATATATATATATATATATATATATATATATATATATATATATATATATTATATATATATATATATATATATATATATATATATATATATATATATATATGCAAGAGTAAATGCAAGAGTTTTGGAAAGAGGGGCAAGTATGAAGTCTGTTGGGGATGAGAGAGCTTGGGAAGTGAGTCAGTTGTTGTTCGCTGATGATACAGCGCTGGTGGCTGATTCATGTGAGAAACTGCAGAAGCTGGTGACTGAGTTTGGTAAAGTGTGTGGAAGAAGAAAGTTAAGAGTAAATGTGAATAAGAGCAAGATTATTAGGTACAGTAGGGTTGATGGTCAAGTCAATTGGGAGGTGAGTTTGAATGGAGAAAAACTGGAGGAAGTGAAGTGTTTTAGATATCTGGGAGTGGATCTGGCAGCGGATGGAACCATGGAAGCGGAAGTGGACCATAGGGTGGGGGAGGGGGCGAAAATTCTGGGAGCCTTGAAGAATGTGTGGAAGTCGAGAACATTATCTCGGAAAACAAAAATGGCTATGTTTGAAGGAATAGTGGTTCCAACAATGTTGTATGGTTTTGAGGCGTGGGCTATGGATAGAGTTGTGCGCAGATGGATGGATGTGCTGGAAATGAGATGTCTGAGGACAATGTGTGGTGTGAGGTGGTTTGATCGAGTAAGTAACGTAAGGGTAAGAGAGATGTGTGGAAATAAAAAGAGCGTGGTTGAGAGAGCAGAAGAGGGTGTTTTGAAATGGTTTGGGCACATGGAGAGAATGAGTGAGGAAAGGTTGACTAAGAGGATATATGTGTCGGAGGTGGAGGGAACGAGGAGAAGAGGGAGACCAAATTGGAGGTGGAAAGATGGAGTGAAAAAGATTTTGTGTGATCGGGGCCTGAACATGCAGGAGGGTGAAAGGAGAGCAAGGAATAGGGTGAATTGGATCGATGTGGTATACCGGGGTTGACGTGCTGTCAGTGGATTGAATCAGGGCATGTGAAGCGTCTGGGGTAAACCATGGAAAGCTGTGTAGGTATGTATATTTGCGTGTGTGAACGTATGTATATACATGTGTATGGGGGGGGTTGGGCCATTTCTTTCGTCTGTTTCCTTGCGCTACCTCGCAAAAGTGGGAGACAGCGACAAAGTATAAAAAAAAAAATATATATATATATATATATATATATATATATATATATATATATATATATATATATATATATATATATCTTTTTTTCTTCATTTTGCTTTGTCGCTGTCTCCCGCGTTTGCGAGGTAGCGCAAGGAAACAGACGAAAGAAATGGCCCAACCCACCCCCATACACATGTATATACATACGTCCACACACGCAAATATACATACCTACACAGCTTTCCATGGTTTACCCCAGACGCTTCACATGCCCTGATTCAATCCACTGACAGCACGTCAACCCCGGTATACCACATCGATCCAATTTACTCTATTCCTTGCTCTCCTTTCACCCTCCTGCATGTTCAGGCCCCGATCACACAAAATCTTTTTCACTCCATCTTCCCACCTCCAGTTTGGTCTCCCACTTCTCCTCGTTACCTCCACCTCCGACACATATATCCACTTGGTCAATCTTTCCTCACTTATTCTCTCTATGTGCCCAAACCATTTCAAAACACCCTCTTCTGCTCTCTCAACCACGCGTTTTTATTTCCACACATCTCTCTTACCCTTACGTTACTTACTCGATCAAACCACCTCACACCATACATTGTCCTCAAACATCTCATTTCCAGCACATCCATCCTCCTACGCACAACTCTATTCATAGCCCACGCCTCGCAACCATACAACATTGTTGGAACCACTATTCCTTCAAACATAGCCATTTTTGCTTTCCGAGATAATGTTCTCGACTTCCACACATTCTTCAAGGCTCCCAGGATTTTCGCCCCCTCCCCCACCCTATGATCCACTTCCGCTTCCATGGTTCCATCCGCTGCCAGATCCACTCCCAGATATCTAAAACACTTTACTTCCTCCAGTTTTTCTCCATTCAAACTTACCTCCCAATTGACTTGACCCTCAACCCTACTATACCTAATAACCTTGCTCTTATTAACATTTACTTTTAACTTTCTTCTTTCACACACTTTACCAAACTCAGTCACCAGCTTCTGCAGTTTCTCACATGAATTAGCCACCAGCGCTGTATCATCAGCGAACAACAACTCACTCACTTCCCAAGTTCTCTCATCCCCAACAGACTTCATACTTGCCCCTCTTTCCAAAACTCTTGCATTCACCTCCCTAACAAACCCATCCATAAACAAATTAAACAACCATGGAGACATCACACAGCCCTGCCGCAAACCTACATTAACTGTGAACCAATCACTTTCCTCTCTTCCTACAAGTACACATGCCTTACATCCTCGATAAAAACTTTTCACTGCTTCTAACAACTTGCCTCCCACACCATATATTCTTAATACCTTCCACAGACATCTCTATCAACTCTCTCATATGCCTTCTCCAGATCCATAAATGCTACATACAAATCCATTTGCTTTTCCAAGTATTTCTCACATACATTCTTCAAATCAAACACCTGATCCACACATCCTCTACCACTTCTGAAACCACACTGCTCTTCCACAATCTGATGCTCTGTACATGCCTTCATCCTCTCAATCAATACCCTCCCAAATAATTTACCAGGAATACTCAACAAACTTATACCTCTGTAATCTGAGCACTCACTCTTATCCCCTTTGCCTTTGTACAATGGCACTATGCACGCATTCCGCCAATCCTCAGGCACCTCACCATGAGTCATACATACATTAAATAACCTTACCAACCAGTCAATAATACAGTCACCCCCTTTTTTAATAAATTCCACTGCAATACCATCCAAACCTGCTGACTTGCCGGCTTTCATCTTCCGCAAAGCTTTTACTACCTCTTCTCTGTTTACCAAATCATTTTCCCTAACCCTCTCACTTTGCACACCACCTCGACCAAAACACCCTATATCTGCCACTCTATCATCAAACACATTCAACAAACCTTCAAATTACTCACTCCATCTCCTTCTAACATCACCACTACTTGTTATCACCTCCCCATTTGCGCCCTTCACTGAAGTTCCCATTTGCTCCCTTGTCTTACGCACTTTATTTACCTCCTTCCAGAACATCTTTTTATTCTCCCTAAAATTTAATGATACTCTCTCACCCCAACTCTCATTTGCCCTCTTTTTCACCTCTTGCACCTTTCTCTTGACCTCCTGTCTCTTTATTTTATACATCTCCCCCTCAATTGCATTTAATGATACTCTCTCACCCCAACTCTCATTTGCCCTCTTTTTCACCTCTTGCACCTTTCTCTTGACCTCCTGTCTCTTTCTTTTATACATCTCCCACTCATCTGCATCCCTGGGGATAGGAGTGAAAGAATGCTTCCCACGCATTCCTCGCGTGTCGTAGAAGGCGACTAGAGGGGACGGGAGCGTGGGGCCAGATATCCTCCTCTCCTTGTATTTCTAAGTTTCTTAAATGGGAAACAGAAGAAGGAGTCACGCGGGTAGTGCTCATCCTCCTCGAAGGCTCAGACTGGGGTGTCTAAATGTTAGTGGACGTAACCAAGATGTGAAAAAAGGAGAGATAGATAGTATGTTTAAGGAAAGGAACCTGGATGTTTTGGCTCTCAGTGAAACGAAGCTAAAGGGTAAAGGGGAAGAGTGGTTTGGGAATGTCTTGGGAGTAAAGTCAGGAGTTAGTGAGAGGACAAGAGCAAGGGAAGGAGCAGCAGTACTCCTGAAACAGGAGTTGTGGGAGTATGTGATAGAATGTAAGAAAGTAAATTCTCGATTAATATGGGTAAAACTGAAAGTTGATGGAGAGAGATGGGTGATTATTGGTGCATATGCACCTGGGCATGAGAAGAAAGATCATGAGAGGCAAGTGTTTTGGGAGCAGCTGAATGAGTGTGTTAGTGGTTTTGATGCACGAGACCGGGTTATAGTGATGGGTGATTTGAATGCAAAGGTGAGTAATGTGGCAGGTGAGGGAATAATTGGTATACATGGGGTGTTCAGTGTTGTAAATAGAAATGGTGAAGAGCTTGTAGATTTATGTGCTGAAAAAGGACTGGTGATTGGGAATACCTTCTTTAAAAAGGGAGATATACATAAGTATACGTGTGTAAGTACGAGAGATGGCCAGAGAGCGTTATTGGATTACGTGTTAATTGACAGGCGCGCGAAAGAGAGACTTTTGGATGTTAATGTGCTGAGAGGTGCAACTGGAGGGATGTCTGATCATTATCTTGTGGAGGTTAAGGTGAAGATTTGTATGGGTTTTCAGAAAAGAAGAGTGAATGTTGGGGTGAAGAGGGTGGTGAGAGTAAGTGAGCTTGGGAAGGAGACTTGTGTGAGGAAGTACCAGGAGAGACTGAGTACAGAATGGAAAAAGGTGAGAACAATGGAAGTAAGGGGAGTGGGGGAGGAATGGGATGCATTTAGGGAATCAGTGATGGATTGCGCATAAGATGCTTGTGGCATGAGAAGAGTGGGATGTGGGTTGATTAGAAAGGGTAGTGAGTGGTGGGATGAAGAAGTAAGATTATTAGTGAAAGAGAAGAGAGAGGCATTTGGACGATTTTTGCAGGAAAAAAAAAAAAAAAAAAAAAAATGTATATATATATATATATATATATATATATATATATATATATATATATATATATATATATATATATATATATATATATATATATATATATATATATATATATATATATATATATATATATATATATATATATATATATATATATATATATATATATATATATATGTGTCGGAGGTGGAGGGAACGAGGAGAAGTGGGAGACCAAATTCGAGGTGGAAAGATGGAGTGAAAAAGATTTTGTGTGATCAGGGCCTGAACATGCAGGAGGGTGAAAGGAGGGCAAGGAATAGAGTGAATTGGATCGATGTGGTATACCGGGGTTGACGTGCTGTCAGTGGATTGAATCAGGGCATGTAAAGCGTCTTTGGTAAACCATGGAAAGCTGTGTAGGTATGTATATTTGCGTGTGTGGACGTATGTATATACATGTGTATGTGGGTGGGTTGGGCCATTTCTTTCGTCTGTTTCCTTGCGCTACCTCGCAAACGCGGGAGACAGCGAAAAAAAAATATACATATATATACATATATATATATATATATATATATATATATATATATATATATATATATATATATATATATATATATATATATATATGTATATATATATATATATATTATCCCTGGGGAGAGGGGATTAAGAATACATCCCACGTATTCCCTGCGTGTCGTAGAAGGCGACTAAAAGGGGAGGGAGCGGGGGGCTGGAAATCCTCCTCTCTCTCTTTTTTTTTTTCTTTTAATTTTCCAAAAGAAGGAACAGAGGGGGCCAGGTGAGGATATTCCAAAAAAGGCCCAGTCCTCTGTTCTTAACGCTACCTCGCTATCGCGGGAAATGGCGAATAGTATGAAAAAAAAAAAAAAAAAAAAAAAAAAATATATATATATATATATATATATATATATATATATATATATATATTTTTTTTTCCTTTGTCGCTGTCTCCCGCGTTTGCGAGGTAGCGCAAGGAAACAGACGAAAGAAATGGCCCAACCCACCCCCATACACATGTATATACATACGTCCACACACGCAAATATACATACCTACACAGCTTTCCATGGTTTACCCCAGACGCTTCACATGCCTTGATTCAATCCACTGACAGCACGTCAACCCCGGTATACCACATCTCTCCAATTCACTCTATTCCTTGCCCTCCTTTCACCCTCCTGCATGTTCAGGCCCCGATCACACAAAATCTTTTTCACTCCATCTTTCCACCTCCAATTTGGTCTCCCTCTTCTCCTCGTTCCCTCCACCTCCGACACGTATATCCTCTTGGTCAATCTTTCCTCACTCATTCTCTCCATGTGACCAAACCATTTCAAAACACCCTCTTCTGCTCTCTCAACCACGCTCTTTTTTTTTCCACACATCTCTCTTACCCTTACGTTACTTACTCGATCAAACCACCTCACACCACACATTGTCCTCAAACATCTCATTTCCAGCACATCCATCCTCCTGCGCACAACTCTATCCATAGTCCACGCCTCGCAACCATACAACATTGTTGGAACCACTATTCCTTCAAACATACCCATTTTTGCTTTCCGAGATAATGTTCTCGACTTCCACACATTGTTCAAGGCCCCCAGAATTTTCGCCCCCTCCCCCAACCTATGATCCACTTCCGCTTCCATGGTTCCATCCACTGCCAGATCCACTCCCAGATATCTAAAACACTTTAATTCCTCCAGTTTTTCTCCATTCAAACTCACCTCCCAATTGACTTGACCCTCAATCCTACTGTACCTAATAACCTTGCTCTTATTCACATTTACTCTTAACTTTCACACACTTTACCAAACTCAGTCACCAGCTTCTGCAGTTTCTCACATGAATCAGCCACCAGCGCTATATCATCAGCGAACAACAACTGAATCACTTCCCAAGCTCTCTCATCCCCAACAGACTTCATACTTGCCCCTCTTTCCAAAACTCTTGCATTCACCTCCCTAACAACCCCATCCATATGATGAAGAACCTGGCCAATCCTAAATATTTAAGTCCTCCGGAAACTCTGCCAACTCACAGACGCGTTCGTCTTGCCATTAAAGCGTGGAGTATGCGTCAAAGAGCACCATCTTGGGTCCAGGCAACAGTCAAAAGGGACCCACATCCCCTCCTCAAGCTGAAGAATGGCTGCTCTCAACCATGGTCACATCTTAAGCGTCGCGTCATGAGAAGAATCATAATGGAGTTGCACGGACTGTGATCCTTGCTGTGGTTACAAGAATCTTCTTCCGCCCACCAGTGATGCTACTACGTTTGTGAATCAAGAACCATTGCAATACAAACCTCGCCAGGTGGTAGAGTGTCCCGCAGTGTATCGAGACAGACTTCCCCAGAACTTTTTTAAAGGGGAAGTAAATGTTTATAGTTTTGTTACTGGAGTGATAGTTTTCATACATGGTGCTTTGACAAGAAAATAGTGAAATTGGAAAAAATGTAGCTTAGACATTGAAGCTTATTGATATAGTGGTTAAATTGATGAGAACTACTATTGACGTTTGTGTAAATGAAATATACATTTCCCTTTTCCATAGCCAGAGGTTGAACCATTATGTGACATTCATTTTTTCATATCATTTCAAGCTACAAGTTTCAGTTTTCAAAATTATTTCTTATATTTTTCATATGTATATATATGTATATTTGTGTGTGTGTGTATATATGTGCGTATGTATGTGTATGTATATATATATATGTATATATATATATATATATATATATATATATATATATATATATATATATATATATATATATATATATATATATATATATATATATATATATATAGGGGATAGGGGAGAAAGAATACTTCCCACGTATTCCCTGCGTGTCGTAGAAGGCGACTAAAAGGGGAGGGAGCGGGGGGCTGGAAATCTTCCCCTCTCTTTTTTTTTTTTTTTTTTTTTTTTTTTTTTTCCAAAACAAGGAACAGAGAAGGGGGCCAGGTGAGGATATTCCCTCCAAGGCCCAGTCCTCTGTTCTTAACGCTACCTCGCTAACGCGGGAAATGGCGAATAGTTTGAAAGAAAGATATATATATATATATATATATTATCCCTGGGGATAGGGGTGAAAGAATAATTCCCACGCATTCCTCGCGTGTCGTAGAAGGCGACTAGAGGGGACGGGAGTGGGGGGCCAGAAATCCTCCGCTCCTTGTATTTTCTAACTTTCTGAAATGGGAAACAGAAGAAGGAGTCACGCGGGGAGTGCTCATCCTCCTCGAAGGCTCAGAGTGGGGTGTCTAAAATGTGTGTGGATGTAACCAAGATGTGAAAAAAGGAGAGATAGGTAGTATGTTTGAGGAAAGGAACCTGGATGTTTTGGCTCTGAGTGAAACGAAGCTCAAGGGTAAAGGTGAAGAGTGATTTGGGAATGTCTTGGGAGTAAAGTCAGGGGTTAGTGAGAGGACAAGAACAAGGGAAGGAGTAGCAGTACTCCTGAAACAGGAGTTGTGGGAGTATGTGATAGAATGTAAGAAAGTAAATTCTCGATTAATATGGGTAAAACTGAAAGTTGATGGAGAGAGATGGGTGATTATTGGTGCATATGCACCTGGGCATGAGAAGAAAGATCATGAGAGGCAAGTGTTTTGGGAGCAGCTGAATGAGTGTGTTAGTGGTTTTGATACACGAAAACGGTTTATAGTGATGGGTGATTTGAATGCAAAGGTGAGTAATGTGGCAGGTGAGGGAATAATTGGTATACATGGGGTGCTCAGTGTTGTAAATAGAAATGGTGAAGAGCTTGTAGATTTATGTGCTGAAAAAGGACTGGTGATTGGGAATAGCTTGTTTAAAAAGCGAGATATATATAAGTATACGTATGTAAGTAAGAGAGATGGCCAGAGAGCGTTATTGGATTACGTGTTAATTGACAGGCGCGCGAAAGAGAGACTTTTGGATGTTGATGTGCTGAGAGGTGCAACTGGAGGGATGTTTGATCATTATCTTGTGGAGGTTAAGGTGAAGATTTGTATGGGTTTTCAGAAAAGAAGAGTGAATGTTGGGGTGAAGAGGGTGGTGAGAGTAAGTGAGCTTGGGAAGAAGACTTGTGTGAGGAAGTACCAGGAGAGACTGAGTACAGAATGGAAAAAGGTGAGAACAATGGAGGTAAGGGGAGTGGGGGAGGAATGGGATGTATTTAGGGAATCAGTGATGGATTGCGCAAAAGATGCTTGTGGCATGAGAAGAGTGGGAGGTGGGTTGATTAGAAAGGGTAGTGAGTGGTGGGATGAAGAAGTAAGATTATTAGTGAAAGAGAAGAGAGATGCATTTGGACGATTTTTGCAGGGAAAAAATGCTATTGAGTGGGAGATGTATAAAAGAAAGAGACAGGAGGTCAAGAGAAAGGTGCAAGAGGTGAAAAAGAGGGCAAATGTGAGTTGGGTGAGAGAGTATCATTAAATTTTAGGGAGAATATAAAGATGTTCTGGAAGGAGGTAAATAAAGTGCGTAAGACAAGGGAGCAAATGGGAACTTCAGTGAAGGGCGCAAATGGGGAGGTGATGACAAGTAGTGGTGATGTGAGAATTATATGGAGTGAGTATTTTGAAGGTTTGTTGAATTTGTTTGATGATAGAGTGGCAGATATTGGGTGTTTTGGTCGAGGTGGTGTGCAAAGCGAGAGGGTTAGGGAAAATGATTTGGTAAACAGAGAAGAGGTAGTAAAAGCTTTGCGGAAGATGAAAGCCGGCAAGGCAGCAGGTTTGGATGGCATTGCAGTGGAATTTATTAAAAAAGGGGGTGACCGTATTATTGACTGGTTGGTAAGGTTATCTAATGTATGTATGACTCATGGTGAGGTGCCTGAAGATTGGCGGAATACGTGTATAGTGCCATTGTACAAAGGCAAAGGGGATAAGAGTGAGTGCTCAAATTACAGAGGTATAAGTTTGTTGAGTATTCGTGGTAAATTTATGGGAGGGTATTGATTGAGAGGGTGAAGGCATGTACAGAGCATCAGATTGGGGAAGAGCAGTGTGGTTTCAGAAGTGGTAGAGGATTTGTGGATCAGGTGTTTGCTTTGAAGAATGTATGTGAGAAATACTTAGAGAAGCAAATGGATTTGTATATAGCATTTATGGATCTGGAGAAGGCATATGATAGAGTTGATAGAGATGCTCTGTGGAAGGTATTAAGAATATATGGTGTGGGAGGCAAGTTGTTAGAAGCAGTGAAAAGTTTTTATCGAGGATTTAAGGCATGTGTACGTGTAGGAAGAGAAGAAAGTGATTGGTTCTCAGTGAATGTAGGTTTGCGGCAGGGGTGTGTGATGTCTCCATGGTTGTTTAATTTGTTTATGGATGGGTTTGTTAGGGAGGTAAATGCAAGAGTTTTGGAAAGAGGGGCAAGTATGAAGTCTGTTGGGGATGATAGGGCTTGGGAAGTGAGTCAGTTGTTGTTCGCTGATGATACAGCGCTGGTGGCTGTTTCATGTGAGAAACTGCAGAAGCTGGTGACTGAGTTTGGTAGAGTGTGTGAAAGAAGAAAGTTAAGAGTAAATGTGAATAAGAGCAAGGTTATTAGGTACAGTAGGGTTGAGGGTCAAGTCAATTGTGAGGTAAGTTTGATCGGATTAAAACTGGAGGAAGTAAAGTGTTTTAGATATCTGGGAGTGGATCTGGCAGCGGATGTAACCATGGAAGCGGAAGTGGATCATAGGGTGGGGAGGGGGGGAAAATTCTGGGAGCCTTGAAGAATGTGTGGAAGTCGAGAACATTATCTCGGAAAGCAAAAATGGGTATGTTTGAAGGAATATTGGTTCCAACAATGTTGTATGGTTGCGAGGCGTGGGCTACGGATAGAGTTGTGCGCAGGAGGATGGATGTGCTGGAAATGAGATGTTTGAGGACAATGTGTGGTGTGAGGTGGTTTGATGGAGTAAGTAACGTAAGGGTAAGAGAGATGTGTGGAAATATAAAGAGCGTGGTTGAGAGAGCAGAAGAGGGTGTTTTGAAATGGTTTGGGCACATAGAGAGAATGAGTGAGGAAAGATTGACCAAGAGGATATATGTGTCGGAGGTGGAGGGAACGAGGAGAAGTGGGAGACCAAATTGGTGTTGGAAAGATGGAGTGAAAGAGATTTTGTGTGATCGGGGCCTGAACATGCAGGAGGGTGAAAGGCGGGCAAGGAATAGAGTGAATTGGATCGATGTGGTATACCGGGGTTGACGTGCTGTCAGTGGATTGAATCAGGGCGTGTGAAGCGTCTGGGGTAAACCATGGAAAGCTGTGTAGGTATGTATATTTGCGTGTGTGGACGTATGTATATACATGTGTGTGGGGGTGGGTTGGGCCATTTCTTTCGTCTGTTTCCTTGCGCTACCTCGCAAACGCAGGATACAGCGACAAAGCAAAAAAAAAAAAAAAAAATATATATATATATATATATATATATATATATATATATATATATATATATATATATATATATATATATATATATATTCCTATGAATCCACGGGGAAAATGAAACACGAAAAGTTCCCAAGTGCACTTTCGTGTAATAATCACATCATCAGGGGAGCCACGAGAGAGAAATACAACAGTCAATTGATAAACATCGTACAATGGCACTATGCAAGTATTCCGTCAGTCCTCAGGCACCTCACCATGAGTTATACATACATAAGATAACCTTACTAACCAGTCAACAATACAGTCACCCCCTTTTTTAATAAACTACACTGTAATACCATCCAAACCCGCTGCCTTGCCGGCCTTCATCTTCCGCAAGGCTTTTCCTATATCCTCTCTGTTTACCAAATCATTCTCCCTAACCCTCTCACTTTGCACATCACCTCAACTTAATCACCCCATATCTGCCACTCTATCATAAAACACATTCAACAAACCTTCAAAATACTTACTCCATCTCCTTCTCACTTCACCACTACTTGTTATCACCTTCCCATCAGCCCCCTTCACTGATGTCCCTGTTCCCTTGTCTTACGTAATATATTTACCTCCTTTTAAAATGTCTTTTTATTCTCCTTAAAATTAAATGATACCCTCTCACAACAACGCTCATTTGCCCTCTTTATCACCTCTTGCTCCCTTCTCTTGATCTCCTGCGTCTTTGTTTTATACTTCTTCCAGTCATTTGCATCATTTCCCTGCAAAAATCGACCAAATGCCTCTCTCTTCTCTTTCATTGATAATCTTACTTCTTCATTCAACCACTCACTGCCCTTTCTAATCTGCCTACCTCCCACGCTTCTCATGCCACAAGAATCTTTTGCAGAAGTCATCACTGCTTCCCTAAATACATCCCATTCCTCCCTCGCTCCCCTTACGTCCTTTGTTCTCATCTTTTTCCATTCTCTACTCAGTCTCTCTTGGTATTTCCTCACACAAATCTCCTTCCCAAGCTCACTTACTCTCCCCACTCTGTTCACCCCAACATTCTCTTTTCTTTTCTGGAAACCTCTACAAATCTTCACTTTCTCCTCCAGAAGGTAATGATCAGACATCCCTCCAGTTGCACCTCTCAGCACATTAACATCCAAAAGTCTTTCGCGCGCCTATCAATTAACACGTAATCGAATAACGCTCTCTGGCCATCTCTCCTTCTCAAATACGTATACTTATGTATATATCTCTTTTTAAACCAGGTATTCCCAATCAACACTCCTTTTACACCACATGAATCTACAAGCTCTTCGCCAATTCCTTTTACAACACTGAACACCCCATGTATACCAATTATTCCCTCAACTGCCACAATACTCAACTTTGCATTTAAATCACCCATCACTATAACTCTTTCACGTGCATCAAAACCACTAACACACTCACTCAGCTGCTCCCAAAACATTTGCCTCTCATGATCTTTCTTCTCATGCCCAGGTGCATATGCACCAATAATCACCACTCTCTCTCCATCCACTTTCAGTTTTACCCGTATCAATCTAGAGTTTACTTTCTTTCACTCTATCACATACTCGCACCACTTCTGTTTCAGTAGTGCTACTCCTTCCCTTGCTCTCGTCCTCTCACTAACCCCTGACTTTACTCCCAAGACATTCCCAAACCACTCCTCCCCTTTACGCTTGAGTTTCGTTTCACTCAGAGCCAAAGAATGCATTTGCCATAAGAAAGATGTGAGGCGGCAGATTAGACAAGGTAGTGAGTGGTGTGATGAAAAAGTAAGATTGTAAGTGAAAGAGAAGAAACGTGTTTGGGCGATTTTTTCAGAGAAGTAGTGCCAATGACTGGGAGATGTATAAAAGAAAGCGGCAGGAGGTCAAGAGAACGGTGCAAAAGGTGAAGAAGTGGGCAAATGAGAGTTGGGGTGAAAGAGTATCATCAAATTTTAGGGAGAACAAAAAAATGTTTTGAAAGGCGATAAATGAATTGCATAAGAAAAGAGATCAAATTGGAACATCGGTGAAGGGGGCAAATGGGGAGTTAATAACAACTATTGATGAAGTGAGATGGAGTGAGTATTTTGAAGGTTTGTTGAATGTGTTTGATGATAGAGTAGCAAATATAGGGTGTCTGGTCGAGGTGGTGTGCGAAGTGAGAGGGGTGAGGGAGAATGGCTTGGTGAATAGTGGTAGTGAGGGAATCGCGGAAGCTGAAAGCCGTCAAGCGGCGGGTTTGGATGCTGTTGCATTGGAATTGATAAGAATAAATGAGTGACAGTGTTGTTGGTAAGTTCATAAAGATATTCAATGTATGTATGGATCATGCTGAAGTGCCTGAGGATTGGCGGAGTGCATGCATAGTGCCATTGTACAAAGGCAAAGAGGATACAAGCGCGTGTTCAAATTACAGAGCTATAAGTCTGTTGGGTATTCTTGGGAAATCATATGTGAGGGCATTGATTGAGAGGTTGAAGGCATGTACAGCGCATCAGATTGGGGAAGAGCAGTGTGGTTTCAGAAGTGGTAGAGTATGTGTGGATCAGGTGTTTGCTTTGGAGAATGTATGTGTGAAATACTTAGAAAAACAGATGGATTTGCATGTAGCATTTATGGATCAGGAGAAGGCATATGATAGGGTGGATAGAGATGCTTTCTATAAGGTTTTAAGAGTATGTAGTGTGGGAGGTAAGTTGCTAGAAGCAGTGAAAAGTTTTTACCAAGGATGTAAGGCATACGTACGATTAGGAAGAGAAGAAAGTGATTGGTTCCCAGTGAATGTCGGTTTGCGGCAGGGATGCGTGATGTCTCCATGGTTCTTTAATTTGTTTATGATGAGGTTGTTAGGAAGGTGAATGAAAGTTTTTTGGAGAGAGGGGCAAGTACGCAGTCTGTTGTGGATGAGAAGGCTTGTGAAGGGAATCATTTATAGTTCGCTAATGATTCAGCGCTGGTGGCTGATTCGGATGAGAAACTGCAGAAGATGGTGACTTGGCAAAGTGTGTGAAAGAAGAAAGCGGAGAGTAAATGTGAATAAGAGCAAGGTTATTAGGTTCAGTAGGGGCCAGGGACAAGTTAACTGGGAGGTGAATTTGAATGGAGAAAAACGGGAGGAGGTGAAGTGTTTTAGATATCTGGGAGTGGATTTAGCAGCGGATGGAATCATGGAAGCGGAAGTGAGTCACAGGGTGAGGGAGAGGGTAAAGGTTCTGGGAGCGATGATCAATATGTGGAGGGCGAGAACGTTATCTCAGAGAGCTAAAATGGATATGTTTGAAAGAATAGTGGTTCCAACAATGTTATATTCTTGCGGAGCATGGGCTATAGATAGGTTTGTGCGGAGGAGCGTGGATGTGTTCGTAATGAAACGGTGAGAGAGATGTGTGGTAATAAAAAGAGTGTGGTTGAGAGAGTAGAGGAGGGTGTTTTGAAATGGTTTGGTCGCATAGAGAAAATGAGTGAGGAAAGATTGACAAAGAGGATATATGTGTCAGAGGTGGAGAAAAGAAGAAGTGGGAGACCAAATTGGAGGTGGAAGGATGGGGTGAAAAAGATTTTGAGCGATCGGGGCCTGAACATACAGGAGGGTGAAAGGCACGCAAGGAATAGAGTGAATTGGAACGATGTGGTATACCGGGGTCGACGTGCTTTCAATGGATTTAACCAGGGCATGTGAAACGGCTTGGGTATACCATGGAAAAGTCTTTGGGGCCTGGATGTAGAAAGGGAGCTGTTGTTTCAGTGCATTACAACATGACAAGTAGAGAGTAAGTGTAAACGAATGTGTCCTTTCTATCTTTTCCTGGCGCTACCTCGCTGGGGGGGATGTT
>NC_092234.1:24284791-24289791 GCF_036320965.1 Panulirus ornatus | reverse complement strand
ATACATATCCATTTGTTTTTCTAAATATTTCTCACATACATTCTTTAAAGCAAACACCTGATCCACACATCCTCTACCACTTCTGAAACCACACTGCTCTTCCCCAATCTGATGCTCTGTACATGCCTTCACCCTCTCAATCAATACCCTCCCATATAATTTACCAGGAATACTCAACAAACTTATACCTCTGTAATTTGAGCACTCACTCTTATCCCCTTTGCCTTTGTACAATGGCACTATGCACGCATTCCGCCAATCCTCAGGCACCTCACCATGAGTCATACATACATTAAATAACCTTTCCAACCAGTCAACAATACAGTCACCCCCTTTTTTAATAAATTCCACTGCAATACCATCCAAACCTGCTGCCTTGCCGGCTTTCATCTTCCGCAAAGCTTTCACTACCTCTTCTCTGTTTACCAAATCATTTTCCCTAACCCTCTCACTTGGCACACCACCTCGACCAAAACACCCTATATCTGCCACTCTATCATCAAACACATTCAACAAACCTTCAAAATACTCACTCCATCTCCTTCTCACATCACCACTACTTGTTATCACCTCCCCATTTGCGCCCTTCACTGAAGTTCCCATTTGCTCCCTTGTCTTACGCACTTTATTTACCTCCTTCCAGAACATCTTTTTATTCTCCCTAAAATTTAATGATACTCTCTCACCCCAACTCTCATTTGCCCTTTTTTTCACCTCTTGCACCTTTCTCTTGACCTCCTGTCTCTTTCTTTTATACATCTCCCACTCAATTGCATTTTTTCCCTGCAAAAATCGTCCAAATGCCTCTCTCTTCTCTTTCACTAATACTCTTACTTCTTCATCCCACCACTCACTACCCTTTCTAATCAACCTACCTCCCACTCTTCTCATGCCACAAGCATCTTTTGCGCAATCCATCACTGATTCCCTAAATACATCCCATTCCTCCACCACTCCCCTTACTTCCATTGTTCTCACCTTTTTCCATTCTGTACTCAGTCTCTCCTGGTACTTCCTCACACAGGTCTCCTTCCCAAGCTCACTTACTCTCACCACCCTCTTCACCCCAACATTCACTCTTCTTTTCTGAAAACCCATACAAATCTTCACCTTAGCCTCCACAAGATAATGATCAGACATCCCTCCAGTTGCACCTCTTAGCACATTAACATCCAAAAGTCTCTCTTTCGCACGCCTATCAATTAACACGTAATCCAATAACGCTCTCTGGCCATCTCTCCTACTTACATAAGTATACTTATGTATATCTCGCTTTTTAAACCAGGTATTCCCAATCATCAGTCCTTTTTCAGCACATAAATCTACAAGCTCTTCACCATTTCCATTTACAACACTGAACACCCCATGTATACCAATTATTCCCTCAACTGCCACATTACTCACCTTTGCATTCAAATCACCCATCACTATAACCCGGTCTCGTGCATCAAAACCACTAACACACTCATTCAGCTGCTCCCAAAACACTTGCCTCTCATGATCTTTCTTCTCATGCCCAGGTGCATATGCACCAATAATCACCCACCTCTCTCCATCAACTTTCAGTTTTACCCATATTAATCGAGAATTTACTTTCTTACATTCTATCACATACTCCCACAACTCCTGTTTCAGGAGTATTGCTACTCCTTCCCTTGCTCTTGCCCTCTCACTAACCCCTGACTTTACTCCCAAGACATTCCCAAACTACTCTTCCCCTTTACCCTTGAGCTTCGTTTCACTCAGAGCCAAAACATCCAGGTTCCTTTCCTCAAACATACTACCTATCTCTCCTTTTTTCAATCTTGGTTACATCCACACACATTTAGGCACCCCAGTCTGAGCCTTCGAGGAGGATTAGCACTCCCCGCGTGACTCCTTCTTCTGTTTCCCATTTTAGAAAGTTAATACAAGGAGGGGAGGATTTCTGGCCCCCCGCTCCCGTCCCCTCTAGTCGCTTTCTACGACACGCGAGGAATACGTGGGAAGTATTCTTTCACCCCTATCCCCAGGGTTAATATACATATATATATACATATACACATGCACACACATACACATACATACGCACATATACACACACACACTCATACATATAAATACATATGAAAAATGTAAGAAACAATTTAGAAAACTGAAACTTCTAGCTTGAAATGAATGAACAAATGAATGTGATTTGGTGAAGAAGACAGCCTTAACAAGTGGCTTGAACATGATATATAGTAACACTCAGACACAGTATACCGACCCAAGGATATGGTGTGATGGCTTGAAAGAAAATGGGAGAAAAAAAGTGATTAACATCGTGAGAATCTCGTCGCTTGTCTAAATGGCTCGTTACAACCTTACCACCTGCCGGCTGGAGGGAGGTAACGGAAGTTAGAGCTAAACGTGAGAGTAGAGAAGGAGGAAGCGTTGCTGAGACTGCGAGGGGAAAGAAAAGAGTGTGGTAAAGTCAACAACCTGGCCATTTTGGACAGCCTCCTCAAGAACTATGATCGGAGAGCGACTCCCACCAACCATCTCAATAACGCCACTACGGTCATGTGCGAACTTTACATTCGAAGCTTTGTATCCATCGACCCCAACTCTATGGAGGTGTCTTCTGTACGAATGTGGAATGGCCTTAGTGCATGATATGGAGCAGCAGCAGCAGCAGCAGCAACAAACACACGTGACCACTGCCGACTCGACGGAACTTAGTTGATAATAGAAGTACACTGTGTAGCACACCAGCAATTTGGAAAAAGAAATTTTCTTCAATAGCATTGTTGGTGCTACTATGGATATAACAATGATTTGTGGTCCTCAGACGGTGGAAGAGAATCGCCGTGACGGGAACTGTGTCCTTCAGCATGGCAAGGAAATTGCCCATCGCTGAACAACACTTCCACTGGACCTCTGTCATCACCTCGTTAAGATCATCGTGTGTCAAGACATCATATAAAGCGCCTCATTCGCAAACGGAACTACCTTGGCCCACCAGTCATGCTACTACGTTTGTGAATCGGGAACCATTGCAACACAAACCTCGCCAGGTGGTAGAGTTTCCCGCAGTGTATCGAGACAGACTTCCCCAGAACTTTTTTAAAGGGTAAGTAAATGTTTATAGTTGTGTTACTGGAGTGATAGTTTTCATACATGGTGTTTTGACAAGAAAATAGTGAAATTGGAGAAAAATGTAGCTTAGACATTGAAGCTTATTGATACAGTGGTTAAATTGATGAGAACTGCTATTGACGTTTGTGTAAATAAGTTATACATTTCCTTTTTCCATATTCAGAGGTTGAACCATTATGTGACATTCATTTGTTCATTCATTATCATTATATTATCATTACTTTTTTTTTTTTTTTTTCCAAAAGAAGGAACAGAGAAGGGGGCCAGGTGAGGATTTTCCCTCTAAGGCCCAGTCCTCTGTTCTTAACGCTACCTCGCAAATGCGGGAAATGGCGAATCGTATAAAAAAAGCTATCATTATCGTCATCATTATTATCATTATCATTATTATTATTATTATTATTATTATTATTAGTAGTAGTAGTAGTAGTAGTAGTAGTGGTAGTAGTAGTAGTAGTAGTAGTAGTATTACTATTATCATATTTTAATCATTAATATTATTATCATTATTATCATTATTATTACTATTATTATTATTATTATTATTATTATTATTATTATTATTATTATTATTATTATTATTATTATTATTGTTATTATTATTATCATTATTATCATTATTATTATTATTATTATTATCATTATTATTATTATCATTATTATTATTATTATTATTATTATTATTATTATGATTATTATTACTATTATCATTATTATTGTTCTTATTGTTATCATTATTATCATTAATATTATTATTATTATTATTTTTATTATTATTATTATTATTATTATTATTATTATCTTATTATTATTATTATTATTATTATTATTATTATTATTATTATTATTATTATTACTATCATTATTATTGTTATTATTATTATTATTATTATTATTATTATTATTATTATTATTATTATTATTATTATTATTATCATTATTATTATTATTATTTCTATTATTATTACTATTACTATTACTATTATCATTATTATTATTATTATTATTATTATTATTATTATTATCATTATCATTATTATTAATATTATTATTATCATTATTATTATTATTATTATCATCATTATTATTATCTTTATCATCATTACTTTTATCATTATTATTATTATTGTTATCAATATTGTCATTATTGTTATTGTTATTATTTAGTATTAGTAGAAGTAGTGGCAGTAGTAGTAGAAGTAGTAGTATTAGTAGTATTAGTAGTAGAAGTAGTAGTATTAGCAATGATAGTAGTAGCAGTAGTAACAGTATTAGTTGCTGTTATTGTTTTTGTTTTCATAACGCTGGTGTAGTTCCCAGTGTTTACCACAACTGCACCTCGCGCCAGGCCACCGGGTTCGGCTTCTGGAGACCCAGGATGAGCCCCGGGCACGGCCGCAGAGGGAGGTCTGCAGTTGCAGGGTCACCGCAAGAGCTCTGGCAGGATTTCCACCTCTGTTGGGCTATAGATGCATCATTCTCGAACCCAAAAGCATCATTATATTATACTCTGATTACAGAATCGTGTTTGAGTATGTGATGATAGGGTTCCTGACGACATAAATGGTGTACCTCTTGCCTGAGAAACTAAGAAGTTTATAAGTCAATCCCTCTACATTCATTTGATACATTTCAAAGCAAAAATAAAACATATTGATTTAATTACTGAATGAAAAATAAGATCCCATGTGAACCTTAAGTCTCGCGCCAACAAGACTTAAAGCAGCGGGTCGTGTACCATACAGCAGAATCTTCATTTTTTAAGTATAATTGACATGTATGGTCGTGGAATCTGGCTTAATGATCATGTAGCAGCTGATAGGCATCAAATCCAACAATGGACACGCCATTTATCTAGAGCACCGGACCATCGTCGACCC
>NC_092234.1:24244791-24277291 GCF_036320965.1 Panulirus ornatus | reverse complement strand
TTACTCGATCAAACCACCTCACACCACACATTGTCCTCAAACATCTCATTTCCAACACATCCATCCTCCTGCGCACAACTCTATCCATAGCCCACGCCTCGCAACCATACAACATTGTTGGAACCACTATTCCTTCAAGCATACCCATTTTTGCTTTCCGAGATAATATTCTCGACTTCCACACATTCTTCATGGCTCCCAGGATTTTCGCCCCCTCCCCCACCCTATGATCCACTTCCGCTTCCATGGTTCCATCCGCTGCCAGATCCACTCCCAGATATCTAAAACACTTTACTTCCTCCAGTTTTTCTCCATTCAAACTTACCTCCCAATTGACTTGACCCTCAACCCTACTGTACCTAATTACCTAGCTCTTATTCACATTTACTCTTAACTTTCTTCATTCACACACTTTACCAAACTCAGTCACCAGCTTCTGCAGTTTCTCACATGAATCAGCCACCAGCGCTGTATCATCAGCGAACAACAACTGACTCACTTCCCAAGCTCTCTCATCCACAACAGACTTCATACTTGTCCCTCTTTCCAAAACTCTTGCATTCACCTCCCTAACAACCCCATCCATAAACAAATTAAACAACCATGGAGACATCACACACCCCTGCCGCAAACCTACATTCACTGAGAACCAATCACTTTCCTCTCTTCCTACACGTACACGTACACATGCCTTATATATATATATATATATATATATATATATATATATATATATATATATATATATATATATATATATATATATATATATATATATATATATATATATATATATATATGTATATATATATATATATATATATATATATATATATATATATATATATATATATATATATATATATATATATATATATATATATATATATATATATATATATATATATATATATTTTTGCCGTTGTCTCCCGCGTTTGCGAGGTAGTGCAAGGAAACAGACGAAAGAAATGGCCCAACCCACCCCCATACACATGTATATACACACACGTCCACACACGCAAATATACATACCTATACATCTCAATGTACACATATATATACACACACAGACACATACATATATACCCATGCACAAAATTCACACTGTCTGCCTTTATTCATTCCCATCGCCACCCCACCACACATGGAATACCATCCCCTCCCCCCTCATGTGTGCGGGGTAGCGCTAGGAAAAGACAACAAAGGCCTTATTCTTTCACACTCAGTCTCTAGCTGTCATGCAATAATGCCCGAAACCACAGCTCCCTTTCCACATCCAGGCCCCACACAGCTTTCTATGGTTTACCCCAGATGCTTCACATGCCCTGATTCAATCCACTGACAGCACGTCAACCCCGGTATACCACATCGATCCAATTCACTGTATTCCTTGCCCGCCTTTCACCCTCCTGCATGTTCAGGCCACGATCACTCAAAATCTTTTTCACTCCATCTATATATATATATATATATATATATATATATATATATATATATATATATATATATATATATATATATATATATATATATATATATATATATATATATATATATATATATATATATATATCTTCACTTCTGTATATGGAAGCCCGAGCCAAGTAGCCATTTATGGACCAGCGCCTAGGGGAGACTGAACATCTGGGTTGGGTGTGGGCCGACTGCCAAGCCCAGGATTCGAAATCAAGTGGGCCCGACCCCCGTTATGGCCCGTGGTGACTCATGGGCACTAACTATAACCATCACACCATTGAGGTACCTCTTCGTGTGTATTCACGTTCATGTAATCACCTATTTGTACTCTACGGTGAGTGAGTTTTCAACTGCGTGGGGACTCATCTCTTGAACAATATCTATCATACAACCTCAGAAGTTTATGTATTCCTTCTGCTTTAACCATGTCTTTAGAACTGTACTATTCTTATGCTGTAGAGGTACTTCCTTACATCTTTTGTGATAAGATTCTTGATTAAGATCATGTTATGTCCTCTGGTTGCTCTGTCCCTACATCTCTCAAAGAACAGCTTACTAAGTCATCGATTGAATAGTTTTAAAGACTTAAAGGTTGTGGTCATATCACCCCTCAGTCTTTCCTCTTTCAGGATGAGCAAATCTATGGCCTCTAGCCTTTCCCTGTGACTTAGCTTTCTTAATTTTGGTACAATGTCTGTTGCCTCTCTCTGGAAATTCTCTATTGGCTCTTTCTGCTTCTCTAGGTGCAGTGCCCAAACTTGAGAAACTTTTTCTAGTGTTGGCCTTTTGTAGGATGTGACCAGCTTGCTGAACAGTTCCTTATCATTGAACGTGATTGCTGTTCAAATTTTTCCGTTGAGACAGCTGATCTTAACAGTTCTCTTAAGGTGGGACACTGGAAACAGGTTAGGGTCGATGTCGACACCCACGTCTGTCTCACATACAGACGCTTGCAGCTTGTTTCCTGCCACATGATAATCATACCGAGGCGTTCGTTGACTGTGTATGTGTGTGTGTGTGTGTGTATTACTTGTTTATGGGTTGACCTTATAGGATCTGGAGATGCTTCTTTCTCCATTTGTGTCCTTGTGTGTGGCTCATTATAAATGAAACAATGAATAATGATAATGAAAAATGAATGGTTTATTGAATTTTGACAGCCACTTAGTTGGAAATACATGATTGAGATATTACAGAACTGGGAGGTCATAACTGTAACTAATTAACTAATCAATAATGACCTTAAGATCAACATGGGGCTGGATATTTCCACGCTGTGAACAAGCAATTGGGTGAGGCACATGTACAGTCAGAGTGGCAGATGCACAGGAAGGTTTACAGAGTATATCATATATTTGTATCTTACGTTGGAGGTTCGTCATGGACATAAGTCTACTTCAAGGCCGGGTCTTGATTCATACATAGAGAGTATTATGGAAGGGAAAAAGAAGATACAAGGAAATGCTTCTATGAATTTCGGAGGAAATAAAAAACCGTCTTTTAAACTGTGCCACATCATAGTGCTGGGTAGAGTCACGAGAAGGTTTCTGCACTGTGTACTTAGTGATAATTGGCTGAAGATTGTGTGTGTCTGTGTATTTGTGTATCTGTGTTTGTGAGTTTCATGTCTTCACGTGTGGGTGTTTGTTTGAAACTGTGGGGTTGTACCATATTCCCCAAGTGAGTATTGATTATACACTGATCAACAAAATATTTACTTTTTTTTTGTCCCACGGACTAAAATTGGTGGACATTATGGTGCTTTTTACGTTGAATTCGAATTTGCTTTAGAATTATTCCATCAGTCATGGTCTTTGTGACAGAGAAATAAAGTTTTACAGTAAGTGTATATTACTCATTCATGAATAGGGCTAATATTATAGTGAAAAAAAAACTTACTTCTTATATGTAGCAGCGTACAATTTTTGTTTATATATGGCCTCATGAACATCCGTCCTGAGTGTCCATCAATAATCTGCCAACATAGAGGGGCTCCACTTCCCTTGGTACCGCTTTCCATATTCAAAATGTGCTGTTAAAATCTTTCGCCGAACTCATCACTGATTGCCCCAAGATTTTCCGTGAAAAAGTCTAAGTGCGAATCTAAAAAGTTAATTTCTAGACTCACATTGCACCCCAGAGATTTACGCGATATCAAAAGATGTTTTACATCACAGTAGTTTTCCGATTTGTGATTCCAAGAAAAGTATTTACAAGCTTTCCTAAACGATAGCCATGCAATTTCTTAACTTCGTTTAGCTCTTCATCGAACTTTTCATCTCGAAGCAGTTTCCTGATCCGTGATCCCACACAATTACCTTCCTTGATTTTTGCATCATTGATTCTGGGGAATTTATTCCTCAAAGATGTGAATCTTGGCCAGTTTTATTCATACCTTAGATGAAGTTCTTCATTAACCCGGGTTCGATGTGCAAAGGAGGCAGATAAATGTTCTCAGGATCAACAAGAGGAGGATTAATGACATTCTTGTTCAATGTAGTCAGTGATGTTCGCTTTGGACACATTTTCTTTTCATAATGATTTTTTCTTCTCCCAGCTGTCCCACTCACAGAGGAAACAACAGAACTTCGTGTAAACAAGTTGTATTCCGAGTAAATGTGCCACAACCTTTAGGTCACCATACACATACCACTTAAAGTATCCATACATAATTTTTTCCATAAGAAGCTTCATGTTATCATACGATTCCTTCATGTTAGATGTGTGAACCAGAGGAACGAAGGGGAACTTATTTCCGTTGTGGAGTAGATCTGCTTTCAAACTTACTTTTGATGAGTCAATAAACAAGCGCCACTCATCTGTGTTATATTCGTGGCCAAGTGCCTCCATAACAGAGCTAACATTAGTGCAAACACCAGACCATCTTCAAGGGAGAAAAATTCTTTGAAAACGACATGGCGATCACGATTAAAACAAACTTAGTTTCATTCTGGAGAAGATTCCAGCCATTTAACCTGGAACCCAAAAGTTAGGCTTGCTTCTTAGATAAATTCAAATCGCGGACGAGATCATTAAGATCTTGACTCAGCAAATGTGGTTCACTTGAAGAACAGCTTCCTTGATATGTTGGATCCATATTGTCCTCTACTTGGTCTACTTTCTCATCACCAGACTCATCGTCACTCGTGTCATGTTTCTTGGAGGCTCTGCCACAGGTAATTCCTGAACTGTACTGGTTTCATGGTATATGGTAAATTACGATGATTTTGAAGTTATAGCATTTTTATCTGTCAGGCAGAAGCAGCAACCCGAAACGTGATCTTTGGGTTCTCAAACCAAAGGATGGCAAAAGACATACGACGTGAACGCTGCCCATGCTGTGAGAAGCCTGACACATGTGACAGAACAAATATTGGGGGACCAATTTGTGACCTGGTCACCCACTTTACAACCAAAGTAATGCTCATGGCATTTTTAGATGAGGGATGCGAAAAAACGTTTTTGCAATATGAATGTTAATTCACCGCAGATGTAGCAGAAAGAATTCGCACTGTTTACACAGTTTCTCGACACTTGAATACACAAGAGCACAATCTAGCAACAGAGTGGAAAACACACTGTTTACACACTGAGTTCTAGCCAGCAACTGACAGAGAACTGCTACTCAGGAGTGGCCACGGTTTGAATGTCCCAACATTCCCAGTCGTGTTTCTGCAGGCCCCTGGTGACTCATTTACCTGGGCCTGTGCTTTCAAGAAGTTACTGCACTTCTAAAACAATGAAAATAGCTGTGGAACCAAAATACTATGGGTGACAGCGAAATTCTGAAAACATACATAGATTTAGAGTAAAAAATACATAAGGAATAGATATTTTTTTCCAAGGGACGAGGTCTTTGTTGGCCAGTGTTATGTATGCAAATTAACTATGCGAGTGCATTTGAAATTTAATACCGCTAGCGATATTTTCACCACCACTCGTTACCATCACCATCACCCGTTATCATCATCATTGCTCGTTATCATCACCATTGCTCGTTATCACCACCATTACTCATTATCATCGACACTACCCGTTATCATTACATTAGCTGTTTATCGTCACCACTACCAATTATCATCAAAATTAACCGTTGTTATCACCATTAGCACGTGTCTGTAAGGAACACAAAGGAACTCAAACAGCAACAGACCACTGTGTCCTTCAAGGCTGCTTGTGATAGTGGAAGACATCACAAACTCACATTAGTGAGGAAAAAGTTAGGAGACACACGTAATTCAACGAGAATAACCTGCAAATTGTCATGTTGACTATGGAGGCGCAAATCAGGAAAGTCATAAGAAAGTTAAAGAGTTTTTTATCATTACATAGAAATTCGAATGTCAAATTGAAAATGTGCCTAAAATTTCTTATTTTAGAGAAAATGGAATGCTATTTCCAAAAGCTGTCACCTTAGAAATCGAATAATCAGACTTAATAGATAATGAATTAGATAAATAAAGGACGTTCTTTTCAATTAAAGCAACTTATTCGGCTGAAAATACTCAGTTGAGGAATTGCAAAATTGGTCGTTGTAATGGGGGGGGGGGGGTTATAATAGTATCTGATTAATTGATCACAAAATAGTTGAAGATCAAAGCAGCGCTGGACACTTGTATGCTTCGGAGAAGCACATGAGTAAAGTCGGCCTACATATTACAGCAAGTTTTACAATCAATTTTATGGTTTATACATTATACATGTAGCGGCGATCCTTTGCACATAATGTGATTATCATCACTCCTTTTGTGTTGTAGAAATTGTCTAATTGCCTAATTGTCTCTAATTGTCACTGCAATAAAATAGAAGGTTCAATATTCTGCAATATCACTGCAATAAGATAGAAGGTTCAATAAGCAGAATTCTATTACTCATGTTATAATGATAAATGGATAATTCCTACAGATTCAGCCATATTTGTATTTTGCGAATTTTTCTCCAGAAAAACTCATAATCTTTCTCATTGGAAATATACATTGTTCTTCTACTGCAACGATTATACGGTGTGTGTGCTCATTACTCAGGCGCCGTCATCCCCTGGTTGTCTAAACCAACACACACACACCACCGAGTAATTGCCATCAGGCGTGGATTAACACACGAGCATCAATACTCGTCGGGAAATTGATCGGAGATTAATGACCACCGGCTCCCTGGCAGCTTCCCAACCCAGGGGACACGAAGGTCGGCTTTGTTCCCCGGAGACGTGTGGGAACTTTCCAGTCATTATCAGATGCCACTCGCGCTACTCGCTCACGCTTGCTCAAGATTGGCTCATCTGTTAACCTCATCACCGCTGCCTAGGCAATTAAACAACCCTCTCAATCATGATGGACGCTCTCTCTCTCTCTCTCTCTCTCTCTCTCTCTCTCTCTCTCTCTCTCTCTCAGTCACACCCTCTCCCCTTCCCCCAAAGTCATCCACCCACCCACGTCTTCCCTTGAGAGGAGGAGGAGGAGGGAGAGTCCCTAATAACCTTGCTCCGGGCCGTAAAACTGAACAATATTCCGCCAGCAGGTCGATGCGACCAAACCCTGGCGTCTATAACACCACATCCCTGGCGACCACTTCTACCAGCACACACCTTTGACGAAGTATTGGCATTTTCTTCTCCCAAATCATCATATTTACAGCGGCGTTTCCCACTCTCCAAGGCGATAACCCATGCAAAATCTCCCACAGACATTAAACATGGGTGTAGTATACATGAGATAGATGGGTATGAGAAGGTCTGATGGTCCACGATAAGGCTAGTATTCTAGACTCTTAATCTGCATAAGTGGAGATAGTTACAGTCAAGGATGTGGTTAGTTGTGCCTCCTTACATAGAAAATTACTAATACGTATGTTTTATTCATTTCAACCTGAGATGGCATCTAGAAAATATAAAAGATAAAGGACAAAAAGATGAAAACCTCCCCTGCATAGATCAGACAGAAGAGACTCACCTTGTGAAACAAATATACTGCGTAACCTTGAGGCAAGTCTGACAACACGAAATGAGGGAAACTGACATCGAACACACACAGGCCTGTGTCCACACTTGTCAATATAGTGCGAGTGGCTCACATCACCACCTTCTCATTACGCAGGAAACGTCAGATTCGAGTGACTAACATATCATTCGTCAGAGTTAGGCAATGTACTGATAGAGTCCACTAAATTGCTATATATCCTCCTCATTTAACTTGTAGATGAACCTTAGATCACAAATTTGTTCAACGTTTAGAATGAAGTTGGGTCCGAGATCATTACTGCAGAAAATACGTAACAAACGTCAAAAGTTTATAATTCTAAATTGAATTTCTTTATTACGGTTTCAGTTCATGTTTGCACTGAACCCAAAACAAGAACCACACGAGTCAGTCATTGATAATGAAGCAAATACCACCAGACTTGTACGATACATGGTTGCCACAAATTAAGACCAGTGAAATACTATACTTGAAGATGTCTTGCATACCTCGCCATATGAGGCATATCTTATGTTACTTGGTATATCTTAAGCTACCCCCTACCAGGTATGCCTTAAGATATTGAGTATTCCATAAGTTACTTGATATTTCTGTAGGTAGCTGGTGAACCTTAAGGCACCAGGTATATCTTATTTACTCGATATATCCTCAGATACCAGGTATACCTTAAGATACTTAGCGTACGTTAAGATATCCAGTACACCTGAAGATACTTTACCTTATAAATTATTTCCTACACCGAAGGACACTTGATAAACTTTAAGACACGTGGTATACCATAAAATACCTGGTTTTCCTTAAATAGCCTGATATATCCTAAAACTTCTGTTATAGCTGAAGATGTCCTTGTTGTCTTGATAGTACGGTGCACCTCCACTGCTCTCGTATACTCAGAGATAAATGAAAGCCTATCCAACATCATATAACATTCTCTTCTTTAGCATCATTTATCTTGTGGGACACTTAGATGTCAGACTCGCCGTTTACCAGTTAAATGAGTTCGAGACTGATATTGTACTTATACTTTAAAGACTTTACCATGCAATGAAAGGCAGAGTAATTTTGACAAATTACTCATACGTGCCGGGAGAGTAATTAATCCAACATGGCTGGATGTATGTAGAAACCTTCCAAGATTAATTGATAAGATACGTCAAAGTCATATGAATATTAAATTTAGAGCCTCAGGATATATATATATATATATATATATATATATATATATATATATATATATATATATATATATATATATATATATATATATATATATATATATATATATATATATATATATGTGTATATATATATATATATATATATATATATATATATATATATATATATATATATATATATATATATATATATATATATATATATATATATATATATATGTATATATATATGTATATATATATATATATATATATATATATATATATATATATATATATATATATATATATATATATATATATATATATATATATATATATATATATATATATATATATATATATATTATCCCTGGGGATAGGGGAGAAAGAATACTTCTCACGTATTCCCGGCGTGTCGTAGAAAGCGACTTAAAGGGAGGGAGCGGGGGGCTGGAAATCCTCCCCTCTCGTTTCTAATTTCCCAAAAGAAGGAACAGAGAAGGGGGCCAAGCGAGGATATTCCCTCAAAGGCTCAGTTCTCTATTCTTAACGCTACCTCGCTAACGCGGAAAATTGCGAATATTATGAAAAGAAAAATTATATATATATATATATATATATATATATATATATATATATATATATATATATATATATATATATATATATATACGTATTGCACAAATATATGCAACATGCCTTGAGAGTATATAACAATACTTGTCAAACTTCATAAAGTAACATGAATCAGCATTGTGGGTAGAAGTAAGACATAAAATCAATTGATTGGTAAATAATGATCACAGTAAACAAGCTGAAAAGATATGACTTGATCATAAACAAAAAGAAAACGCACGACACAAATCAGAGAAATTAATGGGTATCTAAATTATTTTTACCCTCACCATGAGTGACGCTCATGGTTCAAGCACGAAACACAGAGTTAATTAAAAAGACCAAATCGAGGAGGGAAATTAAGAATATTAATCAGCTAACTTCCACTCTTCCCTAAACAGTACGACACATGATCCTTCAAGGAACATCCTCTGACGAAGTTCACCCTTGTTCATTTTCCTTTTGCACGACTCCCATCTCGCCTGGTGGTCATTAACTACGTCAAATTTCACGGGAATGAGCGATGCGTTGTGACGACCCGCAAGGCGCACGACCCGACAAAAACAGTCCATTAGAGCGCATTAGTGCGCCGGTAATAGTGATAATGTGGTAGACCGGTGTAATAATGCTTCGAGGTGTGGGACCACCATCCCCAGCCCGTCTCCCTTGGGCACAGTTGCTGTAGGGATAGGTGTGCTGTGTGTCTCAGCGTGGTGGTGTGTGGAGGGAGAGGTGTTGGGTGGTGTGTGTCTCAGTGTGGTGGTGTGTGGAGGGAGCGGTGTGGTGTGGTATGTGTCCCAGTGTGGTAGTGTGTGAAGGGAGAGGTGTGGTGTGTTGTGTGTCCCAGTGTGGTGGTGTGTGAAGGGAGAGGTGTGGTGTGTTGTGTGTCCCAGTGTGGTGGTGTGTGATGGGAGAGGTGTGGTGTGTTGTGTGTCCCAGTGTGGTGGTGTGTGGAGGGAGAGGTGTGGTGTGGCATGTGTCAGTGTGGTGATGTGTGTTGGGAGAGGTGTGGTGTGCTGTGTCAAAGCGTGTGGTATATGGAGGGAGAGATGTAGTGTGGCGCGTGTATCAGTGTGGTGGTGTGTGGAGGGTGAGGTGTGGTGTGGTATGTGTCAGTGTGGTGGTGTGTGGAGGGTGAAGTGTGGTGTGGTATGTGTCCTAATGTGGTGGTGTGTCAAGGGAGCGGTGTGTTGCGTGTCCCAGCGTGGCGGTGTGTAGAGCTAGACGTGTGGTGTGGTGTGTGTCCCAGTGTGGTGGTGTGTGGAGGGTGTGGTGTGGTGTGGTGTGGTGTGGTGTGTATATCCTAGTATGGTGGTGTGTGGAGGGTGATGTTTGACGTGGTGTGTGTCCCATTGTGGTGGTGTGTAGAGGGTGAGGTGTGGTGTGCCGTGTGTCAAAGTGTGATGGTACATGGAGGGAGAGGTGTGGTGTGGCGTGTGTCCCAGTGTGGTGGTGTGTGGAGTAAGAGGTGTGGTGAAGTGCGTGTCCCATTGTAGTGGTGTGTGGAAGGTGAGGTGTGATGTGGTGTATGTCCCAGTGAGGCGGTGTGTGGCGATTGAGGTGTGGTGTGGTGTGTGTCTTAGTGTGGTGGTGTGTGGGGCGTGAGGTGTGGTGTGCTGTGTGTCTCAGTTGATGGTGTGTGGAGAGAGAGGTGTAGTGTGGTGCGTGTCCCAGTGTAGTGATGTGTGGAGGCTGAGGTGTGATGTGGTGTGTGTTCCAGTGTGGTGGTGTGTGGAGGGAGAGGTGTGGTGTGCTGTGTGTCCCAGCTGATGGTGTGTGGAGGGAGAGGTGTCGTGTGGTGCGCGTCCCAGTGTAGTGGTGTGTGGAGGGTAAGGTGTGGTGTGGTGTGTGTCCCAGTGTGGTGGTGTATGGAGGGAGAGGTGTGGGGTGGTGTGTCTCCCAGTGAGGTGGTGTGTGGAGGGTGAGGTGTGGGGTGCTGTGTGTCACAGTGGGGTGGAGTGTGGAGGGTGAGGTGTGGTGTGCTGTGTCACAACGTGGTGGTGTGGTGAGGCGTGGTGTGGTATGTGTCAGTGTGGTGGTGTGTGGAGGGTGTGTGTGTGTCAATGTGTTGGTGTGTGGAGGGAAAGGTTGGTTATGGACAGCGTTGCGGTATACTATTGTTTGCAGGAATGTGAGCTATGTGCCTATGTTTGTATGATGAGGTCAGTAGAAGACATGTTCAGTCTAGTATGATAAGCATCATAGAAAATTCTAAACACTTATACTTGCAGTTCTCCATCATCATGTTACTTTGTATTGAAATAGTGATGACAGTGAGGCAGTGAGGGAAAGAAGAGAAAATACCCAGTACATTCGTTTTTTAACATCCGTGTGGCTCAAGCAACAAGACGTTCTTCCCGGGGTTTGACTCCGACCCGCAGGGTATATATATATATATATATATATATATATATATATATATGTATATATATATATATATATATATATATATATATATATATATATATATATGTATATATATATATATATATATATATATATATATATATATATATATATATATATATATATATATATATATATATATATATATATATATATATACATACATATATATATATATATATATATATGTATATATATATATATATATATATATATATATATATATATATATATATATATATATATATATATATATATATATATATATATATATAGATATATGTATATATTTCGCCATTTCCCGCGTTAGCGAGGTAGCGTTAAGAACAGAGGACTGGGCCTTTGAGGCAATATCCTCGACTGGCCCCCTTCTCTGTTCCTGCCTTTGGAAAATTTAAAAAAAAAAACGAGAGGGGAGGATTCCCATCCACCCGCTCCCTCCCATTTTAGTCGCCTTCTACGACATACAGGGAATACGCGGGAAGTGTGGATCAGGTGTTTGCTTTGAAGAATGTATGTGAGAAATACTTAGAAAAGCAAATGGATTTGTATTTAGCATTTATGGATCTGGAGAAGGCATATGATAGAGTTGATAGAGATGCTCTGTGGAAGGTACTAAGAATATATGGTGTGGGAGGCAAGTTGTTAGAAGCAGTGAAAAGTTTTTATCGAGGATTTAAGGCATGTGTACGTGTAGGAAGAGAGAAAAGTGATTGGTTCTCAGTAAATGTAGGTTTGCGGCAGGGGTGTGTGATGTCACCATGGTTGTTTAATTTGTTTATGGATGGGGTTGTTAGGGAGGGGAATGCAAGAGTTTTGGAAAGAGGGGCAAGTATAAAGTCTGTTGGTGATGAGAGAGCTTGGGAAGTGAGTCAGTTGTTGTTCGCTGATGATACAGCGTTGGTGGCTGATTCATGTAAGAAACTGTAGAAGCTGGTGACTGAGTTTGGTAAAGTGTGTGAAAGAAGAAAGTTAAGAGTAAATGTGAATAAGAGCAAGGTTATTAGGTACAGTAGGGTTGAGGGTCAAGTCAATTGGGAGGTAAGTTTGAATAGAGAAAAACTGGAGGAAGTAAAGTGATTTAGATATCTGGGAGTGGATCTGGCAGCGGATGGAACCATGGAAGCGGAAGTGAATCATAGGGTGGGGGAGGGGGCGAAAATCCTGGGAGCCTTGAAGAATGTGTGGAAGTCGAGAACATTATCTCGGAAAGCAAAAATAGGTATGTTTGAAGGAATAGTGGTTCCAACGATGTTGTATGGTTGCGAGGCGTGGGCTATGGAAAGAGTTGTGCGCAGGAGGGTGCATGTGCTGGAAATGAAATGTTTGAGGACAATGTGTGGTGTGAGGTGGTTTGATCGAGTAAGTAATGTAAGGGTGAGAGAGATGAGTGGAAATAAAAAGAGCGTGGTTGAGAGAGCAGAAGAGGGTGTTTTGAAATGGTTTGGTCACATGGAGAGAATGAGTGAGGAAAGATTGACCAAGAGGATATATGTGTCGGAGGTGGAGGGAACGAGGAGAAGTGGGAGACCAAATTGGAGGTGGAAAGATGGAGTGAAAAAGATTTTGAGTGATCGGGGCCTGAACATGCAGGAGGGTGAAAGGCGGGCAAGGAATAGAGTGAATTGGATCGATGTGGTATACCGGGGTTGACGTGCTGTCAGTGGATTGAATCAGGGCATGTGAAGCGTCTGGGGTAAACAATGGAAAGTTGTGTGGTGCCTGGATGTGGAAAGGGAGCTGTGGTTTCGGGCATTATTGCATGACAGCTAGAGACTGAGTGTGAACGAATGGGGCCTTTGTTGTCTTTTCCTAGCGCTACCTCGCACACCTGAGGGGGGAGGGGGATGGAATTCCATGTGTGGCGAGGTGGCGATGGGAATGAATAAAGGCAGACAGTGTGAATTGTGTGCATGGGTACATATGTATGTGTCTTTGTGTGTATATAATGTGTACATTGAGATGTATAGGTATGTATATTTGCCTGTGTGGACGTGTATGTATATAAATGAGTATGGGGGTGGGTTGGGCCATTTCTTTCGTCTGTTTCCTATATATATATATATATATATATATATATATATATATATATATATATATATATATATATATATATATATATATATTATCCCTGGGGATAAGGGATTAAGAATACTTCCCACGTATTCCCTGCGTGTCGTAGAAGGCGACAAAAAGGGGAGGGAGCGGGGGGCTGGAAATCCTCCCCTCTCGTTTTTTTTTAGATTTTCCAAAAGAAGGAACAGAGGGGGCCAGGTGAGGATATTCCAAAAAAGGCCCAGTCCTCTGTTCTTAACGCTACCTCGCTAACGCGGGAAATGGCGAATAGTTTAAAAGAAAAAAAAAAGATATATATATATATATATATATATATATATAATATATATATATATATATATATATATATATATATATATATATATATATATATATATATATATATATATATATATATATATATATATATATATATATATATGTATATATATATATATATAAATATATATATATATATATATATATATATATATATATATATATATATATATATATATATATATATATATATATATATATATATATATATATATATGTGTACAGAATGGAAAAAGGTGAGAACAATGGAAGTAAGGGGAGTGGGGGAGGAATGGGATGTATTTAGGGAATCAGTGATGGATTGCGCAAAAGATGCTTGTGGCATGAGAAGAGTGGGAGGTGGGCTGTTTAGAAAGGGTAGTGAGTGGTGGGATGAAGAAGTAAGAGTATTAGTGAAAGAGAAGAGAGAGGCATTTGGACGATTTGTGCAGGGAAAAAATGCAATTGAATGGGAGAAGTATAAAAGAAAGAGACAGGAGGTCAAGAGAAAGGTGCAAGAGGTGAAAAAAAGGGCAAATGAGAGTTGGGGTGAGAGACTATCAGTAAATTTTAGGGAGAATAAAAAGATGTTCTGGAAGGAGGTAAATAGGGTGCGTAAGACAAGGGAGCAAATGGGAACTTCAGTGAAGGGCGTAAATGGGGAGGTGATAACAAGTAGCGGTGATGTGAGAAGGAGATGGAATGAGTATTTTGAAGGTTTGTTGAATGTGTCTGATGACAGAGTGGCAGATATAGGGTGTTTTGGTCGAGGTGGTGTGCAAAGTGAGAGGGTTAGGGAAAATGATTTGGTAAACAGAGAAGAGGTAGTAAAAGCTTTGCGGAAGATGAAAGCCGGCAAGGCAGCAGGTTTGGATGGTATTGCAGTGGAATTTATTAAAAAGGGGGGTGACTGTATTGTTGACTGGTTGGTAAGGTTATTTAATGTATGTATGACTCATGGTGAGGTGCCTGAGGATTGGCGGAATGCGTACATAGTGCCATTGTACAAAAGCAAAGGGGATAAGAGTGAGTGCTCAAATTACAGAGGTATAAGTTTGTTGAGTATTCCTGGTAAATTATATGGGAGGGTATTGAATGAGAGGGTGAAGGCATGTACAGAGCATCAGATTGGGGAAGAGCAGTGCGGTTTCAGAAGTGGTAGAGGATGTGTGGATCAGGTGTTTGCTTTGAAGAATGTATGTGAGAAATACTTAGAAAAGCAAATGGATTTGTATGTAGCATTTATGGATCTGGAGAAGGCATATGATAGAGTTGATAGAGATGCTCTGTGGAAGGTATTAAGAATATATGGTGTGGGAGGCAAGTTGTTAGAAGCAGTGAAAAGTTTTTATCGAGGATGTAAGGCATGTGTACGTGTAGGAAGAGAGGAAAGTGATTGGTTCTCAGTGAATGTAGGTTTGCGGCAGGGGTGTGTGATGTCTCCATGGTTGTTTAATTTGTTTATGGATGGGGTTGTTAGGGAGGTAAATGCAAGAGTCCTGGAAAGAGGGGCAAGTATGAAGTCTGTTGGGGATGAGAGAGCTTGGGAAGTGAGTCAGTTGTTGTTCGCTGATGATACAGCGCTGGTGGCTGATTCATGTGAGAAACTGCAGAAGCTGGTGACTGAGTTTGGTAAAGTGTGTGGAAGAAGAAAGTTAAGAGTCAATGTGAATAAGAGCAAGGTTATTAGGTACAGTAGGGGTGAGGGTCAAGTCAATTGGGAGGTGAGTTTGAATGGAGAAAAACTGGAGGAAGTGAAGTGTTTTAGATATCTGGGAGTGGATCTGGCAGTGGATGGAAACATGGAAGGCGGAAGTGGATCATAGGTTCCCCCCCTCCCCCCTAGTGGGGTGGACGGAGGGCCGAAACTTTGGGGCTTGAACAATGTGTGGAAATACGTGAACACTTCTATCCGCGGAACTGCTAAACCCTCTGGCGTCCTTGTTTGAAGGAATCTGTCCGGTTCCAAACTTATGTTGTATGGTCTGCGTGTGCGAGGCCTTACTGGATAGAGTTGTACGTAGGGGATGGCGATGTGCTGGAAATGAGATGTTTCGCGGACACAATTGGTGGGTGAGGTGCGTACTCTCCGATCGACCTTGGGAGTACCGTAGTGGAAGAGAGATCGTGTTGAAATTCATCAAGCCGCGTGGTGTGTGAGAGCAGTAGCGCGTTGTTTGAAGCGGTTTGGGCACCTCCATCGGAGAGATGAGGGTAGGGAAAAATTCGACACACAAGAGGATTCTTATCGACCTGTCGGACCGGTGGATCCCTGCGCGAGGCCCCCACCCCCCCGGAGGGAAACTTGGAGAAGTGGGAGTCACAAATTACGGAGTGGAAAGATGGGTGAAAGATTGTGGACGTCGCAACAGCCGGGCATGCTACTTCCGCAGGAGGGTTGAAAGGAGGGCAAGGAATTAGAGTGTTCTCTGGAGCGATGTGGTTAAACCGGGGGCTGAGTGCTGGTCAGTGGATTGATCAAGGCATGTGAAGTTGTCTGGGGTAAACCATTGGATAAGGCTGTGTACGGATCGCCTATAATTTGCGCTGTGTGGACGTACGTTCTATTCATGTGCTTCTCTCGGCCGGGGGGTTGCGGCCATTCTTTTTTCGTCTGTTCCTCCTTGCACGCATACCTCGGTAACGAGGGTGACAGCGCTCACAATAAGTATAAAAAAAAAAAATATATATATATATATATATATATATATTATATATATCACCCCCTATTATATATATTTATTATATATATATATATATATCTCTATTATATATCCACTCTCCGCCTTATGCGTGAAGAAGCTCTGCGTCGCTCGCTCTACGGTGACGCGCTCTATGATGATGATTGGCTCAATCTCTCTCACCAGCGGTTAACTCTCTGCCCGTAGATATACTAAGTATACTTATGTAAGTAGGAGAGATGGCCAGAGCTCCCCCGTTATTGGTTTTACGTGGTATTGACAGGGGCCGTAGAAAGAGGGGACTTTGGTTGTATTGGGGGGGGAGGGTGCAACTGGGGGGATGTCCGGATCATTTTTTTGTGGGGCTAAGGTGTTGTTTGAAACGGGGTTTTCAGAAAAGAAGAATGAATGTTGGGGGTGAAGAGATTTTGTGGAGTAAGGAGCTTGAAAAGGGAAAAATGTGTGAGGAGTACCGGTGAGACTGGTGGCTGGAATTAAAGGTGAGAACAATGGATTAAGGGGAGTGGGGGGGGAAATGGGATGTATTTTGGTAATCGGGTGTGGATGCGCAAAAGATGCTTTTTGGATGGACGTGTGGGGGGCCCCTGGTGGGTGTTTTAGAAAGGGTAGGAGTGGTGGTGAAAAGTAAGAGTATAGTGAAAGAGAAGAGAGAGGCATTTGGAGTTTTTTTGCAGGGAAAATGCATTGAGTGGAGATGTATAAAGAAGAGCGGAGGTCAAGAAAAAGGTGCAGAGGTGTAAAAATGGGTAATTGAGAGTTGGGGTGAGAGAGTACCCCCAATTAAATTTTAGGGAGAATAAAAAGTTGGCCAAGGAGGGGAAAATTTAAGTCCCCGAAAGACAAGGGAGCAAAGGGAACTGAAGTGAGGGCGCAATGGGGGGGGTGATAACAAGTAGTGGTGTTGTGAGAAGGAGTTTGGAGGGGTATTTTGAGGTTTTGTTAAATTTGTTTTGATGATAGAGTGGCAGTTGGGGTTTTGGTCGAGGTGGGGGTGCAAAGGGGGGAGTGGTTAGGGAAAATGATTTGGTAACCAGAAAAAGAGGTGTGAAAGCTTGCGGTTGGCCCGGGCAAGGCCCCACCAGGTTTGGATGGTGTATCCGGGGAAAATTTAAAAAAGGGGGTGCCCTGTTTTGTTCTGGTGGTAAGGTTTTTTAATGTACTTTAGGGACTCATGGTGGGTGCCTGGGATTGGGGGAAATCCCGTTGCATAGTGCATTGTACAAAGGCAAAGGGGTTTGGTGGTGCTAAAAAATTACAGAGGTATGTTTGTTGGGGTTTCCTGGTGAAATTTATGGGAGGGTATTTTGAGGTGGGTGAAGCTGTACAGCAGATCCAGTTGGGGAAGAGCAGTTTGGTTTCAGAAGTTTAGAGGATGTTTTGGACGTGTTTGCTTTGAGAATGTATGTGGGGAAATACTTGAAAAAGCAATGGATTTGTATGTAGATTTTTTTGGATCTGGAGAAGGATTTTTGATAGAGTTGTAGAGTGTCCCGTGGAAGGTATTAAGAATTTGGTGGGGAGGCAAGTTGTTAGAAACTGAAATTAAAAAAAAAAAAAAAGTTTTTATGAGGAGTAGCTGTTGTCGTGAGGAAGAGAGAAGTATTGGTTTCAGTGATGTTGGTTTGCGGCAGGGGTGGTGATGTTCCCTGGTTGTTTAATTTGTTAGGATGGGGGGTTTTTAGGAGAAATGCATGGTCCCCCCGGAAAGAGGGGCAAGTATGAAGTTGTTGGGATGAGAGGGGTTGGGAGTGAGTCAGTTGTTGTTCGTGATGAACGCGTGGGGGTGATTAAAGTGGAAAACTGCAGAAGCTTGGGACCCGGGTTTGGTAAGTGTTTGGGTAGAGAAAGTTTAGAGTAAATGTGAATAAAGCAAGTTATTAGGTACAGTAGGGTGAGGGTCAAGTCAATTGTGAGGGTGAGTTTGATGGAGATTAATCTGGGGAAGGAAGTGTTTTATATTTTGGGAGTGGATCTGTCAGCGGATGGGAAAAAATGGAGCGGAAGTGATTCCCTTTGGGGGGGGGGGGGCGAAAATTTTGGGAGCCCTGAAAAATGTGTTGGGGAGAAACATTATTTTCGGAAGCAAAAATGGGTGTTTGAGGAAATGTGGTTCAAACAATTGTTGATGGTTGCGAGGGTGGGCTAGGGTAGAGTTGTGCGCAGGAGGATGGTTGTGTGGAAAATGGTGTTTGGGACAATGTGTGGTGTGAGGTGGTTTAAATCGAGTGTTTGGGAGTTACGTAAGGTAAGAGAGAGTGTGGGAAATAAAAGAGGCGTCCCCTTAAAGGAGCAGAAGAGGGTGTTTTTGGGGTTTTGGGGCACTGGGAGGGAGGGGGAAAAGTTTGCCCCCAAAGAGGTAATATATTTTGTCGGAGATGGGGGAGCAGGAGAAGAGGGGAGCCAAATTTGGGGGGGGAAGATGGAGTGAAGTTTTTTTTGTGATCGGGGCCCGAAACTGAGGAAGGGGTGAGGAGGGAAAGGGGTTTTGAGTGAATTGGGCGAGTGGTTACCGGGGTTGACGTGCTGTCGTAAAATTGAATCAAGCATGTGAAGCGTCAGGGGGGGGGTAACATGGAAAGCTTTTGTAGGTAGGGTTATTTGAGTTTTGTGGAGTATGTCCCCCTTACTGTGTATGGGGGGGGGTGGGCCATTTCTTTCGTCTGTTTCCATTGCGCTACCTCGCAAACGCGGGAGACGCAACAAAGTATAAAAAAAAAAAAAAAAAATATATATATATAGTATATATATTTATTTAATATATATATATATAAATATTATATATATATAAATATATATATATATTATAATCCTTTATTTATATATATATATTTATATATATATATATTTATATATATATATTTTTTTTTTTTTTTTTTATACTTTGTCGCTGTCTCCCGCGTTTGCGAGGTAGCGCAAGGAAACAGACGAAAGAAATGGCCCAACCCCCCCCCCCATACACATGTACATACACACGTCCATACACACAACCATTATCTTGTGGAGGCTAAGGTGAAGATTAGTATGGGTTTTCAGAAAAGAGGAGTGAATGTTGGGGTGAAGAAGGTGGTGAGAGTAAGTGAGCTTGGGAAGGAGACCTGTGTGGGGAAGTACCAGGAGAGACTGTGTACAGAATGGAAAAAGGTGAGAACAATGGAAGTAAGGGGAGTGGGGGAGGAATGGGATGTATTTAGGGAATCAGTGATGGATTGCGCAAAAGATGCTTGTGGCATGAGAAGAGTGGGAGGTGGGCTGTTTAGAAAGGGTAGTGAGTGGTGGGATGAAGAAGTAAGAGTATTAGTGAAAGAGAAGAGAGAGGCATTTGGACGATTTTTGCAGGGAAAAAATGCAATTGAGTGGGAGAAGTATAAAAGAAAGAGACAGGAGGTCAAGAGAAAGGTGCAAGAGGTGAAAAAAAGGGCAAATGAGAGTTGGGGTGAGAGACTATCAGTAAATTTTAGGGAGAATAAAAAGATGTTCTGGAAGGAGGTAAATAGGGTGCGTAAGACAAGGGAGCAAATGGGAACTTCAGTGAAGGGCGTAAATGGGGAGGTGATAACAAGTAGTGGTGATGTGAGAAGGAGATGGAATGAGTATTTTGAAGGTTTGTTGAATGTGTCTGATGACAGAGTGGCAGATATAGGGTGTTTGGGTCGAGGTGGTGTGCAAAGTGAGAGGGTTAGGGAAAATGATTTGGTAAACAGAGAAGAGGTAGTAAAAGCTTTGCGGAAGATGAAAGCCGGCAAGGCAGCAGGTTTGGATGGTATTGCAGTGGAATTTATTAAAAAAGGGGGTGACTGTATTGTTGACTGGTTGGTAAGGTTATTTAATGTATGTATGACTCATGGTGAGGTGCCTGAGGATTGGCGGAATGCGTGCATAGTGCCATTGTACAAAGGCAAAGGGGATAAGAGTGAGTGCTCAAATTACAGAGGTATAAGTTTGTTGAGTATTCCTGGTAAATTATATGGGAGGGTATTGATTGAGAGGGTGAAGGCATGTACAGAGCATCAGATCGGGGAAGAGCAGTGCGGTTTCAGAAGTGGTAGAGGATGTGTGGATCAGGTGTTTGCTTTGAAGAATGTATGTGAGAAATACTTAGAAAAGCAAATATATATATATATATATATATATATATATATATATATATATATATATATATATATATATATATATATATATATATATATATATATATATATATATATATATATATATATATATATATATATATATATATATATATATATATATATATATATATATATATTATCATTGGGGATAGGGGATTAAGAATACATCCCACGTATTCCCTGCGTGTCGCAGAAGGCGACTAAAAGGGGAGGGAGCGGGGGGCTGGAAATCCTCCCCTCTCTCTTTTTTTTTTTTTTTTTTTCCAAAAGAAGGAACATAGGGGGCCAGGTGAGGATATTCCAAAAAAGGCCCACTCCTCTGTTCTTAACGCTACCTCGCTATCGCGGAAAATGGTGAATAGTATGAAAAAAAAAAAAAAAAAAAAAAAAAATATATATATATATATATATATATATATATATATATATATATATATATATATATATATATATATATATATATATATATATATATATATATATATATAGATTGATAGATAGATAGATAGATAGATAGATAGATAGATGGATAGATAGATAGATATATAGATAGATATATATCCCTGGGGATAGGGGAGAAAGAATACTTCCCATGCATTCCTTACGTGTTGTAGAAGGAGACTAAAGGGGACGGGAGCGGGGGGCCACAAACCCTCCCCTCCTTGCATTTTGTCTTTCTAAAAGGGGAAACAGAAGAAGGAGTCACGCGGGGAGTGCTCATCCTCCTCGTAGGCTCAGATCGGGGTGTCTAAATGTGTGTGGATGTAACCAAGATGAGAAAAAAATGAGAGATAGGTAGTATGTTTGAGAAAAGGAACCTGGATGTTTTGGCTCTGAGTGAAACGAAGCTCAAGGGTAAAGGGGAAGAGTGGTTTGGGAATGTCTTTGGAGTAAAGTCAGGGTTAGTGAGAGGACAAGAGCAAGGGAAGGAGTAGCACTACTCCTGAAACAGTAGTTGTGGGAGCATGTGACACAGTGTAAAAAAGTAAATTCTAGATTGATATGGATAAAACTGAAAGTTGATGTAGAGAGATGGGTGATTATCGGTGCTTATTCACCTTGTCATGAGAAGAAAGATCATGAGAAGCAAGTGTTTTGGGAGCAGCTGAATGAGTGTGTAAGTGGTTTTGATGCACAAGATCGCGTTATAGTGATGGGTGATTTGAATGCAAAGGTGAGTAATGTGGCAGTTGAGGGAATAATTCGTATACATGGGGTGTTTAGTGTTGTAGGTGGAAATAGTGAAGAGCTTGTAGATTTATGTGCTGAAAAAGGACTGGTGATTGGGAATACCTGGTTTAAAAAGCGAGATATAAATAAGTAAACGTATGTAAGTAGGAGAGATGGCCAGAGAGCATTATTGGATTACGTGTTAATTGATAGGCGCGCGAAAGAGAGACTTTTGGATGTTAATATGCTGAGAGGTGCAACTGGAGGGATGTCTGATCATTATCTTTTGGAGGCGAAGGTGAAGATTTGTAGGGGTTTTCAGAAAAGAAGAGAGAATGTTAGGGTGAAGGGAGTGGTGAGGGTAAGTGAGCTTGGGAAGGAGACTTGTGTGAGGAAGTACCAGGAGAGACTGAGTACAGAATGGAAAAAGGTGAGAACAAAGGAGGTAAGGGGAGTGGGAGAGGAATGGGATGTATTTAGGGAAGCAGCGATGGCTTGCGCAAAAGATGCTTGTGGCATGAGAAGTGTGGGAGGTGGGTTAATTAGAAAGGGTAGTGAGTGGTGGGATGAAGAAGTAAGATTATTAGTGAAAGAGAAGAGAGAGGCATTTGGACGATTTTTGCAGGTAAAAAAAAAGCAAATGAGTGGGAGATGTATAAAAGAAAGAGGCAGGAGGTCAAGTGAAAGGTGCAAGAAGTGAAAAAGAGGGCAAATGAGAATTGGGGTGAGAGAGTATCATTAAATTTTTGGAAGAATAAAAGGATATTTTGGAACGAGGTAAATAAAGTGCGTAAGACAAGGGAGCAAATGGGAATTTCAGTGAAGGGGCAAATGGGAAGGTGATAACAAGTAGTGGTGATGTGAAAAGGAGATGGAGTGAGTATTTTGAAGGTTTGTTGAATGTGTTTGATGATAGAGTGGCAGATATAGGGTGTTTTGGTGGATGTGGTGTGCAAAGTGAGAGGGTTAGGGAAAATGATTTGGTAAACAGAGAAGAGGTAGTAAAAGCTTTGCGGAAGATGAAAGCCGGCGAGGCAGCAGGCTTGCATGGTATTGCAGTGGAATTTATTAAAAAGGGGGTGACTGTGTTGTTGACTAGTTGGTAAGGTTATTTAATGTATGTATGATTCATGGTTAGGTGCCTGAGGATTAGCGGAATGCTTGCATAGTGCCATTGTACAAAGGCAAAGGGGATAAGAGTGAGTGCTCAAATTACAGAGGTATAAGTTTATTGAGAATTCCTTCTAAATTATATGGGAGGATATTAATTGAGAGGGTGAAGGCATGTACAGAGCATAAGGCTGGGGAAGACCAGTGGGGTTTCAGAAGTGGTAAAGGATGTGTGGATTAAGTGTTTGCTTTGAAGAATGTATGTGAGAAATACTTAGAAAAGCACATGGATTTGTATGTAGCATTTATGGATCTGGAGAAGGCATATGATAGAGTTGATAGAGGTGCTCTGTGGAAGGTATTAAGAATATATGTTGTGGGAGGCAAGTTGTTAAAAGCAGTGAAAAGTTTTTATCGAGGATGTAAGGCATGTGTACGTGTAGGAAGAGAGGAAAGTGATTGGCTCTCAGTGAATGTAGTTTTGCGGCAGGGGTGTGTGATGTCTCCATGATTGTTTAATTTGTTTATGGATGGGGTTTATAGGGAGGTGAATGCAAGAGCTTTGGAAAGAGGGGCACGTATGCAGTCTGTTGTGGATGAGAGAGCTTGGAAAGTGAGTGAGTTGTTGTTCGGTGATGATACAGCGCTGTTGGCTGATTCATGTGAGAAACTGCAGATGCTGGTGACTGAGTTTGGTAAAGTGTGTGAAAGAAGAAAGTTAAGGGTAAATGTGAATAAGAGCAAGGTTATTAGGTACAGTGAGGGTTGAGGGTCAAGTCAACTGGGAGGTAACTTTGAATGGAGAAAAGCTGGAGGAAGTAAAGTGTTTTAGATATCAGTTAGTGGATCTGGCAGCGGAGTGAAAAATGGAAGCGGAAGTGAATCATAGGGTGGAGGAGGGGGCGAAAATCCTGGGAGCCTTGAAGAATGTGTGGAAGTCGATAACATTATCTCCGAAAGGAAAAATGGGTATCTTTCAAGGAATAGTGGTTCCAACAATGTTGTATGGTTGCGAGGCGTGGGCTATGGATAAAGTTGTCCGCAGGCGGGTGGATGAGCTGGAAATGAGATGTTTGAGGACAATATGTGGTGTGAGGTGGTTTGATCGAGTAAGTAATGCAAGGGTAAGAGAGATGTGTGGAAATAAAAAGAGTCTGGTTGAGAAAGCAGAAGAGTGTGTTTTGAAATGGTTTGGACACATGGAGAGAATGAGTGAGGAAAGATTGACCAAAAGGATATATGTGTCAGAAGTGGAGGGAACGAGGAGAAGTGGGAGACCAAATTGGAGGTTGAAAGATGGAGTGAAAAAGATTTTGAGTGATCGGGGCCTAAACATGCAGGAGGGTGAAAGGCGTGCAAGGAACAGAGTGAATTGGAACGATGTGGTATACCGGGGTCGACGTGCTGTCAATGGTTTGAACCAGGGCATGTGAAGCGTCTGGGGTAAATGATGGAAAGTTCTCTGGGGCTTGGGTGTGGAAAGGGAGCATTGGTTTCGATGCATTATCACATGACAGCTAGAGACTGAGTGTGAACGAATGGGGCCTTTGTTGTCTTTTCCTAGCGCTACCCCGCACATATGAGGGGGAAGGGGGTTGTTATTCCATGTGTGGCAGGGTGGCGATGGGAATAAATAAAGGCAGGCAGTATGAATTATGTATATGTGTATATATGTATATATCTGTGTGTGAATATAAATGTGTACATTGAGATGTATAGGTATGTATATTTGCGTGTGTGGACGTGTATGTATATACATGTGTATGTGGGTGGGTTGGGCCATTTCTTCCTCTGTTTCCTTGCTCTACCTAGCTAACGCGGGAGACAGCGACAAAGCAAAATAAAAGCTGGTGACTGAGTTTGGTAAAGTGTGTGAAAGAAGAAAGTTAAGAGTAAATGCGAATAAGAGCAAGGTTATTAGGTACAGTAGGGTTGTGGGTCAAGTCAATTGGGAGGTAAGTTTAAATGGAGAAAAACTGGAGGAAGTAAAGTGTTTTAGATATCTGGGAGTGAATCTGGCAGCAGATGAAACCATGGAAGCGGAAGTGAATCATAGGGTGGGGGAGGGGGCGAAAATCCTGGGAGCCTTGAAGAATGTGTGGAAGTCGAGAACATTATCTCGGAAAGCAAAAATGGGTGTGTTTGAAGGAATAGTGGTTCCAACAATGTTGTATGGTTAAGAGGCGTGGGCTATGGATAGAGTTGTACGCAGGAGGATGGATGTGCTGGAAATGAGATGTTTGAGGACAATATGTGGTGCGAAGTGGTTTGATCGAGTAAGTAATGTAAGGGTAAGAGAGATGTGTGGAAATATGAAAAGCTTGGTTGAGAGAGCAGAAGAGGGTGTTTTGAAATGGTTTGGGCACATGGAGAGAATGAGTGAGGAAAGATTGACCAAGAGGATATATGTGTCGGAGGTGGAGGGAACGAGGAGAATTGGCAGACCAAATTAGAGGTGGAAAGATGGAGTGAAAAAGATTTTGATTGATCGGGGCCTGAATATTCTGGAGGGTGAAAGGCGAGCAAGGAATAGAGTGAATTGGATCTATGTGGTATACCGGGGTCGACGTGCTGTCAGTGGATTGAATCAGGGCATGTGAAGCGTCTTAGGTAAACCATGGAAAGTTGTGTGGGGCCTGGATGTGGAAAGGGAGCTGTGGTTTCGGGCATTATTGCATGACAGCTAGAGACTGAGTGTTAACAAATGGGGCCTTTGTTGTCTTTTCCTAGCGCTACATCGCACACATGATGGGGGGGTATGTTATTCCATGTGTTTCGAGGTGGCGACGGGAATGAATAAAGGCAGACGGTGTGAATTGTGTGCATGTGTATATATGTATGTGTCTGTTTGTGTGTATATATATGTGCACATTGAGATGTATGGCTACGTATATTTGCGTGTGTGGACGTGTATGTATATACATGTGTATGTGGGTGGGTTGGGCCATTTCTTTCGTCTGTTTCCTTGCGCTACCTCGCAAACGCGGGAGACAGCGACAAAGAAAAAAGAAATATATATATATATATATATATATATATATATATATATATAAAGATTGAATGGAGAAAAACTTGAGGAAGTAAAGTGTTTTATATATCTAGGAATGGATTAAGCAGCGGATGGAACCATGAAAGCGGAAGTGAGCCAAAGGGTGGGGGAGCGGGAGCGTTGAAGAATGTATTGAAGTCGAGAACGTTATCTCGGAAAGCAAAAATGGGCATGGTTGAAGGAATAGTGGTCCCAGCAATGCTATATGGTTCGAGGCATGGGCTATAGATAAGGTTGTGTCAGGGAGGGTGGATGTGTTGGAAATGAAATGTTTGAGGACAATATATGGTGTGAAATATTTTGATCGATTAAGTAATGAAAGGGTAAGAGAAATGTTTGGTAATAAAAAGAGTCTGGTTGAGAGGGCAGAAGAGGGTGTATTGAAATGGTTTGGTAACATGAAGAGAATGAGTGAGGAAAGATTGACAAAGAGGATATATGTGTCAGAAGTGGAGGGAACGAGGAGAAGTGGGAGACCAAATTGGAGGTGGAAGGATGGTGAAAAAGATTTTGAGCGATCGGGGCCTGAACATGGAGGAGGGTGAAAGGCGTGCAAGGATTAGAGTGAATTGGAACGCTGTGGTATACCGGGGTCGATGTGCTGTCAATGGATTCAACCAGGGCATGTGAAGCGTCTGGGGTAAACCATGGAAAGTTTTTTTGGGCCTAGATGTGGAAAGGGAGCTGTCGTTTCGGTGGATTACACATGACAGCTAGAGACTGAGTGTGAACTAATGTGGCCTTTGTTGTCTGTTCCTTGCGATACATCTCTCTCGCACGGGGGGAGAGGGGTGCTATTTCATGTGTGGCGGGATGGCAACGAGAATGGATGAAGGCAGCAAGTATGAATAAGTACATGTGTATATATGTATATGTATGTATACGTTGAAATGTATAGGTATGTATATGTGCGGGTGTAGGCGTTTATGTATATGCATGAGTATGTGGGTGGGTTGGGCCATTCCTTCGTCTGTTTCCTTGCGCTACCTCGCTAACGCGGCAGACAGTGACAAAGTATAATGAATGAATATAGAATATATGTATATGTGTGTGTGCATGTGTGTGTGTTTGTGTGTGTGTGTGTGTGTGTGTGTGTGTGTGTGTGTGTGTGTGTGTGTGTGTGTGTGTGTGTGCGCGCGCGCGCGCGCGTTCGCTCGCTCGCACACATTCAAAGAATAGAGTTGCATTTTCTTTGTCTTTCAATACATTCTTTTTTTTAATCTTTGATGGCGGAACTAAAAGCATCACGCAGTCCCAAATGAAGTCTGTTTTCTGATTCAAATAATTCGTTCCTCAGCACAAGGTAGCAATATATCACAGTCATGAGTAAGGCAAGGGATCTCATCCATCTTGAGGAGAATACAAAGTTAGGTAAGGCTGCGTACGGCACGTTTTCGTTTTGATATGAATAAAAACGAGGTGATGATAGATTTTGAATAAGGAAATTGTGCTAAAATATGCCAGAATATTGGTACTGTGAACTGAATTAACCTTATAGATGTAGATGCTGTTGAATCATATATAGAGTTGCTTTAAACGTGATAAAGAGGATGAGATAAAATGCCTGGCTTTATGACCAGAGAACTAAAGGATTCAATTACGTGTAAAGAAAATGAAGGAAAATAAGTTCAGAAAATTTGAAATACTCGACTAATACATATAACAAAAGACCTTACGATCTATGAAGACGTTCTCTTGCAGGACGGTAAAACTATCCCACATTCCGACTCATTATGGGCCAAGAAAAGAAAATGGAGGAAAAATCGAAAAAAAAAAACGTCACAACTGGAAGAAACCTCAAATTTCTTCCAGATGTATAATAAGTAAGAAAAGAAAAGAATGATTGTAAGGCATAAGCAGATCTCATGTTACTTGAAAATCGCGCATGCTCCTGGATTGGCGACTGGCTTACAGAGAAAACGAGTGTTATGAAGTCGGGGAGAATTGGGCTGGCTTCAGCATGACCAGCGGGGTACAACAAGGCTGGGTTCTCGGCCTCAGACTTTTTCTGTATCAGCTAACTAGGTCACCTGGAGAGAGAGGACGTAACAATAAAATCTCAGAACATACTTACAATGTGGTAATAGGATAAAGACCCAAGTTAAAGAAAGACTGTTTAATGACCCCAGAACATGTGGATGAAGTGATGCAATGACATGTGAACCAAAGAGACATTTATACAGAAAAATGATGAAGTGCATACTGCTTTTTGGTGATAGATTTATCCAACACGAATATTAATCTTTAGTAAGCCATAATCAGAAGTACAAGAGGAAAACCACCTTGGAGTGATACTTAGTAATGACGTATAACATGTTAAGGATGGTGAAGTTCACTTAGCTAGAACTACAGTCTGTATAACGGCAGGCACAATACTTACTAGTTCCAACACTAGTTAAACTAAATCTATAATATGCCATTTCGTTCTGGTAACCAAATTCTATCGAAAGCAAAGGCTAGAATTAACATAATGATGAGAAACGAAACTGATTTAGAAATAGATCTCATGAAGAGAGACTAAGTAAATCTGTAATTATCATCTAATCAACAACGATATCTTCACAATAAAGAAAGACTGTTAACAGCAGTATGGAAATGGAATCAAAGAGAAGATGTAATGTAAATAAAACGTGGGGAACGATATCTTCAGCAGATGAAGTGTGGTCAGGTGGGTGTCCCAGTGTGGTGTTGTGTGGAGGGAGAGGTTGTCTGTGCTGGGTCCCAGTGTGATGTGTGGAGGGAGAGGTTGTCTGTGCTGGGTCCCAGTGTGGTGTTGTGTGGAGGGAGAGGTTGTCTGTTCTGGGTCCCAGTGTGGTGTTGTGTGGAGGGAGAGGTTGTCTGTGCTGGGTCCCAGTATGGTGTTGTGTGGAGGGAGAGGTTGTCTGTGCTGGGTCCCAGTGTGGTGTTGTGTGGAGGGAGAGGTTGTTTGTGCTGGGTCCCAGTGTGGTGTTGTGTGGAGGAAGAGGTGGTCTGTGCTGGGTCCCAGTGTGTTGCATTAGTGAGAGGTGTGAAGCAGTGTGTATCCCATCGGGGCTTTGTTAATGCAAAGGTAATCGATATATCTAAGTCTAACAAATACTTTAATAATTCGCATTATGGAAATACACTTGTTCAAGGATAACAATATTTCAACCTCCTTAATCCAAAGAAATTAACAACAAATTACACATGAGTAAGTGAATTGCATAATGTCATAATTTTCACACTATCCCCTCCTCTTTCCGTATTACAAGTTGTTGCCTCGGCTGAAGTGCCGGGAGATATGGAGGAGGCTAACCTGTCTCCATCTATATAGACTAAGAATTTAGATCATTATTACCGTAGTGCAATGAATAGCCTCGTCATAGTCCATGAGACTGTCTTTCTTGTGTAATCCTCTATTCTCATTCTTGCTTTCCTTTCCTCGCTCCCCCTTACCTACCTCGTTATATGGATAATATAGGCATGGTGAGAGTTCGCAGCGCTGACTTCATTCTCTACCTCTGTTCTCGCGTCCAGATGCCATTGCTGTTTTTGCCCCTTGCTGCTGCTCTTTCATGGCTTACGTCTCCACAACCTGAAGTGTGTAATATCCTGAGCTATTTCCCTCGTTCCTGAGACCAGTCAGCCCCTAATCTCCTCCACAGTCACACCCTCTCGTCCTGTTAGAGCTTCCAGAGGAAAGGTGAGGATGGTTCTTCTCCAGTAAAAGAGCTCATGTCAGGCGCGGTGAATCTTTCAACATAAAAATGTTTGCTCCGGATATCCCTCCAGTCTTCATTTGATACTGTTCCTTAATACCCGATTCTTTACCTTCTAATTCTCTCGCCAAACTTCCAATGCAATGTTTCACAAATATTGTCCTCAGCTTCCTTCTTTGCCATGACCAGTCTGGGGTCTGTAGGTGTCCGGTATATCTAATATGCTCTCGTGTTTAATATTATTATATGAACTATTATGTAATTTATCAAATTTTGAGCTGCGCTATATATTGATATCCAAATTTGTTTAAATTTCCTCATTTGTTGACGAATTATGTCTAAACTCTCTTCTCTTTTTCTTGAATTTTGTCGTATTTTTAGTCCTTTATTATGTTTGATTTCAGGCCTGGCCATGAGGTGGACTTTTGTCCGTGACTGGAGGTCTTGACATAGAGTAATCCATTTGGTCCACACACACACACACACACACACACACACACACACACACACACACACACACACACACACACACACACACACATACACACACAGATCTGACAAAGGTTTTGATTATCTCTCACTTTCTCGATTCCATTAAACCCACAGTTCCATGCAAGATCCTCTGCTCCCTGATTAGTCTTACACTTAAGTCTTTCAAGATTATTAACGTTAATATCATGAGTCTTCTCCCTGTGTTACTTGATCTGGGATTCCTCCTTGGATTCTTCACCTCTTACCCTGCAGGCTACTTTCCTGTCATCCATGCACTCATGAGATTCATATTCTATCGGCTTTCTTATCTTGAGCCGTTGCTATACTATCCTCCTTGCCTAGCTACTCCCTCCTAGAATACATAAAGCATGTCTCAATCTCCAACTCAGCTGCGTCCCAGCCGTCTTCCCTTCGTTATACCTGCCACTTCTAGCTTAGCTATCCTGTTCTCTACGATCTTCTTGTAATTAGACGAACATTGTCCCAACTGCTGAAAGCTACCCCCCCCCCCCCCCCCTCCAGCGAGGACTGTCCCAGGGGCCTCCTACCGTATGGTTTTGGGGGTCAATTTCCTAATTGCCAGTGATCACTGATCCTTCTAGGTGGCTCCAGGTGTCACTCCTGCTATGGTCAGGACTGAGGCATTATGGTCGTGTGGCACTTTATTCCACGTGAGAGTTGCATCTTTCGACTTGATGTTGTCTGTCGTTTTCTTAGAGGTACACGTTACGAATCCTGCCCAGTTTATCTTTGGTACTGGCATGGTTCAGTACCCATGACTGGGTATTATTAACTATGTTTGAATAATAAAACTTCTTTTGTATATCCTCATCCATGTGCTTGACGGTGAGCTACACAGTAGGTAAACAATGATTCTTCTGTGAGATCTCTCTCGTGTGTCCTTATTCATGTGCCTGACGATGATGCACACATTTGATAGATAATTCCCTCTTTGTAATTCGCTTCCTGTGTCCTCAGAACGACGAATTATATCGAGATATGTTATTTTTGTTTCATTTTCTTTTTCTTACGATGAGGTTCCTCTAGTCTACTACCATCCAACTATTACATATGATTTCGATAAGACGTCATCAGCTATGTATCCAGCAATTGGTGTAGTAGACTCGGTTCTCCTTGCAACATTACTGTTAATTCTGATAAAGTTGATAAAGCCTGGCATCAAAAACAAACATTGTCACATGTATCAGAACCTGTAACATTTACATGTAAGTCGTTCTAATCAATTCTACCATTGTATGCCCAGAAGTTGAACCAGGTCCCAATGGTGATCAAGTGGTTACACCGTCCGCTCACCGTTCTCGGTAACCTGGGTTCAAATCTCGGGAGTGCAGTGGTGAAATTGGTTGGATGGTTCCCTTTGTTTTCATCCCTGGAGTCAAGTCACCAAAGTCAAGCCAAGATGAAAAAAAAAAGGACCCAGTACTGACGCTTATGGGATCCCACTCTCTACCTTCTCCAACTCTCAGAGACTACGTTTTTTTACACTGTTTTCTTTGACTCAGTATTGAGGAACTGTATCTGCAACTGAATGCTGGGTAAATGTAATGAATCAACTCTTCTGACAGTGAGCACTCAACGCTTCTTGGCTGCCCATACATAAGTATTATGTCATCCTCGCCCTCTTTCCTCAAGAATGTCACTAAGAGCCTCAGAACAATTTTGAGAAATAGAAGCATGACCCCTGTCACCGAGCAACGTGTCGCCTTATATCGTACCTAAATCTTAATTATCTTTACAGGAGCTTCAAGCCTCAGCTATGAGTGATACTGCTAAAAATTTGGTTTGAGGTCTCTATTCCTCTTCTTAAAAGCTAGAATATTTCTCGTTTTTCTCAATTCTGGCAGGCCTTATTCTATGGAAAACCTTAATAGTATTTCCAGTGGCCTGGTTAGGGTAGAACATACACAGTGGCTCCAGTAGTCTGCTAGGGTGAACCACACACAGTAGCTCCAGCTGTATAGCTAGGGAAGACCTACACAGTACCTAAAGTAGTCTGGCTAGGGAAGACCATAGCAGCCCTAGTTCTCTTGGCCGGGGAAGACCTGCACTGTAACTCCAGTGGTCTTAGCTGAGGAAGACCTACACAGTAACGCCAGTGATTCATCTCGGGTTTCTGTTCATTTTTCGAAAGAAATTGGTAA
>NC_092234.1:24235547-24242191 GCF_036320965.1 Panulirus ornatus | reverse complement strand
ACTATTCCATCAAACATACCCATTTCTGCTTTCGGAAATAATGTTCTCGCCTTCAACACAGTCTTCAACGCTACCAGGACCTTCGCCCCCTCCCCCACCCTGTGACTCATTTCTGCTTCCATGGTTCCATTTGCTGCCAAATCCACTCCCAGACGTCTAAAACACCTCACCTCCTCCAGTTTTTCTTCTTTCAAACTTACCTCCCAATTGACTTGTCCCTCAACCCTACTGTACCTAATAACCTTGCTCTTATTCACATTTACTCTGAGCTTTCTTCTACCACATTTACTAAACATTTACCACCAGCGCTCTATCATCAGCGGACCACAACTGACTCGCTTCCCAAGACCTTTCATCGACAACAGACGGCATACTTCCCCCTCTCCCAAAAACTCTTGCAATCACCTCCCTAACAACCCCATCCATACACAAATTAATCAACCATGGAAACATCATGCACTCCTGCCGTAAACCGACATTCAGTGAGAACCAGTCACTTTCCCCTCTTCCCACTCGCACACATGCCTACATCCTCGATAAAAACTTTTCACTGCTTCTAACAACTTGCCTTCCGTACCATATATTCTTAATACCTTCTACAGAGCATCTCTATCAACTCCATCATATGCCTTCTCCAGATCCATAAATGCTACACACAAATCCATCTACTTTTCTAAGTATTTCTCACATACATCTTTAAAGCAAACACCTGATCCACACATCCTCTACCACTTCTGAAACCACACTGGTCTTCCCCAATCTGATGCTCTGTACATGCCTTCACCCTCTCAGTCACAACCCTCCCAGGAATACTCAACAAACTTATACCTCTGTAGTTTGAGCACTCACCTTTATCCCCTTTCCATTTGTACAGTGGCACTATTCATGCATTCCGCCAATCCACAGGCACCTCACCATGACTCATACATACATTAGATATCCTTACCAACCAGTCAACAACACAGTCACCCCCTTTTTTAATAAATTCCACTGCAATACCATCCAAACCCGCTGCCTTGCTGGCTTTCATCCCCCGCAAAGCTTTTACTACCTCTTCACTGTTTACCAAATCATTCTTCCTAACCCTCTCACTTCGCACACCACCGCGTCCAAAATATCCTATATCTGCCACTCTATCATCTAACGCATTTAAGAAACTTTCAAAATTCTCACTCCATCTTCTCCATCACCACTTCTTTCTATTACCTCCCCATTAGCCCCCTTCACCGATGTTCCCATTTGTTCTCTTGTCTTACGCACTTTATTTACCTCCTTCCTAAACATCTTTCTATTCTCCATAAAAGTTAATGATAATCTCTCACCTCAACTCTCATTTGCCCTCTTTTTCATTTCTTGCACCTTTCTCTTGACCTCCTGCCTCTTTCTTTTATACATCTCCCAGTCATTTACACTATTTCCCTGCAAAACTCGTCCAAATGCCTCTCTCTTCTCTTTCACCAATAATCTTACTTCTTTTTCCCACCACTCACTACCCTTTTTAATCTGCCCTCCTCCCACGCTTCTCATTCACAAGCATCTTTTGCGCAAGCTATCACTGCTTCAATAAATACATCCATTCTTCTCCCACTCCCCTTACGTCCTTTTCTCTCACCTTTATCCATTTTGCACTCAGTCTCTCCTGGTACTTTCTCATACAAGTCTCCTTCCCAAGCTCACTTACTCTCACAACTCTCTTTACCCCAACATTCTCTCTTCTTTTCTGAAAACCTCTACATATCTTCACCTTCGCCTCCACAAGATAATGATCAGACATCCCTCCAGTTGCATCTCTCAGCACATTAACATCCAAAAGTCTCTCTTTCGCGCGTCTATCAATTCACACGTGATCCAATAACGCTCTCTGGCCATCTCTCTTACTTTCATACGTATACTTATGTATATCTCTCTTTTTAAACCAGGTATTTTCAATCACCATTTCTTTTTCAGCACAGATCTACAAGCTCTTCAGCGAATAAAGGGGACGGCAGCGGAAGGCTAGAAAGCCAACTTTTTTTGTATTCTAACTTTATAAAAAGGGAAACAGAAGAGGGAGTCACGCGGCAAGTGCTCATCTTCGTCGAAGGTAGGATTGGTGTGTCTAAATGTGTGTAGATGTAACCAAGATGAGATAAATGGAGAGATAGGTAGTCTGTTTGAGGAGAGAAACCTGGATGTTCTATTTCTGAGTGAAAAGAAGTTCTAGGATAAAGGGGAAAGTGTAGTCTGGGAATGTTTTGGGGGTAAAGTCAGGGGTTGGTGAGAGGACAAGAGTAAAGGAAGGAGTAGCACTACTGAAACAGGAGTTGTGGGAGTGTAAGAAAGTGGATGGAGAGAGATGGGTGATTATTGTTGCCTATGCACCTGGGCATGAGAAAAAAGATCATGAGAGGCAAGTGTTTTGGGAGCAGCAGAGTGAGTGCTTTAGCAGTTTTGTTGCACGTGACCGGGTTATAGTGATGGGTGATTTGAATGCAAAGTTGGGTAGTGCGGCAGATTTGGTGTACATGGTGTGTTCAGTGTTGTAAATGGAATTGGCGAAGAGCTTGTAGATTTGTGTGCTGAAAAAGGACTGGGGATTGGGAATACCTGGTATAAGAACAGAGATATACATAAGCATACGTACGTAAGTAGGAGAGATGGTGAAGCAAAACCAAAAAGTAGTCTCATTGCTGGTTTGTATTTAGTTTTCCAGAGCTGTGTAGATCAAGAGTGTCAAATCCTTTGTTATTTTGTTTGTATTCGAAAGCATGTTTGAAAACGGGTTTACGGAAGCTATAACCCCTGAAAATTTATCATTATCTTCAGTTATAATCATTTTTTCTTTTTTGGAAAAGATGAACAGCTGTTGATTCCTGAGGATCTATCATTAGCTATTTGTTATGTCTTTATTTTTATATCTGGGAGGACGATCAGCTATTAATCTCTGAAGATTTACTCTTATCTACTTGTTACATCTCTGATATTATAGTTGGGAGGATGAACGCCTATAAACCATCTACCAAGTTCTGACCTCAGTCATGGCCCGTGTGATTCATGGTTTGTGATATATATGTGTAAGGTCGTATGTCAGTTGCCATATATGTAGAAATGTATTCTATTCCCAAAATGGACCAGAACCAAGGAGCGTAGAGGACTGTTTTCGGGAATCAATCAATATCCCTTAAATAAAGATTAGATATTTCACTTGAGCTGGCGAGCTCACCTTGACACACCATCGTCACTGATGTATACAATTATTAGGATCCATCAACATATCATGTTACTTAATAATCTCCGATACCTGAACTCTCATTCAAACTTAGTGGAAAAATAATCATTCTGACTAATGGACATAGCTGCGGGACGTTCTTTATGAAGATATAAATGGAACTTTTGGAGACAGTAATTTCATAATGACCGACTTGAGACATACGTCCACCTCAGACTGCATAAGTTTGTTCTCGTATTTATAAAGAGCCGAACCTGCCTGGCCTCACTGACAGCTGACTAATGGAGGACACTAGTACAGGCTGACGTGGTAACAAACCCCAAGAACGCTCGCTGAATATGTTTACATTATACACAGCTGGACTGTGACCACATTACGGATAATTGTCGTGTCTAGCAAGCACACAGATGCCCTCCTTTCTTTTCATTCTCCTCCAGTTTTTTGGACTTTAAGACAGGCCACTTGATATCCATCTTTCCCCAAGCACGTGTCAGGATATTTACCATTTCTATCCATTAGAACAGTGACAGAACCTTAGTTTTTTTTCTTTTTTTCCTTGCTGTGCCAGGTCGGTGGTAAGATATATTATTGTTGGCACAGTTCATTGTCGTCCAGCTGTAGCATATCCTCTTGTAACTGTTCGTCTTCGTCAGCACAACTGATGCTCGCTAAGTCCTCCTACGGGGGGTCGGCTGCTGTAGATCACAGAGAACCTGCTATAATGTTTCTCAACCACACTTCATGGGATCTTTGAAATACTAGACATCAAAGAGAATCCTTGAATACCAGACATCAAGGTATCCCTACATTATCAGACATCAAGGGATCAACTTTATACCAGGTAACAAAGGATCCCTTGAACACCAGACATCCTGTTGAAAAATCTGGGCAATATGTTGCACACGATGGGATTAACTCGCATACAAAAGAAGACGGTCTTTCTCGGTGTGGAAGTTAGGAACCATCTCGTATTGACTAATAAGACACTAATGTTCCTCCAGACCTCGATGCCATCACCTGGATAAGTCATATTTTGAGGGTATACCGACACAGATGAGTATGGCAGACCTCCAGGTGAAAAATCCTACCCTAGTCTAGCCTGTGGTAGGAACCGTCAATTTTAGCCCACATAATGGACCTTATCTAGGCTATGCCTGTGGGAGGCTCAGAGAGACTTTGTCATTGATATATCGTGGTATTTACATCTCTCCAATGTGTGGGAGTCATCCTTCTTTCCTCGTTAATCTTACTTTGCATATCATGCTTGCGTTACCTGGGCATCAGCAAGAGTCTCTCTCTCTCTCTCTCTCTCTCTCTCTCTCTCTCTCTCTCTCTCTCTCTCTCTCTCTCTCTCTCTCTCTCTAATCTCTCTCTCTCTCTCTCTCTCTCTCTCTCTCTCTCTCTCTCTCTCTCTCTCTCTCTCTCTCTCTCTCTCTCTCTCTCTCTCTCTCTCTCTCTCTCTCTCTCTCTCTCTCTCTCTCTCTCTCTCTCTCTCTCTCTCTCTCTCTCTCTCTCTCTCTCTCTCTCTCTCTCCTCTCTCTCTCTCTCTCTCTCTCTCTCTCTCTCTCTCTCTCTCTCTCTCTCTCTCTCTCTCTCTCTCTCTCTCTCTCTCTCTCTCTCTCTCTCTCTCTCTCTCTCTCTCTCTCTCTCTCTCTCTCTCTCTCTCTCTCTCTCTCTCTCTCTCTCTCTCTCTCTCTCTCTCTCTCTCTCTCTCTCTCTCTCTCTCTCTCTCTCTCTCTCTCTCTCTCTCTCTCTCTCTCTCTCTCTCTCTCTCTCTCTCTCTCTCTCTCTCTCTCTCTCTCTCTCTCTCTCTCTCTCTCTCTCTCTCTCTCTCTCTCTCTCTCTCTCTCTCTCTCTCTCTCTCTCTCTCTCTCTCTCTCTCTCTCTCTCTCTCTCTCTCTCTCTCTCTCTCTCTCTCTCTCTCTCTCTCTCTCTCTCTCTCTCTCTCTCTCTCTCTCTCTCTCTCTCTCTCTCTCTCTCTCTCTCTCTCTCTCTCTCTCTCTCTCTCTCTCTCTCTCTCTCTCTCTCTCTCTCTCTCTCTCTCTCTCTCTCTCTCTCTCTCTCTCTCTCTCTCTCTCTCTCTCTCTCTCTCTCTCTCTCTCTCTCTCTCTCTCTCTCTCTCTCTCTCTCTCTCTCTCTCTCTCTCTCTCTCTCTCTCTCTCTCTCTCTCTCTCTCTCTCTCTCTCTCTCTCTCTCTCTCTCTCTCTCTCTCTCTCTCTCTCTCTCTCTCTCTCTCTCTCTCTCTCTCTCTCTCTCTCTCTCTCTCTCTCTCTCTCTCTCTCTCTCTCTCTCTCTCTCTCTCTCTCTCTCTCTCTCTCTCTCTCTCTCTCTCTCTCTCTCTCTCTCTCTCTCTCTCTCTCTCTCTCTCTCTCTCTCTCTCTCTCTCTCTCTCTCTCTCTCTCTCTCTCTCTCTCTCTCTCTCTCTCTCTCTCTCTCTCTCTCTCTCTCTCTCTCTCTCTCTCTCTCTCTCTCTCTCTCTCTCTCTCTCTCTCTCTCTCTCTCTCTCTCTCTCTCTCTCTCTCTCTCTCTCTCTCTCTCTCTCTCTCCTCTCTCTCTCTCTCTCTCTCTCTCTCTCTCTCTCTCTCTCTCTCTCTCTCTCTCTCTCTCTCTCTCTCTCTCTCTCTCTCTCTCTCTCTCTCTCTCTCTCTCTCTCTCTCTCTCTCTCTCTCTCTCTCTCTCTCTCTCTCTCTCTCTCTCTCTCTCTCTCTCTCTCTCTCTCTCTCTCTCTCTCTCTCTCTCTCTCTCTCTCTCACACACACAGAGCTTATGGGGTTATGTTTAAAGGAGGTCACATGTTTCACCGGCGAAACATCCGTGAATTTATAATCAATGTGCAAAACAGGGGGCTAAAACACGTGAGTAAACTCCATTCGGGGAAATTCCTTTCTCCTTTTTGCTCAGTTTTCCTTCCCTTGAATCGTCTTTGTCGTCTGTAAGTGATGTTTGCTTTATTTTCACTATCATGTACATTGTTGATATCTTTATTTTCTATTTTTCCCCCTTTTTTCTTGATAATTATCTTATTTTACTCTTTTCTACAGTGTCCTTCTCTGCATCACCAATATGACGACCATATGAACACAGCAACAGACCACTGGGTCCTCTTGAAGGTGTTTGTGACAGTGTGAGAGACTAGGTACACACCTCGAGTCAAGGACTTGAAAATGAATATATTTGTCAAGTCTCTACATAAATGTAACTCTGGTGCTACTTTCAACTACCCTAATTATTGAACCGCCAGGGAGTTGACACTTGTAGGGCCCCATCTCTCGAACAGTTCCCACTATCATACAAACTCCTACATCTATTCAGACTGTGTATTAATCACGTCCTTAGTCATTCTATTCCATTCATCCAGTACTCTTATACTATAAAAGTATTTCCTCATATCGTGTTTAACAACGTCCTTACTTATTTTTATGTTAAGTCACATGGT
>NC_092234.1:24215830-24235447 GCF_036320965.1 Panulirus ornatus | reverse complement strand
GACCCCTTCTCTGTTCCTTCTTTTGGAGAATTAAAAAAAAAGAAATATATATATACATATATATATATATATATATATATATATATATATATATATATATATATATATATATATATATATATATATATATATATATATATATATATATATATATATATATCAAACTATTCGCCACTTCCCGCGTTAGCGAGGTAGCGTTAAGAAGAGAGGATTGGGCCTTTGAGGGAATATCCTCACCTGGCCCCCTTCTCTGTTCCTTGTTTTGGAAAATTAGAAAAAAAAAAGCGAGATGGGAAGATTTCCTGCCCCCCGCTCCCTCCCCTTTTAGTCGGCTTCTACGACACGCAGGGAATACGTGGGAAGTATTCTTTCTCCCTTATCCCCAGGGATAATATATATTATATTTTCTTTTTTTTTTATTTTGCTTTGTCGCTGTCTCCCGGGTTTGCGAGGTAGCACAAGGAAACAGACGAACAGAAATGGCCCAACCCACCCCCATACACATGTATATACATACACGTCCACACACGCAAATATACATACCTATACATCTCAATGTACACATATATAAACACACACAGACACATACATATATACCCATGCACACAATTCACACTGTCTGCCTTTATTCATTCAAATCGCCACCTCGCCACACATGGAATACCATCCCCCTCCCCCCTCATATGTGCGAGGTAGCGCTAGGGAAAGGCAACAAAGGCCCCATTCGTTCACACTCAGTCTCTAGCTGTCATGCAATAATGCCCGAAACCACATCTACCTTTCCACATCCAGGCCCTACACAACTTTCCATGGTTTACCGCAGACGCTTCACATGCCCTGATTTAATCCACTGACAGCACGTCAATCCCGGTATACCACATCGATCCAATTCACTCTATTCCTTGCCCGCCTTTCACCCTCCTGCATGTTCTAGCCCCGATCACTTAAAATCTTTTTCACTCCATCTTTCCACCTCCAAAATATATATATATATATATATATATATATATATATATATATATATATATATATATATATATATATATATATATATATATATATATATATATATATATATATGTATATATATATATATATATATATGTGCTGGAAATGAGATGTTTGAGGACAATGTGTGGTGTGAGGTGGTTTGATCGAGTAAGTAACGTAAGGGTAAGAGAGATGTGTGGAAATAAAAAGAGCGTGGTTGAGAGAGCAGAAGACGGTGTTTTGAAATGGTTTGGGCACATGGAGAGAATGAGTGAGGAAAGATTGACCAAGAGGATATATGTGTCGGAGGTGGAGGGAACGAGGAGAAGAGGGAGACCAAATTGGAGGTGGAAAGATGGAGTGAAAAAGATTTTGTGTGATCGGGGCCTGAACATGCAGGAGGGTGAAAGGAGGGCAAGGAATAGAGTGAATTGGAGCGATGTGGTATACCGGGGTTGACGTGCTGTCAGTGGATTGAATCAGGGCATGTGAAGCGTCTGGGGTAAACCATGGAAAGCTGTGTAGGTATGTATATTTGCGTGTGTGGACGTATGTATATACATGTGTATGGGGGTGGGTTGGGCCATTTCTTTCGTCTGTTTCCTTGCGCTACCTCGCAAACGCGGGAGACAGCGACAAAGCAAAAAAAAAGAAAAAAAGAAAAAAAACATATATATATATATATATATATATATATATATATGTATATATATATATATATATATATATATATATATATATATATATATATATATATATATATATATATATATATATATATATATATATATATATATATATATATATGTATGTATGTATATATATAAATATATATCTCGTTAATGGGATCGTCTTCGTTAGAGCCTGAGCTGCCAGGGCTGTCTCAGGTAGCACAAAAAGAATATGCGTGAATATGATTTCATGTATCAATTCCTCCTTCACCCCCACTATGCCGAGGAAGCGAAAAGAACAATGCTTTTCTCAACACTCATCCACTATTGAGGTTCGTGTATAATGAACCGAATCCAGAGCCCACCATCTATTACAATTTTCCACAATCTACCGTATGGTTTACCTTGACCGCATATTTCCCGGTTCATCCTACTGACAGCATGTTACTCCCATATACTGGCACAACAACGATTTCGTTCATTCCATCCCGTGCACGCTTCTTACCCTCCTGAATGTTCAGGCTTCGATACCCCAAAGCCTCAATTACTCCAACCTCCCGTCTCCTCCTCGATCTGCCCCTACCCTTCAGATACTACCACCTCTAACACGCAAATCCTCTTATTCAGATTTTGCTTGTTTGTTTGTTTGTTCATCCTCATCGTCTGTCTGCACCATATCAGTACAGATTTGTTTAGCTCTCTCAGTCAGACTGCGTTTACTTACACAACTCGCTCTTACAGCGTCATTCCTTACACAACCCGCCTCACGCCATATATCGTCCTCAACGCAATTCATTTTCAACACGTCCACCCACTTGCTTTCTTTTGCGTTCGAGGCCCAAGTTCCACATCCGCACGGTACTGCCGGGTCTTTATACCGTAGCCGAACCTTCGGCTCCTCCATCATCTTGTGACTCACTTTTGTCCGTTAAGTCTCATCCACAACCACGTCGACTCCTGGGTCAGGTACGTAAAACACTGCACATCTCCAGGTCATCTATTTAAATATGTGACTGAACTTTACAAAGGAATCGCCTCGGCTTGATGAACAGCTGGGTTGGCTGTTTACCGGACTACCGCTACTAGGATTCGAACCTATGCACTCGACCCTGGGCGGTCCGTGGATGCGTCATGGCCAGAAGTGTTAACCACTACACCACGTCCGTTCATAAACTTAACATCTTCAACAACCATCGCTACAACTGTTACACTATCATTCCAACAACTGTCCCCTAACATCCAGCGGTACAACCATCATAACTACCAGTGTGACAACAGTACCAACAACTAATGCCAGAATCTTCCATCATAACTACCTCCATTACTATAACAACCCCAGCAATGACAGGCATAATTCTTCCAATCTCGTAAACAGTTTCCCTTGCAATAAACCCAAACAGCAACCCCATATACGTCACCGTCACCAAGATTCGTAGCCACCATAACCATCACAATGAGACACCCAACAACAACGGCTTTTACAACCGAATAGTCATCCTTAACACACGTCAATAAACACCCACTACAACCGCTGCCATAACGACAACCAACAACCAATATCCTAATCCACTTCAACAACTACGACCATAACCACCTCTCTTCCCGTCATGCAGCCTCCTCCTTAATAGACCGTAACACAAGTGTGTTGTATTTCTGCTTCCTCGGGTAATAAATATATCTAATCCTCAGTCCAATATAGCCCTAAAAACCTTCGTGATTTAGTATTTCTTCATCATCTCTGACGCACTCAGTTTGTAACTTACTCTCCAAAGGTGATCTGTTCACCACTTTATATCCCTCTCAGTCCACTGTGGTTGGCTGAACATGTATCCCCCCCACGTTCGTCCCTCTCTCTCCCACCACCTCCTCCTAACTGAGCCTATGTCACCTATATTTTCATGGCTCAAGATCCTTCAAGTTCACTCGCAGCCACAGCTGGACGCGGTGCACTGACCGGATGGTATATCTCCTCATGTCCAAAAGAAGCATGCCTCTCAGCTACCTCCAGCCCTCCCCTGCTCGCTTGTGCCGTCATTTCCTAACACACCAACCATTACTCCTCTAACTAGAGCTATATCGATTTCGCTTCTTCTCTATACAAATTTTATTTCTTAACTTCTTAAATCTGGTTAACGCAAATATTGTTTTTTCTCATTGTTTTCTTTCAGATCTCCAGTCCAGCTTTCAGGATGTAAGGTGTTACTGGTGATCTCTATGACCCACGCCTGGTCTTCCTCCTTTCTTAAGGATTTTGGTGAATCGTTTTCCATGATTCCTCAAGTATTTGCCAGGTGTGACACAAGTCTTTAACCACTGACTTTTCTCCCCCCCGGTCTCTCCACCTTTCTTCTCTAGTGCAAAGTTTCCTCTCCAAACATTTCAACATAACAGACCGATATCTTCCCGTTCTCCCTATCAACAGTGACGTTCCTCAGGGTTTTGTACCATCACCCACCTTCCCTCTTCTTCTTATTTTTATAAACGATCATCTTGCCTCGCCCTCTATCCCTATCCACTCCTATGTCCATGACTCACATTCCTCCCCTCATTCTTAGACTCATTATTCTTAGTACACTGAACATTCTTTCTCTCTTAATTTGGACTTCCGTGGTGTAGCGGTTAGTGTTCCTAACCGTGATGTATTGACAGGCCACCCAGGGTTGAGCGTGTGGGTTCGAATCCTGGTTGCGGCAGTCTGTCCGCAATCAACCCAGCTGTTCATTCATTCCTAGAGGTTAGTCGAGAAAATGATATCCTGGTTCAGGCTAGGGTATATATATATATATATATATATTATACTATTCGTCATTTCCCGCGTTAGCGAGGTAGCGTTAAGAACAGAGGACTGGGCCTTTGAGGGAATATCCTCACCTGGCCCCCTTCTCTGTTCCTTCTCTTGGAAAATCAAAAACGAGAGGGGAGGATTCCCAGATCCCACTCCCTCCCCTCTTAGTCGCCTTCTACGACACGCAGGGAATACGTGGGAAGTATTCTTTCTCCCCTATCCCAGGGATAACATATATATATATATATATATATATATATATATATATATATATGTATATATATATATATATGTTATATATATATATATATATATATATATATATATAAATCATATAAACCTCCATCAGCCAGGATCGAACCCGGGACCCCTGTGCAACAGGCGGGAATGCTACCGCTAGGCTATAGGCCTGGCCAGGGGTCCCGGGTTCGATCCTGGCTGTTGGAGGTTTATATGCTGTATGAAGGTGCGCGTTCCTGTGCACTTTGTTCGTATATATATATATATATATATATATATATATATATATATATATATATATATATATATATATATATATATATATATATATATATATATAGATATAGATATATATATATATATATATATATATATATATATATATATATATATATATATATATTATCCCTGGGGATAGGGGATTAAGAATACTTCCCACGTATTCCCTGCGTGTCGTAGAAGGCGACTAAAAGGGGAGGGAGCGGGGGGCTGGAAATCCTCCCCTCTCGTTTTTTTTTTAATTTTCCAAAAGAAGGAACAGAGGGGGCCAGGTGAGGATATTCCGAAAAAGGCCCAGTCCTCTGTTCTTAACGCTACCTCGCTAATGCGGGAAATGGCGAATAGTTTGAAAAAAAAAAAAAAAAAAAAAAAATATATATATATATATATATATATATATATATATATATATATATATATATATATATATATATATATATATATATATCTCGATTAAGGACTAATTGCCTGTGCCGTCTCAGGCCACATCATAAAAGAAATAATCCGGACACAGAAGCAGAATCTTAGTTAAATCCAACACCTAAAAAACGTAATGGGTACCCGTACATCATGCTCAGTCTCTGTCGTCTTCCAACATATTTGAAAAAGATGCGACTAAACCATACAAGAACGTACATACGCTAAGCAGTATGTTATCCTCAACTCTGTCCTGGACACATGGATTATAAACACCACAGATCTGCCTCCCAAAACCTGCAGGTGTTGCAGTGTTGCCACAATTCTTCCATCAGCTGTGTAGCTATTCCTTATCTGCAGAGGTCTAATGTTATACCCCGGTATGGTGTACAGCTTGTACTCTCAGCCAGTGTGAAACTAAGTGCATCCCACATACTTGCTGTATTTCTGTTTCTGCCGCTTCTCTGTAAGCTTTGTGTGCGTGTCCCAACCTGGATCCGTGACAAGCAAATGGCTGCTGTTTCCCATTGTTTGTATGTTCGAGACCAACTACACGAGGATTGGCCATTATAATGACTCCTTTCCTTGTGCTTCTTTTCCTCTCGTCTTTCCTTCTACCTTAGAAATTTTTAGCCTAAAAAAGTAGGTCTACAAACACCAAAGGAGCTTAAAACAATACCTGTCACAATCATCTGATAACAATTCAATCATCTAAATTTTTTGACCCAACTTTTCCAACTGGGGCATACTTATACCCGTGTCGTGTCGGCCACTATGAAAAGAGAAACACCTGCAAAGCTACCACTTTAACAACACCAACGTTTACCATCTAACAACCTTAACAACTACCTCTACGTCTCCTACAATTAAAGTTCCCATCAACCACCATCTTTACCTTCTCAACAAACATCACGACGTCTAACATTTCATCGATCTTATAGGGTACTATATAGGCCTTCAACTACCATCACAGTTCTATCCTAACGATACGAACCCTAACAACCATCGCTCTCTACACCCTTAGTCACCATCACAAGTACTACCATTATAAACCCTCCAACATTTTAAACCCAACACCTTCGATCCCCATCTTCACAACCAACACTATAACAACCTCACCGCGAGACAGACACACAACCCCAGCACCACCAGCGGGAACCAGAGAGAGAGATATATAATAATTATTCCCTCGAGTCCAGTCACTACAAAAAAGAAAAACACCGTCGACAGTGCATGAGTTCCTGCGGCATCCTTTTCAGCTTCTCCTTCGTCAGGAGAGTTTTTGTAGCGCTGATGAACACTCCGAACATGGTGGTGCGTGGCTGACCCGGCCAGGTGTGGGAGGTGCTGGCTGGGTCCGCGAGGTGGGGGTGCAGAGGACTTGGCTTTGTGCTCCGGCTGGGAGGTGTGGTGTAGGAGGCTGTGGGTGTACTGGCGGGGGGCTGTGGTGGGTGTAAGGGCGGTGTGCTGGGGTGGTTGTACGGTCGGGATGCTGCAGTGCGTGTACTGGCAGTGTGCTGGGGTGCTGGGGTGGGTGTACGGGTGGGATGCTGGGTTGGGTGAACGGGCCTAGTGGTGCGGTGGGTGTACGGGCGGGGTGCTGGGGTGGGTGTCCTGGCGTGGTGCTGCGGTGGGTGTACGGGTGGAGTTGCTGCAGTGGGTGTACAGACCGGGTGCGGGGGCGGGTGTACGGGCTGGGTGCTGGGGTGAATGTAGGAGGGGAGGGGTGCTGGGGTGAGTGTACAGATGAGGCTTTGAGGTGGATGTACGGGCGGGGAGCTGGGGTGGGTGTACGGTCGGGGTGCTGGGATGGGCATCCTGATGTAGTGTTTAGGTTCGTGCTCGAGTGGGAGCCATGTCTGTGTTTGTGTTAAAGGTAATACAGAAGAATATCGCACCGTGTGTACAGTTACCTGTCTGGTCAGTGCGGAGTCCCCTCGCCCCGTGTGATTACTCTTTGTGATTACTGTGTGTGTGTGTGTGTGTGTGTGTGTGTGTGTGTGTGTGTTACTGCGAGAGATTCCTACACCCGTGTTGCCCCGTCTGTTGACCTTGTCTGTCTTAACTTTGTTTTCACGCGCGCGTATCGCAGCTAACGCCAGTCACCCATTCATGGACCGGTCCTCCAGGGGAGGGTGAACAGCTGGGTTGGTTACAGTTGGTCTGCCCTGTCCGAGGTTCGAACCATAGCCCTTTTACAATGGTGTCTCGCGACGCTAACCACTTTACCTCGGAGGTGTGTGTGTGTGTGTGTGTGTGTGTGTGTGTGTGTGTGTAGGTGAGGCAAATGCGTGTTGTATGTAAATCTATGTATGTTTGATTATATATTTTTGTTTTTTAATATGAACAAGTACACAGGAAACCTGATCGCATAATGGTCCTGTAAACACACACACACACACACACACACACACACACACACACACACACACACACACACACACACACACACATACATACAAGAGATGGAACTCATCAAGTGTAGAACTCCCTCCCAGTATAGCACAAATAGGTAATCACACACACACACACACACACACGCACACACACACACACACACACACATACACACACGGACGTCCATGGCGTAGTGGTTAACGTTACTGACCATGGTTCACGCATGGGCCAGCCTGGGTTCGATTTTTAGGCGTGGCAGTCAGATCACAGTCAACCCCAGTTTTTAATCCTACCTGCATAACTGGTGGATAGTTGGATACCTGTGTGTATTTGTGTATGATTGATGTCTGTGTATGTTCACGGGGGGGGGGGGGGAGTATTACGTTCGTGTCGTCACTTCTCTCAACATTGTACATATGTGTCATGAGTGTCTTCTTATGTATGTATGCACACATACCAGCCTTAGCTGTGTGTGTGTGTGTGTGTGTGTGTGTGTGTGTGGGGAGGGGGGGGGTTGCATGGGAAGAAAAGACAATGAGAGACCTGGAGGTCCAGAACAAGGTTATCTGGAAAAAAAACAGTGGTAGAAACAGGATACCAAACCAGAAGATACCTCACCACCCATCTCTCCCTCCGGCTCAACTGGTGACAGGAAAGAAATGTGAAAAAGAATACTTGCACTGTTATGGTAAGTTGCTGGTATGAATTACTGGAGGGTTTACTATGTCAGAAAAAATCTCCCTCTCAGTTCAATTGAAGACGTCTGCTCTGAGGTTGGATTTTGAAAAAAATATGTTTATTTATATATATATATATATATATATATATATATATATATATATATATATATATATATATATATATATATATATATATATATATATATATATATATACCTGTGGAAGGTATTAAGAATATATGGTGTGGGAGGCAAGTTGTTAGAAGCAGTGAAAAGTTTTTATCGAGGATGTAAGGCATGTGTACGTGTAGGAAGAGAGGAAAGTGATTGGTTCTCAGTGAATGTAGGTTTGCGGCAGGGTTGTGTGATGTCTCCATGGTTGTTTAATTTGTTTATGGATGGGGTTGTTAGGGAGGTAAATGCAAGAGTCCTGGAAAGAGGGGCAAGTATGAAGTCTGTTGGGGATGAGAGAGCTTGGGAAGTGAGTCAGTTGTTGTTCGCTGATGATACAGCGCTGGTGGCTGATTCATGTGAGAAACTGCAGAAGCTGGTGACTGAGTTTGGTAAAGTGTGTGGAAGAAGAAAGTTAAGAGTAAATGTGAATAAGAGCAAGGTTATTAGGTACAGTAGGGTTGAGGGTCAAGTCAATTGGGAGGTGAGTTTGAATGGAGAAAAACTGGAGGAAGTGAAGTGTTTTAGATATCTGGGAGTGGATCTGTCAGCGGATGGAACCATGGAAGCGGAAGTGGATCATAGGGTGGGGGAGGGGGCGAAAATTTTGGGAGCCTTGAAAAATGTGTGGAAGTCGAGAACATTATCTCGGAAAGCAAAAATGGGTATGTTTGAAGGAATAGTGGTTCCAACAATGTTGTATGGTTGCGAGGCGTGGGCTATGGATAGAGTTGTGCGCAGGAGGATGGATGTGCTGGAAATGAGATGTTTGAGGACAATGTGTGGTATGAGGTGGTTTGATCGAGTAAGTAACGTAAGGGTAAGAGAGATGTGTGGAAATAAAAAGAGCGTGGTTGAGAGAGCAGAAGAGGGTGTTTTGAAATGGTTTGGGCACATGGAGAGAATGAGTGAGGAAAGATTGACCAAGAGGATATATGTGTCGGAGGTGGAGGGAACGAGGAGAAGAGGGAGGCCAAATTGGAGGTGGAAAGATGGAGTGAAAAAGATTTTGTGTGATCGGGGCCTGAACATGCAGGAGGGTGAAAGGAGGGCAAGAAATAGAGTGAATTGGAGCGATGTGGTATACAGGGGTTGACGTGCTGTCAGTGGATTGAATCAAGGCATGTGAAGCGTCTGGGGTAAACCATGGAAAGCTGTGTAGGTATGTATATTTGCGTGTGTGGACGTGTGTATGTACGTGTGTATGGGGGTTGGGCCATTTCTTTCGTCTGTTTCCTTGCGCTACCTCGCAAACGCGGGAGACTGCGACAAAGTATAAAAAAAAAAAAAAAAAAAAAAAAAAAAATATATATATATATATATATATATGTGTGCGTGTGTGTGCGTGTGTGTGCGTGTGTGTGTGTGTGTGTGTGTGTGTGTGTGTGTGTGTGTGTGTGTATGTATGTATGTGTGTGTGTGTGTGTGTGTGTGTGTGTGTATTTAAGAGTAGAGTCATGAGGCAACACGGGTCCGCCTGGCGTCGGTCCCGCATGGGTTCAAATCCCTAGAGCAGCAGGCAGCAGCCCTCAGCCAAACCAGGTGCTTATCCTCCACCCCACTTCAGGCCTGGTCGATGACCGGGTATCTGGTGTTATGTCTTTTGTGTGTATACATACTTACATAGGAGTAAAGACATGATACATACAAGAGACGGGGCAATAAGAGTGTAAATTTTTCGCTTTATAAACACACACGTAAATACTCACACACACACACACACACACACACACGCACGAGGCATGCCCTCCAACTCTGCCACACCCATCATCCAATCCTCTTGCACTCTTCCTCCAACACCCTAGCCTACCCCACCACCCTTCAGTCACTACACCGAACCCCTTAGGCCCAGGGCTCAGCACCACACTTCACCCCATCCCCCAGTCTCCGTCACACCCAGCAGCCTTCAGTCTCCACTCAGAACCCCGCCAACACCCCAGGCCGAGCATTACACCTCAACCTCCCCCCTAGTCTTAACCACCACACCAGACCCTAACCCGTCTCCACCACAATCTCAAAAACACTTCACGAATCCCACATCACCTCATCCTAACCCCAGTGTCTACCACGAACCTCACATCACCTCATCCTAACCCCAGTGCCTACCACGAACCTCACATCACCTCATCCTAACCCCAGTGTCTACCACGAACCCCACATCACCTCATTCTAACCCCAGTGTCTACCACGAACCTCACATCACCAAACCCACTCTCCAGTCTCCACCACGACAGCAATCACACCTCACCCTAATCCCAGTCTCCACAACGGCACCAACCACACCTCACCAACCCTTCAGTCTCCAACATGAACCTTACCACACCTCACCAACCGGTCAATCTCCACCACGAACCCGAACACACCTCACCAATCCCACAGTCTCCATCTCGAACCCTAACACACCTCACCCCCCCCCCCTTCTCCCAGTCTCCGCCAGGAACCCCACTACACACAACTTATCACTGATTACAAAATCCAATAATTTCTTCATGATGAGGCTCCCCGCTGACCGGCTGGGTGCCCAGGCAGGGCCTATAAAGTGCCAACCACACATAAAGCTGTCCCCCCGTAAGCTGACCCCACCAGCTACCATCTCCACACTGACAACCTTACATGTTCTGGGAAACCTGACCCCTGCCTGGCTCCTGCGACGTGATCCTCGGGGTCATACTCGACGCCAGGGGCTCCTCACTTAGCTCACATTACCTACTTCTGAGGGCTGTAGCCCCTACTACTGAGGCCCATAGGTTCTGCTTCTAAGGGCTATGATTCTTGCTACCTGAGGAATATGGTCTATATTAGTAAAGTGTATAGCTAGTGGGAGAAGAACCTTTTGCTCGTGAGAGGTATTCATGAACTATGGTATATTCGACTAAGGGCAATTTTCATTGTTTATTGAGGCTTGTGACATCTGTCACTGAGGACCATAGGCCTAATGCTGGCGGTCATGGTACTTGCAACATTTTGTGGAACTGATTCACAATTTCTTCTTACTAAATAGTTGGGTCTGACTTGACAAGGGCCTTGGTCTATGTTATTAAAGAAAATGATGTCTTCCAAAAAAAAAAAGTGATACCTGCCACTGAAGACCATGGTCTTTTACTGAGGTCCGTGGTATGACTGTTCCCGAGGACGATGGTCCTTGTAGCTGAAGGTCACGGTTCTTATGACTGGCAACCATGGTCCATGTTACTGAGGGTATTCCTCCCTCTCCCTGCTCTTTACTGTTAGCGCCATGACTTCTGCTGTCGAGGGATATTGTTCCTGCTGCTATGATATGATTCCTGCCACTAGGACATGGTTCCAGCCACTATGATATGGTCCCTGTAGGTAGGACATGGTTATTGCCACCAACATATGGTCTCTGTACTGAGGGTAGTATTCCCTGCTAAGAGAGACACAGTATCTGCTGTTGTGGCATAAGTTCCCTCTTCCTGCTCTTTACCGCTAAGCATCATGGCTCCTGCTGACAAAGACTATGGATCCTGCTACGAGAAAATGGTCCCTGCCAATTATGAATGTGTTCTCTCCTACTGAAAGCAATGGACCTTGTTTCTAGGGGACATACTCTACTACTACAGGCCATGGTTCCTATTACCAAGGTCTATATCAGTGTTATTATGCACCATCATTCGGGGGTCACGGCCCTTACAACTCCAGGCTGTGGTTCCTACAACCAACCACTGCCTCTGCAAATGTGGGCCATGTTATCTACTTCAGGGATCCATGATCCTCATGCACAAATAGCCATGGGCCATGATTCTAAAAGCCGTGGACTGTGCTACTGAGGACCACGGTGGGGCACGTGGGTCTTAATGCAGAGGGTCATAGCCCCAACACCTGAAAGCTGTGGTCCCTTTCACTAAAGGCATTAAACGATACTGCTGAGAGTCGTGGTTTCCAGTAATGGAGGCCATTTACCACTACAACGGATCATGGTGACCATTGTGCTTGATATCGCAGGTGATGGCCACTGATGCTGATATCATTGGCAGTTACTTCTTAGGGCCATGGACCCTAATACTAAGAGTCATGAACCCTAATGCTATGAGCCATGTACCTTAATATTACGAGTCATGAACCCTAATACTACGAGAGATGTACCCTAATACTACGAGAGATGTACCCTAACACTACGAGCCATGGGCACTCATACAGAGGACCAGGGTTCTTACAATTGAAGGCTATTCTACTAATGTGGTCCGTGGCCACTGATGATAAGAGTCATGGTGCTTACCACTCAGGGCCACGGACGTCGTAGCTGAAGTCCATCATATGACAAACTTGTTCCCTGCTACTGAGCATCAGGTTCCCTGCTACTGAGCATCAGGTTCCCTGATAGTGAGCATCAGGTTCCCTGATAGTGAGCACCAGGTTCCCAGATAGTGAGCATCAGGTTCCCTGCTACTGAGCACCAGAATCCCTGCGACTGGGGGCCAGGTACCCTGCCACTTAGCACAACGTTCGTGGTTCTTGTAATCAAGTGCCATGGTCACTGCTACTGCTACCTGTGGTCCCTGTCAGTGAGGACCACAGTCCATGCTACTGATGTCCGTGTTCCCTACCATTGAGGGCCATGGTCTATACTACTGATGCCCGTGGTCTCTGCTAGTGATTGCCACAATACCTGCTACTGATACCCGTGGTCTCTGACACTGAAGACCGTGTTATTAGGGTCAGATGCCCGCCTCGTGAGGTCCAACTTCCCTGCCACTAAGATGTATCTAGTTACCTGCTACGGAGGACCACGTTCCTTGCTAATGAGGCTCATGTTCCCTGCTACTAGGAACTACACAGCTACCTGTTACAGAAGTCCATGTTACTTGCTGATAAGGTTCGCGTTCCGTGGTACTCGTGACCCTTCTCCTGTCACTGAAGGAGCAGAAACCATGTAACTGAAGACCACCTTTTCCAACAAGTGAGGGGCTATTTCCCTTCCGCTGAGGCTCAATTCCCCTCGAACCAAAACCATATTCTTTGTTAATTAGCGTCGTGAAGCGCGGGACCCATGTAAAGCACCAGCGAAGTCAGATTACCGAAGGGTAGCGTCACGAATCTGCAATTTACGCTGGTGAAATATTTCGGGCACATTTATTGTGCACCCTATCCTCATCCTGTGAGATGTAGCGCAACAGGAATACAGGGGTCACATAGGGTCTTAGATCCCAGTGGGTAAGCATTATATAGGTTGTTACAAAGCTATTTCGTTATACGAACTCCATTACATAGTTTCATATGGTAAGCTTCACCGACTCGATGCAAGAAGAGGATAGAGAGAGAGAATACATGTAATCTGTTTTAATGGCCGGCAGCACCTCTGACCATGTTCGCTGACACCTTGACTTGTGTGAGTGTTGTCGGGTGTTGGTGCACGTCCCTGTGTCCGCGTTGTAGTGGTGGTGGTGGTGGTTTGAGGTGGGGGTAGGGGAGCTGAGTGTGTTCATGTATACGGTTATTTGATCATGTGTTCCTTGTACGTATATTAGAGTGTGATCTTCATCGTTGTTGATCGTCACCGTAAGCCTCTGGTATCATTGGTCTGCATATAGAGACTAGCTGGCATCTTGCTCTATGTGCCTCTTGCGTATGGTGTGTTTAGGCCACGAGATAAGCTACGTAACAGGTGCTGTGAGGGTTTCATAAATTTCGACTTGTCACTGGAAAAGAAATTGCCCCTTGCCAGTCCTGGGACCCACGCAATCTGAACAGTGAGGATGGTGTTTACAGAGCTCCACCCTCTGTTTCATTAAAACGTGAGAGAGGCGAGTGTTCGGTTGTACACCAAAGAATTATGAGATAGAGAGACAGAATTTACAACACCAGGTTTTAGCAAGTAACACTCGATCAAAAGAAAAAACTTCTACTGAGCGTTTGAATCGTGTGTATGTCAGTAACCTGCAGGGTCAGTACTATTTGCACTGGCTAATTTGAAAGCACAAATACTGAGCGGAGCCTCAGCATGTATACAGTGTGGTAGTAATATCAATAGATCTTCCTACAATAACTTGTGCACGTGATAAGCGCCAACTGCGACACAGGTTAACTCGTCAGGTGGAACCTATGTCTCACTTCAAGCCTCCTGCTTCCCATACAGAACGTCCTCACTGTCCACCATGTACAAGTGTCGCCCCTGGAATTATCTCTTGAAGTACACACACACCTTAACAGCTCACGTTTTGTCCACGTCTCCACCGGCCACCTACATCTCTACATAATCTATTACCCTCATGTATTATGTCCAGTATCCTCTTACAGTCTACATGTCTCTACCTCAAGTGGGATCTCATCAACTGGTGATCACCTTTACGCTGTACATATCTAGTCTTACCTTCATTCTTCTGTGTTGCCTTGATGATTATCCCACTTTTCTGCTGGACCGTATCTGGGAAGACTAAGATGTAACGTACAGGAGAGAAGTTAACTAGAGCTATCAAAATCCTTTGATTACTGTACTCAATCTGCCTAAACACATACCATCATACTGAGCCATCAGTCAACTAACAAATATATGTTCTTCATCGTACAAAAACACCAGAACAGTGGTCTTAATTATATTTTGACTTCAACATCTTCCTCTCGCACATCTTCTCCGTCTCCCCTTCTACTTCAGCTAAGAGAACGGCATCATCTACATACAGTAATTGTTCATGCTTACGTTTTGTTTCAAGATTCTTCATATGTGACCCTGAATCACCCTGTATCTCATGTCGGGTATTAAATCACTCATAAACCCAATCAACAAACAGAGTGATAGTACATTACCCTAACGCCATGGAGGGTTCTTTCAGATCTTTAAACTATATCATCGATATTTCTTATAGATACCAATAACTTTTCAATAAATACTTCAGTTTTAAACTCTGCAGAATCAAAGTTTATCAGGGTTTGCTTACACTCATAAATCAATTTCATGATCTTTGAATATCACATGCGTACAATTTGTTCATATTCTCAAGCCATACCTCTATAACCTGCCTGACGGCGCAGATCTGGGCTACAGACCGTTCGTCCTCACGCCCTCAGGTCTTTGCCCGGGTCACTCCCACCCACTCAGGGTGTCGGGGTCTTGATGTGCATCACGCTAGCACCAAACAGGTTGACATCTCTCCGTAAAATACGTTCGAACTGAAACAGAAACGCCTTATTCTTCACCAAAATTATCCTGACAGTTCATCTAGTTTATTTTAGATAAATATTTATGAAAAAAAAGTATTCTAATTTGGAATTACGATGTTTTAGAACTTGTTTTCTTTTTTACATTCATAAGTAAAAGCTTATAGATCCTACACAATCTACAGAAATATACAACTATTCAAATACACTGTATTTGATTGAAGAATAAACTAAAATATGAGGATAGATAATGCGGAAACAACTCCACCTTCTTGCGGCCTGGGTCTGTAGGTCTCGTTCTGTGATGTACCGCTGTCAGTGAACTTGGCTATAATTCCAACGTCTGGGTCATGCAGCAACCTCAGTATGACTTCTTTACCCAGATGAACAGCACTATGATTTCTGACCTCAATTTGCTGTCTCTTATGCTGAACTCTCGTGATCTTCGTGTCATCAACAGCTGTTTACACTTTTATAATGTCTGTACACTAGTATGTACACTGGTATGTAAACAGGTTTCTCAGGCCAACACTGAAGTCATGCTTTTAAAAATGAATTGAAATCAATTTCAAAAACACAGATACATAATGTTAACATACTCATTCTCCCATGCCTCCATGCGCTCTCTCCGTGCTCTCAAGAGCAATGCTGTATTCCACACCTGTGTAATCACTTTCATTACCACGATAAGCACTTTCCATACATACATTCAGTGCCTCGATACATACTTTCCATGCCAACAAATGTACCTCCCGTGCGAACTGTTCACGTCACCATTCAACTTTCAATGATATGATATGTCACTATGGTATACGCAAGCCGTCCAGGACACTCTGATCAGCCTGTAGAACTGAACTAACGTTTGCTGTTGCCATCCAACAGACCACAATAGTGATCATCATGTGTATCACACTTGCCTCCATCTACGTCCCACCTCCTAGTGTCTCACTAGGTCCCACCTCCCCAGGTTGCTCAGTCCACCATGTTTTCAACCCTCCTCCTCCACTCCCTTGTGTATCGCAAGACCACAGCCTTCTCCAGGTTGTTCAGTTCCCCAAACCTTTTACTCTTCCAACTCCTATCATGTCACTAGGTCCTTGCCTTCTGCAATTTGTTCAGTCCACCAAGATTTAGACCCTCTTCCTCTTCTTAGGTCTCTCATTTTGTCTCAGCTTCTTCCAGGAAGTTCAATCCACCAAATTTCCAACTCTGTTCCACTCATTATCATCTAGCCCTACCCTCCTCCAGGCTGTTCAGCCCAATAAGGTTTTTAGTGTTGATTTGGAAGATGGAATGAACTGAAAGGAACACGTCAACACCGTCATAGAATCCTCCAGACATCGTCTCTTTATTCTTAAGTTACTCCAGACAATTGGTCTCACTCCTGCACTTGAAGCGAAGAACACCCACTCAACTTTCGTGCTTCCTAAACTCTCCTTCGCCACCCCGCCTGGTCTCTCTCTCTCTCTCTCTCTCTCTCTCTCTCTCTCTCTCTCTCTCTCTCTCTCTCTCTCTCTCTCTCTCTCTCTCCCCCCCCCCAAAAAAAACTCTTCACCACACAACAGGGACTGCTGAAAAGAGGTGCAAAAACGGGCATATAAGATCTCCATCGGCCACTCCCTACACCACCCATCAAGAGGCCCTTATCACACTGGTTCTCCCGACTCCCTCGCGCCCCAACCACATCCGACTGTTCAGAATGAGACGACCAACCGCACCACCCTGGCCGTTGTCACCTCTTACCTCCTGATATCCATCGTGTGAAGACCGGCCACTAAACACACTACCTCCTTATACTCTCGCTGTCCATACTGTGTGTATATATACTGTATACTTTCACGCTCTTGCCGTAGCTTATATTGTAACCTTATGCATATCGTTATCGTCATCATCATCATCAATACTTTCCATGGGTAAGTAGCACCCTTCATGTCACCTTACACACTCAACCATGCTGCCATGCAAACATATTACGCCAACTTTTGTCATTCATTGTCCTCAAGGCACTGTATGCATTTTCCATGACACCATGCAATTACTATTATCCCATTAAGTTTACTTCTCATGCAACGATAGCCTATGTACTTTCCATGCCATAGCACATACTCTCCATGTACCAAAAGGACTACCTATGTCTCCAAATGCACTTTTTATGCAAACGTCCTGACTTTTCGTGCCACTCTGTACACTATCCATGCAGCATTACCAAAGATCGCCTTCACAAAACTGTCAATGCTTCTCCCGCCAGCATATGTACTTACCATGTTACCATGTGTACTTCCCCATATGCACTTCCCACGTCACCATATGTAATTCCCATGCCACCATATGTGTACCCCCCTGCCACCATATGTATCCTCCGTGCCACCATATGTACCTCCGTGCCACCATATGTATCCTCCGTGCCACCATATGTACCCCCGTGCCACCATATGTACCCCCGTGCCATCATATGTATCCCCGTGCCACCATATGTCCGATCGTGCCACCATATGTACCCCAGTGCCACCATATGTACCCCCGTGCCACCATATGTACCCCCGTGCCACCACGTGTACCCCCGTGCCACCATATGTACCCCCGTGCCACCATATGTACCCTCGTGCCACCATATGTACCCCCGTGCCACCATATGTACCCCGTGACACCATATGTACCTCCGTGCCACCATATGTACCCCCGTGCCACCATATGTACCCCCGTACCACCATATGTACCCCCGTACCACCATATGTACCCCCGTGCCACCATATGTACCCCCGTGCCACCATATGTACCCCAGTGCCACCATATGTACCCCCGTACCACCATATATACCCCCGTGCCACCATATGTACCCCGTGACACCATATGTACCCCAGTGCCACCATATGTACCCCCGTACCACCATATGTACCCCCGTACCACCATATGTACCCCCGTGCCACTATATGTACCCCAGTGCCACCATATGTACCCCCGTACCACCATATATACCCCCGTGCCTCCATATGTACCCCTGTGCCACCATATGTACCCCCGTACCACCATATGTACCCCCGTGACACCATATGTACCCCAGTGCCACCATATGTACCCCCGTACCACCATATGTACCCCCGTGCCACCATATGTACCCCAGTGCCACCATATGTACCCCCGTGCCACCATATGTACCCCCGTGCCACCATATGTACCCCCGTGCCACCATATGTACCCCCGTACCACCATATGTACCCCCGTGACACCATATGTACCCCTGTGCCACCATATGTACCCCCGTACCACCATATGTACCCCCGTGCCACCATATGTACCCCCGTGCCACCATATGTACCCCCGTGACACCATATATCTCAGGCAGGTTTTACTCCTAATGGCGTCGTCAGTTGCCCATCACATGAGCCTCAGTTTTCATCATTGCCTGACTCGATCGCAAACTTTACCACAGGATCAAACTAACTTTAAACTTTCATCTCTCCTGGTTTTCAGCTACAAGCAACCAGGCTTTTCGAATGAAGGCTTTTTGATTCATACTTCGAGTCTGTCTAGCCGTATGAAGTATAATGGTTGGGTATATATCAGTATCAGGTGATGAGTACTGACCCACGTCCTTTATAGACCTTTCATCATACACATTCCCTATCACCTCCTTTCTTATCGGATTAACAGTCAGTCATTCCCTTTCCTCAGGTCCTTTGTACGTGACCCACGTATATTTATGGACATCCTTGTGTTGAAAGGATATATTTGCATATTCCGGCCCGGTGATGCATACGACTCACATATCTTTTCACTACTGTCATTTCCTCGTGGGATCCCTTACTTGCCTGTCCTACCATCGCGTAGTTTATTCAGCCATTTATATCGCCCATTAAACGAGATTCTTCTAACGA
>NC_092234.1:24193330-24210830 GCF_036320965.1 Panulirus ornatus | reverse complement strand
GTATGTGATAGAATATAAGAAAGTAAATTCTCGATTGGTATGCGTAAAACTGAAAGTTGATGGAGAGAGATGGGTGATTATTGGTGCATGTGCACCTGGGCATGAGAAGAAAGATCATGAGAGGCAAGTGTTTTGGGAGCAGTTAAATGAGTGTGTTAGTGGTTTTGATGCACGAGACCGGGTTATAGTGATGGGTGATTTGAATGCAAAGGTTAGTAATGTGGCAGCTGAGGGAATAATTGGTATACATGGAGTGTTCAGTGTTGTAAATGGAAATGGTGAAGAGCTTGTAGATTTATGTGCTGAAAAAGGACTGGTGATTGGGAATACCTGGTTTAAAAAGCAAGATATACATAAGTATACGTATGTAAGTAGGAGAGATGGCCAGAGAGCGTTATTGGATTACGTGTTAATTGACAGGCGCGCGAAAGAGAGACTTTTGGATGTTAATGTGCTGAGAGGTGCAACTGGAGGGATGTCTGATCATTATCTTGTGGAGGCTAAGGTGAAGATTTGTATGGGTTTTCAGAAAAGAAGAGTGAATGTTGGGGTGAAGAGAGTGGTAAGAGTAAGTGAGCTTGGGAAGGAGACTTGTGTGAGGAAGTCCCAGGAGAGACTGAGTACAGAATGGAAAAAGGTGAGAACAATGGAAGTAATGGGAGTGGGGGAGGAATGGGATGTATTTAGGGAATCAGTGATGGATTGCGCAAAAGATGCTTGTGGCATGAGAAGAGTGGGAGGTGGGTTGATTAGAAAGGGTAGTGAGTAGTGGGATCAAGAAGTAAGATTATTAGTGAAAGAGAAGAGAGAGGCATTTGGACGATTTTTGCAGGGAAAAAATGCAATTGAGTGGGAGATGTATAAAAGAAAGAGACAGGAGGTCAAGAGAAAGGTGCAAGAGGTGAAAAAGAGGGCAAATGAGAGTTGGGGTGAGAGAGTATCATTAAATTTTAGGGAGAATAAAAAGATGTTCTGGAAGGAGGTAAATAAAGTGCGTAAGACAAGGGAGCAAATGGGAACTTCAGTGAAGGGCGCAAATGGGGAGGTAATAACAAGTAGTGGTGATGTGAGTTGGAGATGAAGTGAGTATTTTGAAGGTTTGTTGAATGTGTTTGATGATAGAGTGGCAGATAGAGGATGTTTTGGTCGAGGTGGTGTGCATAGTAAGAAGGTTAGGGAAAATGATTTGCTAAACAGAGAAGAGGTAGTAAAAGCTTTGCGGAAGATGAAAGCCGGCAAGGCAGCAGGTTTGGATGGTATTTCAATGGAATTTATTCAAAAAGGGGGTGACTGTATTGTTGACTGGTTGGTAAGGTTATTTAATGTATGAATGACTCATGGTGAGGTGCCTGAGGATTGGCGAATGCGTGCATAGTGCCATTGTACAAAGGCAAAGGGGATAAGAGTGAGTGCTCAAATTACAGAGTTATAAGTTTGTTGAGTATTCCTGGTAAATTATATGGGAGGGTATTGATTGAGAGGGTGAAGGCATGTACAGAGCATCAGATTGGGGAAGAGCAGTGTGGTTTCAGAAGTGGTAGAGGATGTGTGGATCAGGTGTTTGCTTTGAAGAATATATGTAAGAAATACTTAGAAAAGCAAATGGATTTGTATGTAGCATTTATGGATCAGGAGAAGGCATATGATAGAGTTGATAGAGATGCTCTGTGGAAGGTATTAAGAATATATGGTGTGGGAGGCAAGTTGTTAGAAGCAGTGAAAAGTTTTTATCGAGGATGTAAGGCATATGTACGTGTAGGAAGAGAGGAAAGTGATTGGTTCTCAGTGAATGTAGGTCGCGGCAGGGGTGTGTAATGTCTCCATGGTTGTTTGATTTGTCTATGGATTTGGTTGTTAGGGAGGTGAATGCAAGAGTGTTGGAAAGAGGGGCAAGTATGAAGTCTGTTGTGGATGAGAGAGCTTGGGAAGTGAGTCAGTTGTTGGTCGCTGATGATACAGCGCTGGTGGCTGATTCATGTGAGAAACTGCAGAAGCTGGTGACTGAGTTTGGTAAAGTGTGTGAAAGAAGAAAGTTAAGAGTAAATGTGAATAAGAGCAAGTTATTAGGTACAGTAGGGTTGAGGGTCAAGTCAGTTGGGAGGTAAGTTTGAATGGAGAAAAACTAGAGGAAGTAAAGTGTTTTAGATATCTGGGAGTGGATCTGGCAGCGGATGGAACCATGGAAGCGGAAGTGAATCATAGGGTGGGGGAGGGGGCGAAAATACTGGGAGCCTTGAAGAAGTCGAAAACATTATCTCGGAAAGCAAAAATGGGTATGTTTGAAGGAATAGTGGTTCCAACAATGTTGTATGGTTGCGAGGCGTGGGCTATGGATAGAGTTGTGCGCAGGAGGGTGGATGTGCTGGAAATGAGATGTTTGAGGACAATGTTTGGTGTGAGGTGGTTTGATCGAGTAAGTAATGTAAGGGTAAGAGAGATGTGTGGAAATAAAAAGAGCGTGGTTGAGAGAGCAGAAGAGGGTGTTTTGAAATGGTTTGGGCACATGGAGAGAATGAGTGAGGAAAGATTGACCAAGAGGATATATGTGTCGGAGGTGGAGGGAACGAGGAGAAGTGGGAGACCAAATTGGAGGCGGAAAGATGGAGTGAAAAAGATTTTGTGTGATCGGGGCCTGAACATGCAGGAGGGTGAAAGGAGGGCAAGGAATAGAGTGAATTGGATCGATGTGGTATACCGGGTTGACGTGATGTCAGTGGATTAAGTCAGGGCATGTGAAGCGTCTGGAGTAAACCATGGAAAGTTGTGTGGGGCCTGGATGTGGAAAGGGAGTTGTGGTTTCGGGCATTATTGCGTGACAGCTGGAGACTGAGTGTGAACGAATGGGGCCTTTGTTGTCTTTTCCTAATGCTACCTCGCACACATGAGGGGGGAGGGGGATGGTATTCCATGTGTGGCGAGGTGGCGATGGGAATGAATAGGGGCAGACAGTGTTAATTGTGTGCATGGGTGTATATGTATGTGTCTGTGTGTGTATATATATGTGTACATTGAGATGTATAGGTATGTATATTTGCGTGTGTGGGCGTGTGTGTGTGCACATTGTGTATGAGGGTGGGTTGGGCCATTTCCTTCGTCTGTTTCCTTGCGCTACCTCGCAAACGCTGGAGACAGCGACAAAGCAAAATAATAATAATAATAATAATAATAATAATAATAATAATAATAATTATATATATATATATATATATATATATATATATATATATATATATATATATATATATATATATATATATATATATATATATATATATATATATATATATATATATATATATATATATATATATGTATATATATATATATATATATATATATATATATATATATATATATATATATATATATATATATATATATATATATATATATATATATATATATATGTATATATACATTTTTTTTTTTTTTTTTTTTTTTTTTTTTTTTACTTTGTCGCTGTCTCCCGCGTCTGCGAGGTAGCGCAAGGAAACAGACGAAAGAAATGGCCCAACCCCCCCCCCCCCATACACATGTACATACACATGTCCACACACGTGTATACATACCTACACAGCTTTCCATGGTCCACCCCAGACGCCTCACATGCCTTGATTCACTCCACTGACAGCACGTCAACCCCTGTATACCACATCGCTCCAATTCACTCTATTCCTTGCCCTCCTTACACCCTCCTGCATGTTCAGGCCCCGATCACACAAAATCTTTTTCACTCCATCTGTCCACCTCCAATTTGGTCTCCCTCTTCTCCTCGTTCCCTCCACCTCCGACACATATATCCTCTTGGTCAATCTTTCCTCACTCATTCTCTCCATGTGCCCAAACCATTTCAAAACACCCTCTTCTGCTCTCTCAACCACGCTCTTTTTATTTCCACACATCTCTCTTACCCTTACGTTACTTACTCGATCAAACCACCTCACACCACACATTGTCCTCAAACATCTCATTTCCAGCACATCCATCCTCCTGCGCACAACTCTATCCATAGCCCACGCCTCGCAACCATACAACATTGTTGGAACCACTATTCCTTCAAACATACCCATTTTTGCTTTCCGAGATAATGTTCTCGACTTCCACACATTTTTCAAGGCTCCCAAAATTTTCGCCCCCTCCCCCACCCTATGATCCACTTCCGCTTCCATGGTTCCATCCGCTGACAGATCCACTCCCAGATATCTAAAACACTTCACTTCCTCCAGTTTTTCTCCATTCAAACTTACCTCCCAATTGACTTGACCCTCAACCCTACTGTACCTAATAACCTTGCTCTTATTCACATTTACTCTTAACTTTCTTCTTCCACACACTTTACCAAACTCAGTCACCAGCTTCTGCAGTTTCTTACATGAATCAGCCACCAGCGCTGTATCATCAGCGAACAACAACTGACTCACTTCCCAGGCTCTCTCATCCCCAACAGACTTCATACTTGCCCCTCTTTCCAGGACTCTTGCATTCACCTCCCTAACAACCCCATCCATAAACAAATTAAACAACCATGGAGACATCACACACCCCTGCCGCAAACCATTGGGATAGGGAAGAAAGAATATTTCCCACGTATTCCCTGAGTGTCGTAGTAGGCTATTAAAAGGGGAGGGAGCGGGTGGTTGGAAATCCTCCCCGCTCGTTTTTTTTTTTTTTTAATTTTCCAAAAGAAGGAACAGAGAAGGGGGCCAGGTGAGGATATTCCCTCTAAGGCCCAGTCCTCTGTTCTTAACGCTACCTCGCTAATGCGGGAAATGGCGAATAGTATGAAAGAAAAAAAAAATTATATATATATATATATATATATATATATATATATATATATATATATATATATATATATATATATATATATATATATATATATATATATATATATATATATATATATATATATATATATATATATATATATATATATATATATATATATATTCCTATTACCCAGAGAAATATCATTAAATCTTCTATTATCAAATATACAAAGAATTATAATCTTAATATTAGTGATTGTCTGTACAAATTAGATAACTTTATTGTTGATAAGATTTGTAAAATGATAAGTTTATCAACGCTCGTTGTATGTTTTGGACAATCACATGTTTACCAAATGGCGTCCTAGCTTCGTCTCTTCGATGTATATCAACTGATTGTTATATTCCTCTCTTGTGTCTCCCCTGATGATGTGATTATTACACGAAAGTGCACTTGGGAACTTTTCGTGTTTCATTTTCCCCGTGGACTCATTGGAATATCTTGATCCCTTGCAAAAATTGTGATCCTTTCCAATTTATATATATATATATATATATATATATATATATATATATATATATATATATATATATATATATATATATATATATTTTCTTTTTTTTTTTTTTCCAAAAGAAGGAACAGAGAAGGGGGCCGGGTGAGGATATTCCCTCAGAGGCCCGGTCCTCACTTCTTAACGCTACCTCGCTAAGGCGGGAAATGGCGAATAGTTTGAAAGAAAGAAAAGATATATATATATATATATATATATATATATATATATATATATATATATATATATATATATATATATATATTCCACAACTGCCACACATGTATGGGACCTGCATATATGAATTCTACTACAGCCACACTTATATGGGAATAGTATACATACACTCTACAGCTGCCACGCGTGTATGGGACCAGCATATATGCTTTCTATCACTCCAGCACTTATATGGGTTTAGTATATATGTATATATATATATATATATATATATATATATATATATATATATATATATATATATATATATATATATATATATATATATATGTATATTATCCCTGGGGATAGGGGATTAAGAATACTTCCCACGTATTCCCTGCGTGTCGTAGAAGGCGACTAAAAGGGGAGGGAGCGGGGGGCTGGAAATCCTCACCTCTCGTTTTTTTTTTTTTTAATTTTCCAAAAGGAGGAACAGAGGGGGGCCAGGTGAGGATATTCCACAAAGGCCCAGTCCTCTGTTCTTAATGCTACCTCGCTAATGCGGGAAATGGTGAATAGTTTAAAAGAAAGAAGAATATATGTATATATGTATGTATGTATGTATGTATATATATATATATATTTTTTGGTTTTCCAAAGGAAGGAACGGAGGGGGGGGGGGGGCCAGGTGAGGATGTTCCCTCTGGGGCCCAGTTCTCTGTTCTTGGCGCTACCTCGCTGGCGCGGGAAATGGCGAATAGTTTGAAAGAAAAGAATTATTTAGTACATATTCTACTACTGGCACATTGGTATAGGACCGAGATATATCACTTAACACCAGCTACACTTGCATGGGACCAGTACATACACATTCTACACCTGCCACACTTGTATGGGATCAGTATATATATATATATATATACATTATACAGCTGCCATATTTGTAAGAGACCAGTTTAAATACATTTTCAACTGCCGCACTTGTATGAGACCAGTATATATACACTCTACAGCTGCTACACAGGATTAGGACCAATATATACATAGTCTACAGCTGCTACACGCATAAAAAAAGTATATATGCACTCTACACCTGCTACATAGAACTGGGACTAGTGTATACACATTACAGCTACCACACACGTATGGGACCAGTAAATATACATTCTACACATGCCACACAAACATGGGACCAGAACATACCACTCTATAACAACTACACATGGAATAAGATGCAGGGAAAAAATCGAAATATTTCTTTTTTTTTTACCTCAAATTAAAAAAAATCTTTTTAACGAAATGCTTTTCAGCAAACCTCTTGGGAAAGTAATATTCTGAAGAGTATTTCCCGTCTCTCCCGCAATTCGACGTCGTGTTTGAAATAATCTAACACAAACGTTAATAGGATCTGTCCGTTAAATTGCGGCGTAATTTATTTTCGCATCAAATTAAACATAATAATGTAAATATCTTATTGCCTTCCGTCAAACCGCCAACTGTGACGCAGTAGATGAATTACCATCGTTCATCGTGAGGGATGAAGCACTCTGGTGGTATCACACTGTCACTAATTATCGCATTCAAAAACACAAGACGTTTTTGAGTCACGTTATTAAAAAAAGGACAAATTTCAAAACTACGTTATTCAGAAAAAAAAATCAAATTTGCCTTAAAAACAAAACAAATGTCAAAATTGCCGTATGAAAATACTCTATTTAAAACGAAACATCAAATTTTAGAAGCACCAACCCCCCCCCCCCCCCCCTCCCCCCCAAAAAAAAAACAATTTTGGCGTTCTGTTATTCAAAAATACATTAATAATTTACACTTACTTTGTTTCATATACAATGATTTAAGGAACTTATGCTATTCAGAAACTTAACAAAACTTACAACTACGTTATTCGAAGAAAGAAATCACTAGAATTTGTTGTTAGAGGAAAATACCAAAATCTATCAATTTAGAAATTGAGAACATGTTATGAAGACACGGGTCGAGGGAGATTATGTTATTTACACTAGTTGCTATACATACCAAGACCTTCCTTTTCTTAGACAAATAATGATTAGTTAAGGGAACTTCGGAAAAGTTAAACCTTAATGAAGTTTAACCTTGTGAACCAAGGATAAGGTACACCTCAGTCAAGTTTAGCTTGCATACGCGTTTGTTATGATAAACCTTAGTTAATGAAGATGGGTAGAAGTAAACCTTGTTTGGAGTACACCTCAGTTAATGTAGACCATAGATAAAGTAAACTTCAGTTAAGTTTCACTTTGGTTTACATGAGCCTTTGTTAAGGTTAACCTTAGGATAAACCACAGGTAAGGTAAACCTCGGTCAAGTTTAAACTTAGTTTACGTGAACCTTCGTTGAGATAAGCCTTAGATAAGGTAAAGGCAAAGGTAAACCTCGTTTGAGTTAACTTAACTAAGGTAAGCCTTAGTTAAGGTAAACTCTAGCCTTAATTAAGGTAAGTCTTGGTTAAGGTAGACTCTCTCTAAGGCAAACCTTATTTAAGGCAAACTTTAGGTAGTGTAAACTTTCAAATAAACTTTTCTGGAAAAAATAACTCATAGAATAAAAGTTAAGACATCCAGAGCTAAAGTGAAAACCTGCTACAGCGCATGAGCTACCATGGCAGAGGCAAAGCCCCTTGACACCGGTATATGTATATATAACAACACTACAGTACTACAGTGGAGACAAAATGTGCTAGAGTACAATACACTATGGCATAGAAGCACTACTAAGCTGGTTTTCAGCATATGGCGTGATGTTTGTGCAGTGGTAAGAACTACGACAAGCCACAGGTCACGACAATGATAAAAGTCATGGTAAAAGTACATTAACATGAAATCCCGTACACTGTGACAGCAGTATGACTGACCATAGTGACGTTAGGAAGAGCCATCTCTCTCTCTCTCTCTCTCTCTCTCTCTCTCTCTCTCTCTCTCTCTCTCTCTCTCTCTCTCTCTCATATATATATATATATATATATATATATATATATATATATATATATATATATATATATATATATATATATATATATATGTATATAGAAGTTGTAGAGGATTTGTGGATCAGGTGTTTGCTTTGAAGAATGTATGTGAGAAATACTCAGAAAAGCAAATGGATTTATATGTAGCATTTATGGATCTGGAGAAGGGATATGATAGAGTTGATAGAGATGCTCTGTGGAAGGTATTAAGAATATATGGTGTGGGAGGCAAGTTGTTAGAAGCAGTGAAAAGTTTTTATCGAGGATGTAAGGCATGTGTACGTGTAGGAAGAGAGGAAAGTGATTGGTTTTCAGTGAATGTAGGTTTGCGGCAGGGGTGTGTGATGTCTCCATGGTTGTTTAATTTGTTTATGGATGGGGTTGTTAGGAAGGTGAATTCAAGAGTTTTAGAAAGAGGGACAAGTATGAAGTCTGTTGTGGATGAGAGAGCTTGGGAAGTGAGTCAGTTGTTGTTCGCTGATGATACATCGCTGGTGGCTGATTCATGAGAGAAAGTGCAGAAGCTGGTGATTGAGTTTGGTAAAGTGTGTGAAAAAAGAAAGTTAAGAGTAAATGTGAATAAGAGCAAGGTTATTAGGTACAGTAGGGTTGAGGGTCAAGTCAATTGGGAGGTAAGTTTGAATGGAGAAAAACTGGAGGAAGTAAAGTGTTTTAGATATCTGGGAGTGGATCTGGCAGCGGATGGAACCATGGAAGCGGAAAGCAAAAATGGGCATGTTTGAAGGAATAGTGGTTCCAACAATGTTGTATGGTTGCGAGGCGTGGGCTGTGGATAGAGTTGTGCGCAGGAGGGTGGATGTGCTGGAAATGAGATGTTTGAGGACAATGTGTGGTGTGAGGTGGTTTGATCGAGTAAGTAACGTAAGGGTAAGAGAGATGTGTGGAAATAAAAAGAGCGTGGTTGAGAGAGCAGAAGAGGGTGTTTTGAAATGGTTTGGGCACATGGAGAGAATGAGTGAGGAAAGATTGACCAAGAGGATATATGTGCCGGAGGTGGAGGGAACGAGGAGAAGTGGGAGACCAAATTGGAGGTGGAAAGATGGAGTGAAAAAGATTTTGTGTAATCGGGGCCTGAACATGCAGGAGGGTGAAAGGAGGGCAAGGAATAGAGTGAATTGGATCGATGTGGTATACCGGGGTTGACGTGCTGTCAGTGGATTGAATCAGGGCATGTGAAGCGTCTGAGGTAAACCATGAAAAGTTGTGTGGGGCCTGGATGTGGAAAGGGAGCTGTGGTTTCGGGCATTATTGCATGACAGCTAGAGACTGAGTGTGAACGAATGGGGCCTTTGTTGTCTTTTCCTAGTGCTACCTCGCACACATGAGGAGGGAGGGGGATGGTATTCCATGTGTGGCGAGGTGGCGATGGGATTGAATAAAGGCAGACAGTGTGAATTGTGTGCATGGGTATATATGTATGTGTCTGTGTGTGTATATATGTATACATTGAGATGTATAGGTACGTATATTTGCGTGTGTGGACGTGTATGTATACACATTGTGTATGGGGGTGGGTTGGGCCATTTCTTTCGTCTGTTTCCTTGCGCTACCTCGCAAACGCGGGAGACAACGACAAAGCAAAATAATAATAATAAATATATATATATATATATATATATATATATATATATATATATATATATATATATATATATATATATATATATATATATATATATATATATATATATATATATATATATATATATATATATATATATATATATATATATATATATATATATATATGTATGTAGCATTTATGGATCTGGAGAAGGCATATGATAGAGTTGATAGAGATGCTCTGTGGAAGGTATTAAGAATATATGGTGTGGGAGGCAAGTTGTTAGAAGCAGTGAAAAGTTTTTATCGAGGATGTAAGGCATGTGTACGTGTAGGAAGAGAGGAAAGTGATTGGTTCTCAGTGAATGTAGGTTTGCGGCAGGGGTGTGTGATGTCTCCATGGTTGTTTAATTTGTTTATGGATGGGGTTGTTAGGGAGGTAAATGCAAGAGTCCTGGAAAGAGGGGCAAGTATGAAGTCTGTTGGGGATGAGAGAGCTTGGGAAGTGAGTCAGTTGTTGTTCGCTGATGATACAGCGCTGGTGGCTGATTCATGTGAGAAACTGCAGAAGCTGGTGACTGAGTTTGGTAAAGTGTGTGGAAGAAGAAAGTTAAGAGTAAATGTGAATAAGAGCAAGGTTATTAGGTACAGTAGGGTTGAGGGTCAAGTCAATTGGGAGGTGAGTTTGAATGGAGAAAAACTGGAGGAAGTGAAGTGTTTTAGATATCTGGGAGTGGATCTGTCAGCGGATGGAACCATGGAAGCGGAAGTGGATCATAGGGTGGGGGAGGGGGCGAAAATTTTGGGAGCCTTGAAAAATGTGTGGAAGTCGAGAACATTATCTCGGAAAGCAAAAATGGGTATGTTTGAAGGAATAGTGGTTCCAACAATGTTGTATGGTTGCGAGGCGTGGGCTATGGATAGAGTTGTGCGCAGGAGGATGGATGTGCTGGAAATGAGATGTTTGAGGACAATGTGTGGTGTGAGGTGGTTTGATCGAGTAAGTAACGTAAGGGTAAGAGAGATGTGTGGAAATAAAAAGAGCGTGGTTGAGAGAGCAGAAGAGGGTGTTTTGAAATGGTTTGGGCACATGGAGAGAATGAGTGAGGAAAGATTGACCAAGAGGATATATGTGTCGGAGGTGGAGGGAACGAGGAGAAGAGGGAGACCAAATTGGAGGTGGAAAGATGGAGTGAAAAAGATTTTGTGTGATCGGGGCCTGAACATGCAGGAGGGTGAAAGGAGGGCAAGGAATAGAGTGAATTGGAGCGATGTGGTATACAGGGGTTGACGTGCTGTCAGTGGAGTGAATCAAGGCATGTGAAGCGTCTGGGGTAAACCATGGAAAGCTGTGTAGGTATGTATATTTGCGTGTGTGGACGTGTGTATGTACATGTGTATGGGGGGGGGGGGGGGGTTGGGCCATTTCTTTCGTCTGTTTCCTTGCGCTACCTCGCAAACGCGGGAGACAGCGACAAAGTATAAAAAAAAAAATATATATATATATATATATATATATATATATATATATATATATATATATATAAGATAGATAGACCCAATCGGTCCTGGGTTATAAAGGTTAAAGATGATCAGATGAGCCATATCTAATCTCAACTCCACAACCGGACAATAACAATCTCGCTTGGTTCAACTTAGTGTATTTAGTGATGAACTTTCTATATTCCTACCTTGCTGTATATTGTTCTTCCGTGTTTGCTCAACCGTATCTTTTTCTATAGTTCTGTATCCGTACATTGTAGCTAGGTTGTTATTCGTACTTCCCTTCATGACTCTGTTAACCTATATCGCTTTCAGCATTTTCCCTTACTTCTCATGATCTACTTTTGTTTCTTATATACGTTGTTTGCGTTTTACATTTCATAACCAAGGTTTTTGCCGCATTTCTTTCTCTTTCTTGTGGATTCCTGATGATGCCTTTCTGAGAGCGAAAACTTGATTGAAATAAAATGGATAATTCTGCACATCTGGTGGCTGAGCACCTACCTAATGGTAAAACAATTTTGAGAAAATTATATAATACAAAAAAAGAGGATTCATATCTCTAAATAAAGTGTCGTATTCAATTTTATGTGCAGTAGAGAAAGCCTGCTCCAACCAAATACATACATATATAAACACGGCGGGAAACGGCAATCAAGTACAGTCGCAATGATAATGCTGACGATAATAATTATCATTCATATACATATATATATATATTATATATATATATATATATATATATATATATATATATATATATATATATATATATATATATATATATATATATATATATATATATATATATATATATATATATATATATATATATATATATATATATATATATATATATATATATATATATTGTACCTGGACATGATCTGGTACCGGACCGCTCAGCTCCGGACCTCCCTGGGGTCCCTGGGGATAGGGGAGAAAGAATACTTCCCACGTATTCCCTGCATGTCGTAGAAGGCGACTAAAAGGGGAGGGAGCGGGGGGGCTGGAAATCCTCCCTTCTCATTATTTCTTTTTTAATTATATATATATATATATATATATATATATATATATATATATATATATATATATATATATATATATATGGAGTGAAAAAGATTTTGTGTGATCGGGGCCTGAACATGCAGGAGGGTGAAAGGAGGGCAAGGAATAGAGTGAATTGGAGCGATGTGGTATACCGGGGTTGATGTGCTGTCAGTGGATTGAATCAGGGCATGTGAAGCGTCTGGGGTAAACCATGGAAAGCTGTGTAGGTATGTATATTTGCGTGTGTGGACGTATGTATATACATGTGTATGGGGGTGGGTTGGGCCATTTCTTTCGTCTGTTTCCTTGCGCTACCTCGCAAACGCGGGAGACAGCGACAAAGCCAAAAAAAAAAAAAAAAAAAAAATATATATATATATATATATATATATATATATATATATATATATATATATATATATATATATATATATGTATATATATATATATATATATATATATATATATATATATATATATATATATATATATATATATTTCTTTTATTTTCTTTTTTTTTTGCTTTGTCGCTGTCTCCCGCGTTTGCGAGGAGCGCAAGGAAACAGACGAAAGAAATGGCCCAACCCACCCCATACACATATATATACATACACGTCCACGCACGCAAATATACATACCTACACAGATATCCATGGTTTACCCCAGACGCTTCATATGCCCTGATTCAATCCACTGACAGCACGTCAACCCCGGTATACCACATCGATCCAATTCACTCTATTCCTTGACCTCCTTTCACCCTCCTGCATGTTCAGGCCCCCATCACTCAAAATCTTTTTCTCTCCATTTTTAAACCTCCAATTTGGTCTCCCACTTCTCCTCATTCCCTCCACCTCCGACACATATATCCTCTTGGTCAATCTCTCCTCATTCATTCTCTCCATGTGCCAATACCATTTCAAAACAACCTCTTCTGCTCTCTCAGCCACGCTATTTTTTATTTCCACGCATCTCTCTTACCCTTACGTTACTTACTCGATCAAACCACCTCACACCACATATTGTCCTCAAACATCTCATTTCCAGCACATCCACCCTCTTGCGCACTACTCTATCCATAGCACACGCCATGCAACCATACAACATTGCTGGAACAACTATTCCTTCAAACATAGCCATTTTTGCTTTCCCAAATAATGTTCTCGACTTCCACACATTCTTCAAGGCTCCCAGGATTTTCGCCCCCCTCCCCCACCCTATGATTCACTTCCGCTTCCATGGTTCCATCCGCTGCCAGATCCACTCCCAGATATCTAAAACACTTTACTTCCTCCAGTTTTTCTCCATTCAAACATACCTTCCAATTGACTTAACCCTCAACCCTACTGTACCTAATAACCTTGCTCTTATTCACATTTACTCTTAACTTTCTCCTTTCACACACTTTACCAAACTCAGTCACCAGCTTCTGCAATTTCGCACATGAATCAGACACCAGCGCTGTATCATCAGCGAACAACAACTGACTCACTTCCCAAGCTCTCTCATCCCCAACAGACTGCATACTTGCCCCTCTTTACAAAACTCTTACATTCACCTCCCTAACAGCCCCATCAATAACAAATTAAACAACCATGGAGACATCACAGACCCCTGCCGCAAACCTACATTCACTGAGAACCAATCACTTTCCTCTCTTCCTACACGTACACATGCCTCACATTCTCGATAAAAATTTTCACTGCTTCTAACAACTTGCCTCCCACACCATATATTCTTAGCACCTTCCACAGAGCACCTCTATCAACTCTATCATATGCCTTCTCCAGATCAATAAATGCTACATACAAATCCATTTGCTTTTCTAAGTATTTCTCACATACATTCTTCAAAGCAAACACCTGATCCACACATCCTCTAACACTTCTGAAACAACACTGCTCTTCCCCCAAAATGCCTTCACCCTCTCAGTCAATACCCTCCCATATAATTTACCAGGAATTCTCAACAAACTTATACCTATGTAATTTGAGCACTCACCCTTATCCCCTTTGCCTTTATACAATGGCACTATACACGCATTCCGCCAATCCTCAGGCACCTCACAATGAATCATACATACACTAAATAACCTTACCAACTAGTCAACAATACAGTCACCCCCTTTTTTAATAAATTCCAACGCAATACCATCCAAACCTGCTGTTATGCCGGCTTTCATCTTCCGCAAAGCTTTCACTACCTCTTCTCTGTTTACCAAATCATTTTTCCTAACCCTCTCACTTTGCTCACCACCTCGACCAAAACCCATCAACAAACACATTCAACAAACAGAAGAGCTTGTAGATTTATGTGATGAAAAAGGACTGGTGATTTTGAATACCTGGTTTAAAATGATAGATATGCATAAGTATACGTATGTAAGTAGGAGATATGTCTAGAGAGCGTTATTGTATTACGTGTTAATTGGTAGGCGCGCGAAAGAGAGACTTTTAGATGTTAATGTGCTGAGAGGCTCAACTGGAGGGATCTCTGATCATTATCTTGTGGTGGCGAAGGTGAAGGTTTGTAGGGGTTCTCAGAAAAGAAAAGAGAATGTTATGGTGAAGAGAGTGGTGAGAGTAAGTAAGCTTGGGAAGGAGACTTGTGTGAGGAAGTACCAGGAGAGACTGAGTACAGAATCGAAAAAGGTAAGAACAAAGGAGCTAAGGGGAGTGGGGGAGGAATGGGATGTATTTAGGGAAGCAGTGATGGCTTGCGCAAAAGATGCTTGTGGCATGAGAAGCGTGGGAGGGGGCAGATTAGAAACGGTAGTGAGTGGTGGGATGAAGAAGTAAGATTATTAGTGAAAGAGAAGAGAGAGGCATTTGGACGATCTTTGCAGGAAAAAAAAGCAAATGACTGGGAGATGTATAAAAGAAATAGGCAGGAGGTCAAGAGAAAGGTGCAAGAGGTGAAAAAGAGGGCAAATGAGAGTTGAGGTGAGAGAGTGTCATTAAATTTTAGGGAGAATAAAAACATGTTTTGGAAGGAGGTAAATAGATTGCGTAAGACAAGGGAGGAAATGGGAACTTCAGTGAAGGGCGCTAATAGGGAGGTGATAACAAGTAGTGGTGATGTGAGAAGGAGATGGAGTGAGTATTTTGAAGGTTTGTTGAATGTGTTTCATGATAAAGTGGCAGATATAGGGTGTTTTGCTCGAGGTGGTGTGCAAAGTGAGAGGGTTAGGGAAAATGATTTCGTAAACAGAGAAGAGGTACTAAAAGCTTTGCGGAGGATGAAAGCCGGCAAGGCAGCGGGTTTGGAGGGTATTGCATTGGAATTTATTAAAATGGGAGGTGACTGTATTATTGACCGGTTGATAAGGTTATTTAATGTATGTATGATTCATGGTGAGTTCCCTGAGATTTGGCGGAATGCTTGCATAGTGCCATTGTACAAAGGCAAAGGGGATAACAGTGAGTGCTCAAATTACAGAGGTATAAGTTTGTTGAGTATTCCTGGTAAATTATATGGGAGGGTATTGATTGAGAGGGTGAAGGCATGTAGAGAGCATCAGATTGGGGAAGAGCAGTATGGTTTCAGAAGTGGTAGAGGATGTGTGGATCAGGTGTTTGCTTTGAAGAATGTATGTGAGAACTACTTAGAAAAGCAAATAGATTTGTATGGAGCTTTTTTGGAGCTGGAGAAGGCATATGATAGAGTTGATAGATATGCTCTGTGGAAGGTATTAAGAATATAATGTGTGGGAGGCAAGTTGTTAGAAGCAGTGAAAAGTTTTTATCGAGGATGTAAGGTATTTGTACATGTAGGAAGAGAAGAAAGCGATTTGTTCTCAGTGAATATAGGTTTGCGACAATGGTGTGTGATGTCTCCATGGTTGTATAATGTGTTTATGGATAGTGTTGTTAGGGAGGTGAATGCAAGAGTTTTGTAAAGAGGGGCAAGTATGCAGTCTGTTGTCGATGAGAGAGCTTGGGAAGTGAGTCAGTTGTTGTTCGCTGATGATACAGCGCTGTCGGCTGATTCATGTAAGAAACTGCAGAAGCTGGTGACTGAGTTTGGTAAGGTGTGTGAAAGAAGAAAGTTGAGAGTAAATGTAAATATGAGCAAGGTTATTCTGTACAGTAGGGTTGAGGGTCATGTCAATTGGGAGATAGGTTTGAACGGAGAAAAACTGTAGGAAGTAAAGTGTTTTAGATATCTGGGAGTAGGTTTGGCAGAGGATGGAACCATGGAAGCGGAAGTGAATCATAGGGTGGGGAAGGGGGCTAAAATTCTGGGAGCCTTGAAGAATGTGTGGAAGTCGAGAACATTATCATGGAAAGCAAAAATGGGTATGTTTGAAGCAATAGTGGTCCCAACAATGTTGTATGGTTGCGAGGCGTGGGCTATGGATAGAGTTGTTCGGAGGAGGGTGGATGTTCTGGAAATGAGATGTTTGAGGACAATATGTGATGTGGGGTGGTTTGATCGAATAAGTAATGTAAGGGTAAGAGAGATGTGTGGTAACAAAAAGAGCGTGGTTGAGAGAGCAGAAGAGTTTGTTTTGAAATGGTTTGGGCACATGGAGAGAATGAGTGAGGAAAGATTGACCAAGAGGATATATGTGTCGGAGGTGGAGGGAACGAGGAGAGGTGGGAGACCAAATTGGGGGTGGAAAGATGGAGTGAAAAAGATTTTGAGTGATCGGGGCTTGAACATGCAGGAGGGTGACAGGCGTGCAAGGAATAAAGTGAATTGGAAGGATGTGGTATACCGGGGCCGACGTGCTGTCAATGGATTGAACCAGGACATGTGAAGCGTCTGGGGTAAACCATGGAAAGTTGTGTGGGGCTTGGATGTGGAAAAGGAGCTCTGGTTTCGGTGCATTATTACATGACAGCTAGAGACTGAGTGTGAACGAATGGGGCCTT
>NC_092234.1:24178330-24190830 GCF_036320965.1 Panulirus ornatus | reverse complement strand
GAGCAACAAACGGTTCGTGTGAGTTATGTGCTGTCAAGCGCTATGGCTGAGGTGGAGAGGTTTAGTTCACCTGTGGATGAGGCAGAAGTGAAAATCAGCTACGTGGGCTACAGGAACGATACCTGACAACCTCTGAAGTTGCTCAGAGAGAGAGAGAGAGAGAGAGAGAGAGAGAGAGAGAGAGAGAGAGAGAGAGAGAGAGAGAGAGAGAGAGAGAGAGAGAGAGAGAGAGAGAGAGAGAGAGAGGAGAAATATCTTGCACCCAGCCTTCACAAGCATCTTGACTTGTAATTAACCCTGTCAGTGGTGTTCACTTTTTTCCCGGGTGAAATTTCTGAAGCATCACTTATTGTTTAGCGAGGTACACGCTAATATCAACAGCGATGCAAATTAAACGTCACATTTTGTGTATGTAACCGCAAACGTGATGCTAATTAGCTTATTATGAGTATACGGTAAGGGTTATAAGGTCGACTGCTTGAGGTCTCGAGGGCTGTCGAATACAGCTGGTCTCTAGCTCGTCGAATACGTACAGCTTGGTATAGAGGTAGTGGGTCATGAGTAAGGAGATGTGTATTATTTTTGCATACCGTCCATATGCAGAAGTCAGTCAATCAGACTCAAACACTAATCATATCTACATCTTGGATCGTATGTAGAGATAACCAGAAAAGCGCTCACTCATTTCCTGTGGTCGTAGTGTCTCCTTAAGACGCCCTAAAAGCAACTAGGAATATCTTAAAGACGGGCTTTCAGGAAATGAAGAAAGTGTGACCAGCGCCTACACTGGGTCCTTCCAGTCGAGGTCTGGACGCCTACGATCGCCACCCGAACATGAAGTCATCAGATGGAATGCCCCGGTCCCTTGGCCATACCCAGTCGACTTACCAGGACTCTGCAGCCAAAAGAAGAAGCTAATATCTTTATCTCAGTATCCCACTGGCTTCTGGCAGCACCCCCCCCCCCCAAGCCAAGCAAAAAGTGCAACACCCAAAGTCCAGACTTATTCCTCAGGGAATAATGAGTGACGCCCTAAAATCCCCTCACCAGAGGTGCACATCTGGCCCCATCTTTGGGCTCCTGCTATTAGAATAAATTCTTATCCACAGGCACGGACGATTAGAAGAGCCAGCCGCCTGCGTGATCTGACGAACAATGTGTCTAATTATACCTAACCACCGACTGTTAGTCTAATGAGCTTGTCCCTTCTGACGAGGGAATAAAAAAGATTTTAATAAGAAATCCTGCACGGTGAATAAGGGTGTAATAATTCAATGAAAATTAGATGTCTAAGTATGTGTACACGATATCTCGTGATATATGGGAAAAAATGGATCATATATTGGTTATTAGAGAATTAAGTGGGTACTTAAGGATTGGAGAGAGAGAGAGAGAGAGAGAGAGAGAGAGAGAGAGAGAGAGAGAGAGAGAGAGAGAGAGAGAGAGAGAGAGAGAGAGAGAGAGAGAGAGAGAGGGGGGGGTGGAGGGATGAAGAGGCTGAAAACATGAGTATTGCAGGTATTTGAGAAGGTTACAGGTTTAAACGCAGCAATACAGCCGGAGAGAAAGGCGCATGTAGAGATACAGGTAACTGTGAAGAGAAAGTGGGAACTGAGAGGGTAGTGGCATATATATATATATATATATATATATATATATATATATATATATATATATATATATATATATATATATATATATATATATATATACATATAAGTCTGCAGTCTGTCAGTGTGGTGAAGTTTATAGGTCTGCGGTTGAATGACTGTTTTCCTTCATCTTTTCTAAACGTATGGCTTACATTGCCAGCATCCCAGTCACTCGGTCAAGATTCCATGTTAATGTGATTTGTTGAATTTTAATGCAAGATGACCAGGTGCCTGTGTCTGTTGACTGTCTGCGACTAGACTAAGATATAAGATCTGGTGTTTTGTTTACATTTATTGTATCCAACTTTAGAATACCTTGAGTAGTTAGGCTCTTGAGGATACATAGTCTGTCCTTTGGTGCTTGGGTACTTGGAAGATCTTAAAGGAACTGTCTTTCCCTTGGTACTGTAGAGCTCTCAAGGTTACAGTGACTTTTCTCCTGGTGCTTGCGAGCTTTCAGGGGTGCACTAACCTTCCGTTAGTACATGAAACCTCGCACTGGTCTGCACAGTAATCAGTGAGATGATTTTGTTGCTGCGTGCTTGAGTTATTACGTAGTTAGGGGTGAGCAAGGTTAATAACTTATCCAATAAGCTTCTAGACAATTCGAATAAGCTTCTGATACTAATCAAATAAGCTTCTATTACCGGTCAAATTCGTTTCTAATGCTAGTCAAATAAGCTTTTGATAATAGCTATCATTCTAATCTCTTGCAGTTAATCAATCTATGCAGACTTTTCAGGATTTTTCTAAATAATTTGTCCGGCAGTGTTTTTTACATCACCTCTTCGTTGATCTAATAATCGCCTTGATTTCTTTTTTCGAATTAGTACATAACGCTGGGTTATCTAGGGCATTTCTTTTAATTCAAGGGGTTTGGTTTTGGAGAGAGAGAGAGAGAGAGAGAGAGAGAGAGAGAGAGAGAGAGAGAGAGAGAGAGAGAGAGAGAGAGAGAGAGAGAGAGAGAGAGAGAGAGAGAGAGAGAGAGAGAGAGAGAGAGAGAGAACTGTACTCACGACAATGTTTTTCCTAAAAAGTCATATTGGGTAACGTGAGTTACGTGTTTCCAATTGTTACGTGAGAGATGGTGGGATTATATGATTTGGGACCAACATGGGCGAAGCAGAAGCTCACATGTAGGTGAGACAGAAAAGAAATACAACAAATCTGAGCCAAAGGATTAAACTTGACAGTCACTTAAGTAATCATTTAGAGGAACAAAGACAGACAGACAGGTAGAATTACATAAATACACAGGCCACACTGACCCCATCGTCCAAGCGAAGCGGTCTGGCCTTAACACTACTGAAAAAAAAATGCAATACTCTTAAAAGTAGTCAAAGAAATGGATACGAAGCAAAGGCTTCCTCCTGCAACACGCCACAGGGGAAGCATGTTGAAAAAGTATCTTGCAGAGCTAATACGTCAGGAGGAAATTTTCATAGGAAATTCAGAAATTGGATTGAATGTGAATATTCCATGCATCCCAACATCAAAAATATACATCCCTTCAATTTTTTCATAAGAAGACAATAATACAGATAAATTCTGAGCTCCAGATTCGTGAATTACCACGTACATATTACCTGTGATGTAGAAAGATTATACAACAGTTTCTGCTTGTTCACTTAAAGCAGACTAATAGGGTAATCACTATTGATACCTTACAGCGGTATGGCCGGGTTGAGAACAGGGGTTGACAAGGTGGCATAATATAACACTACGTTCTCATGATTGGTTAAAAGAATTATTGAATACCAGAGGGTGACTGGAGACGATCAAGTCTGACTTTTGAACATCTTGATTGTGTTACTCTAAACATATTCCAGGAGCTCATGCATCGATAATGTAGTTGGTAAAGTATTTCATGCAGTCCAGATTAACTCGGAGGCCTCTAAATATTTGTACATTTTCTCTCCTTGGCAGCACCGGTGAGAAAGTAAAGAAACTTTCTACATCGACATTGCTGAATCCTTGAAGTATTCTAAAACATTCTACTAACTTGCCTCGAGGATGCCTCATGCTTAGAGAGACTTATTCAAATATCGCAGATTGAACTCATATGATTTGTTCTGTATGGAAGGAAACAGCTTGGTTGCTTTTCGCTGCGCTGTTTCCAATTTACAAGTATCCTTACTTAGGTAAGGAGTCACAACTACACTGCATATTCAAGGTGGAGGTCTAACTTGACTTAATCATTGTGGCAATACCATAGCCTTCTTTTTGTATGTAAATTTTCTGTAAATATATCCTAACATGGTATTTCTTCCCTTGTCTGCTTCGTTACAATGCTAGAACAATTAAACTTTGTTGAAGACATGTCCTCCAGGGGTGTCCTTTATCTTGTGACCCATCATTTCATAGACGATTTTTTGTTGATGTTTCCTACTTGCAAAAGCTAACATATACTTATGAATATCAAATGTCCTGCGATAATATCTTGACCATTTATCCATGTTATCTAGATCCTCTTGTAATCGTAGGCTATCATCTTCAGTTGATAATGGCATTACCGATCTCTGTGCCATCTGAAAATTTAGTTTGAATTGGTCGTGCCTACGCGAAAGTCATTAACATGAAATATGAAAAGTATAGGTTCCAGGATGGATCCTTGGGGACACCACCAGCAACAGGTGACCATGATGATTATTCACTATTCTTTACAATTCTTTGCATCCTATTACGTGATAAGGCGTTTATCCAGTTTCCCAAGCAACCAGTGATCTCTAAAATCCTGATTCAAGGCATTAATTTGTCGTGGGGGACTTCGGCGAATGCTTTTTGGAAGAACAGAAATATCGTATCTGTTACTTTTGTGTTGTCGTAGAAACTGAATAATTAATGATAAAATTTAAAGAAGTCTGTGAGGTGCGATATGTGCTTTGTAAGTCCATGCTTTGTATTTTTTATCAGACTATGTTACTCAAGGTGAGCTACGATTTTATCTCTAATAATCGACTCCAGAAGTTTGCACATAATTGGTGTGAGTCTGTTTAACAGGACGAGAATTGCCAAACACTTCACAGCTTCCCGTTTTGACTATAGGGTTAACGTCTGCAGTTTTACAACACTGCGTTAATACTTCTTTAACTGAGCCGGTAAATTCTGGCACCGTATGTGTGCTCTTTACCACTGTCTCAAGATTCGTGTTGATGTTTTCTTATGTAAGAAGAGACTCGAAAAGATTGTTCAGTGTTCTTGCCGTGTGTGTATCATGCACAATGGGTTCTCCGTCGACATTTGTTAAAGATCCTGTCCCAGCTCTCATATAATCCTTGTTATTGAGACATTCATTAAATCTGTTATAATCTTGCAACCCTAACTTCATACTCTATTGCGTCGCAAGATCTGGGTTGTTGCCTGATTTCTTCAGCGTGTAAAGATTATTTCTGCACTGTATAGCTCTTGTGGTACCTGAGGAATACTCTTCTGGTCTATCTTTGAGTATACAATTTCTGTCGTGCGCGGTGACGTATGTGTCTCGTCGGTGTAGAAACTGGTGCCTAAAGAATAGGCAAGAACCAACGAGAGTAAAGCTAGTTCATTTGTCTTAGGGATGAGGAGTGGATGGAGGTGCTATGGGATTCGTAGGTTTTAGAGAAAACCGTGATCACGGGAATGGACACGACTACAGTGGTTTTTTAGTGTGACGAGTGTCGCCTCCTCAGTGGGGAAGAAGCAGGATTATCTTCGCTTAAAGAGGTGAAGAAGACGAAACTGAATGCACCAACAACTATGGGTTATAAAACTGTTTATGTGTCAAGGAAAGTTCTTGTTTGTCTTTATCTAATGCGAAGCTGAGCCCATCCCATGCTTTCTAAAATACCTGTCTGAGAGGTCTCACATATTTTTTTCTTGACAAGTCTTCAGAAATTCCTCCGGGAGTTCCTTGAATAGTACATCCATCTCCAGGTGGTCGACACGACTCAGCATGAGAATGTTCTTGGAATTCTAATGATGATGTTGCATCTTCATAAGATAATCCACCAGATTCCTATCCACTACTGCTCCTGGGATCCTGAGTGGCGTAGTGGTGTCGTAGCTGGTGTAGTTGGACCTTCGTCAGGTCAAACAGGTGTTGGTCTTGCTGTCATGTGGTCAGGGACTTGGTGTAGGGTCTGATGTTTGATTGCACTCGGTACACATTCTCAGTCGGCAATTTCACGGCCGCTAACTTAGACTCCGTCCATCTTATTGTAATCTTTCCAGAGTCAGAGGAGGCTATGGAGTGGGCTGTTGAAGGTACTGGACGGGTTACCGAAGACTCTGGGACGATAGGTCTCATACATGCCCGTGAATGTGTTGGTTGTATCTGGTCGGTGTCTGCATGTGGCGAGGTCGTCTTGGATAGAGGTAGGTACTTACCTTACTAGCTCGTCCTGGAGCAATGGTGGACCGGGGCAGAGGGCACTCGAGAGACCTGGATTTGGTCTGAGCTGCAACGTAACATTAAGCAGTTCCTGTACACAAGGTGGTAGTGAGGGTGGGGGGAAAGTTTGTTGTTCTCAGATACTGCTGCCACCAACCTCACTCTGAGACCTGGAGAGAGGATATTGATCCGGGGAGATGAATGAGCTCCATTAGAACCAAGTGTTGTTCTCGGTTCATGACATCTCGATAGCTTAGCACAGAGATATAATCTAGGAGATTAAGTTAGTCTCGTGACCAGCATGACGAAGTTGCGCTCAATGAGGCAATATGGAAACAAAGGTTCGATTCCCGAAGCAATTACCGTGGGATCGAAACACCAGAAGGAGGCAGCCACATAGTTCATGGTTTCTGCCGTTTGAGCAGTGGTGTCCAGACACTGTCCCACCCAATCCCACTCCCAACCTCACTCCTCACACTCCCACCCCGGAGTATGGAATCTGAGGATGAGTGCCGCAAGTCGCTGCCGCAGCGTATGACCCCATACCTGACAGCGGTCTCGCCCTTATCTTACATGAGGCGTCAGGCACCACAGCGCGCGAGGAAAACATGAGACATTATCATCCAGACGCTTCAAGTGGTGCCAGATAAGTAGATAACGTTGATAATAAAGTTCAAAATAATAAAACCAGAGCGTCGTTGGTGTGAGATAAATAAAATCATCGCTTAACGAGGAAGCAATTTTAAGATCATATGGGAGATAATTTTAATTAAAAATTTGTAAGATGAAGTATTGCTTTATTGTATACATCTAACAATCAATAAAGCTATTCGGCTAAATCTCACCTGCATGATCTTATACCACATAACTCTTCTTACATGCTATACTTCATATACTATTTCCCTGTCTATCTTTCCCTTTCTATCCCTATGTCTATCTGTAAGATAGATACAGAAACATTGTTGAAAATTTTCTCTCCAGTAAAGCAATTTAGCTAAATCATTATTCGCATTATTTCGTCCTCACATAACAATTCTTACAAGCTATGCTATATGCTCTGCATCCATGTCTACTTGTCTCTTTCTATCAATGTTTCTATCCGTAAGATAACCACAGGAACATTGTTGGAACCTTCCTGTGTTATGGAGGATGACTTGTGCCGCACTTGTTCACATACACTGCCTCAAAAGCTCGGACTCACAGGCAGTATATCCTCTTCATCTTTAGTACAATAATCCTTCAAAATGCATGACATTTGAAGGACTCATGGGTATAGGAAGGTGTGTTACTCTCATACAGTTTGAACATTCATCGAACTGAAAAGTGAACACGGTAAGTGAACTACATGGTGTGTTGGGAAACACGAAGACGAACTACATAGGCTATGCCAGCATTCCGCACAGTCTTTACTTAATCTAAGCAATAGTGCTCTTTGCAGGACCACCAGTGTCTGCATGACCACCAGTGCTCTACCAAAATCATTGCTAGTTGCAGAAATCATCCACATTAAAGCTAAAGCACCTGTCATCAACATCCAGACAAGCATGACCACTTCCATTCAACTCTTTGATGGCCCGCCAATAGGACGTAGACCTAATGCCACTTTAGAATGGATGGGAATCGTCACTGACCCGCCACAAGCTACCGAGTCCGCCATTTCTGGGCAGTAGGAACGCGGCGCTGACCCACCCGTTCCTGGGTTACGAAAATCAGAGAGAATCAGATGAGCCCAACCTGACATCAACTCCAAATTCGGAAAATAACGGTTTCGCTTGACACTACTTTGTGTATTTACTGGTGGACTTTCTTTATTCCTACCTCTTTTAATATTGTTTCTCTGAGTTTTCTCAACTGCAAGTTTTTCAATATTTCTATTTCGATATTTTGTATTTAGATTTCAACTCATACTACAGTTCATAATACTGTTAATTTGTTTCACATTTGGTGTTTTAGCTTACTTTAATATACTATTTATTGTGATTTTTTCCGAATATTTTTTCTAATTTGTATGCGTTTTACATATCATATCCAAGTTTTGTGACTCAGTTTTCCATATTTTTTTAGATTTCTGATGCTGCCTTTGTGAAGGCGAAAGCTTTATTTGAATAGTTGGATAACTATGGACAACTGGTGGTTAAGCACATACCTAATGGTAAAACAATGATTAGAAGAATAGAGAGCACAGGAAAAAAAATTGATAACGCTAAGCATCCTATCGTTTTCAGTTTCATATGCTTTAGAGAACATTTGCTGAAAGCTAACACTAGTATATACATATACATTGCCAAGGATCACAACTTTTGCGCGTTATCAAGCATATTCCTATCAGTCTACGAGGAACTTATTGTTTCATTTTCCCCGTGGACTCATAGGAATATATATATATATATATATATATATATATATATATATATATATATATATATATATATATATATATATATCCATCCGCTGACAGATCCACTCCCAGATATCTAAAACACTTCACCTCCTCCAGTTTTTCTCCATTGAAACTCACCTCCCAATTGACTTGACCCTCAACCCTACTGTACCTAATAACCTTGCTCTTATTCACATTTACTCTTAACTTTCTTCTTTCACACACTTTACCAAACTCAGTCACCAGCTTCTGCAGTTTCTCACATGAATCAGCCACCAGCGCTGTATCATCAGCGAACAACAACTGACTCACTTCCCAAGCTCTCTCATCCCCAACAGACTTCATACTTGCCCATCTTTCCAAAACTCTTGCATTCACCTCCCTAACAACCCCATCCATAAACAAATTAAACAACCATGGAGACATCACACACCCCTGCCGCAAACCTACATTCACTAAGAACCAATCACTTTCCTCTCTTCCTACACGTACACATGCCTTACATCCTCGATAAAAACTTTTCACTGCTTCTAACAACTTGCCTCCCACACCATTTATTCTTAATACCTTCCACAGAGCATCTCTATCAACTCTATCATATGCCTTCTCCAGATCCATAAATGCTACATACAAATCCATTTGCTTTTCTAAGTATTATTCACATACATTCTTCAAAGCAGACACCTGATCCACACATCCTCTACCACTTCTGAAACCACACTGCTCTTCCCAAATCTGATGCTCTGTACATGCCTTCACCCTCTCAATCAATATCCTCCCATATAATTTACCAGGAATAATCAACAAACTTATACCTCTGTAATTTGAGCACTCACTCTTATCCCCTTTGCCTTTGTACAATGGCACTATGCACGCATTCCGCCAATCCTCAGGCACCTCACCATGAGTCATACATACATTAAATAACCTTACCAACCAGTCAACAATACAGTCACCCCCTTTTTTAATAAATTCCACTGCAATACCATCCAAACCTGCTGCCTTGCCGGCTTTCATCTTCCGCAAAGCTTTTACTACCTCTTCTATGTTTACCAAATCATTTTCCCTAACCCTCTCACTTTGCACACCATCTCGACCAAAACACCCTATATCTGCCACTCTATCATCAAACACATTCAACAAACCTTCAAAATACTCACTCCATCTCCTTCTCACATCACCACTACTTGTTATCACCTCCCCATTTGCGCTCTTCACTGAAGTTCCCATTTGCTCCCTTGTCTTACGCACTTTATTTACCTCCTTCCAGAACATCTTTTTATTCTCCCTAAAATTTAATGATACTTTCTCACCCCAACTCTCATTTGCCCTTTTTTTCAGCACGTCGACCTCGGTATAAAACATCGTTCCAATTCACTCTATTCCTTGCACGCCTTTAACCCATCTGCATGTTCAGGCCCCGATCACTCAAAATCTTTTTCACTCCATCTTTCCATCTCCAATTTGGTCTCCCACTTCTCCTCGTTCCTTCCACCTCTGACACATATATCCTCTTGGTCAATCTTTCCTCACTCATTCTCTCCATGTGACCAAACCATTTCAAAACACCCTTTTCTGCTCTCTCAACCACAGTCTTTTTATTACCAAACATCTCTCTCACCGTATTATTACTTACGCGATCAAACCACCTCACACCACATACTGTCCTAAAACATCTCATTTCCAGCACATCCACCCGCCTCCGCACAACTCTATCCATAGCCCACGCATAGAAACCATTCAACATTGTTGGGACCACTATTCCTTCAAACATACCCATATTTCCTTTCCGAGATAACGTTCTCGACTTCCAAACATTCTTCAAGGCTCCCAGGATTTTCGCCCCCTCCCCCACCCTATGATTCACTTCCGCTTCCATGGTTCCACCCCCTTCCAAATCCACTCCCAGATACCTAAACCACTTCACTTCTTCCACTTTTTCTCCATTCAAACTTACCTCCCAATTGACTTGACCCTCACCCCTACTGTACCTAATAACCTTGCACTTATTCGCATTTACTCTCAACTTTCTTCTTTCACACACTTTACCAAACTCAGTAACCAGCTTCTGCAGTTTCTCACATGAATCAGCCACCAGCGCCCTATCATCAGCAAACAACAAGTGACTCACTTCCCAAGCTCTCTCATCCACAACAGACTGCATACTTGCCCCTCTTTCCAAAACTCTTCCATTCACCTACCTAGCAACCCCATCCATAAACAAATTAAACAACCATCGAGATATCAAACACCCCTACCGCAAACCTACATTCACTGAGAACCAATCACTTTCCTCTCTTCCTACTAGTACACATGCCTTACATCCTCGATAAAAACTTTTCATTGCTTCTAACAACTTGCCTCCTGCACCATATATTCTTAATACCTTCCACAAAGAATCTCTATCAACTCTATCATATGCCTTCTCCAGATCCATAAATGCTAAATACAAATCCATTTGCTTTTTAAGTATTTCTCACATACATTCTTCAAAGCAAACACCTGATCCACACATCCTCTACCACTTCTGAAACCACACTGATCTTCCCCAATCTGATGCTCTGTATATCCCTTCACCCTCTCAATCAATACCCTCCCATATAATTTACCAGGAATACTCAACAAACTTATACCTCTGTAATTTGAGCACTCACTCTTATCCCCTTTGCCTTTGTACAATGGCAATGCAAGCATTCCGCCAATCCTCAGGCACCTCACCATGAATCATATATACATCAAATAAGCTTACCAACCAGTCAACAATACAGTCATCACCTTTTCTGATAAATTCTGCTGCAATACATTACAAACCCGCTGCCTTGCCGGCTTTTATCTTCCGCAATGCTTTTACTACCTCTTCTCTGTTTACCAGATCATTTTCCCTAAACCTCTCACTTTGCACACCACCTCGACCAAAACACCGTAAATATGCTACTCCATCATTAAAAACATTCAACAAACCTACAAAATGCTTACTCCATCTCCTTCTCACATCACCAATACTTGTTATCACCTCCCATTAGCCCCCTTCACTGAAGTTCCCATTTGCTCCCTTGTCTTATGCACATTATTTACCTCCTTCCAAAACATCTTTTTATTTTCCCTAAAATTTTATAATACTCTCTCACACCCATCTCTCATTTGCCCGGTTTTTCACCTCTTGCACCTTACTCTTGACTTCCTGCCTCTTTCTTTTATACATCTTCCACTCATTTGCATTATTTCCATGCAAAAATCGTCCAAATGCCTCTCTCTTCTCTTTCACTAATAATCTTACTTCTTCAACCCACCACTCACTACCCTTTCTAGTCTGCCCACCTCCCACGCTTCCCATGCCACAAGCATCTTTTGCGCAAGCCATCACTGATTCCCTAAGTACATCCCATTCCTCCCCCACTCCCCTTACCTCCTTTGTTCTCACCTTTTTCCATTCTGTGCTCAGTCTCTCCTAGTATTTCCTCACAGAAGTCTCCTTCCCAAGCTCACTTACTCTTACCACTCTCTTCACCCAAACATTCTCTCTTCTTTTCTGGAAACCTCTACAAATCTTTATCTTCGCCTCTACAAGATAATGATCAGATATCCCTCCAGTTGCACCTCTCAGCACATTAAAATCCAAGAGTCTCTCTTCGCGCGCCTATCAATTAACACGTAATCCAATAACGCTCTCTGGCCTTCTCTCCTACTTACATACGTATACTTATGTATAGCTCTCTTTTTAAACCAGTTATTCCCAATCACCTGTAATTTTTCAGCATATAAATCTACAAGCTCTTCACCATTTCTTTATGTACAACACTGAACACACCATGTATACCAATTATTCCCTTAACTGCCACATTACTCACCTTTGCATTCAAATCACACATCACTATAACCCAGTCTCATGCATCAATTCCACTCATTCAGCTGCTCCCAAAACACTTGCCTCTCATGATCTTTCTTCTCATGCCCAGGTGCATATGCACCAATAATCACCCATCTCTCTCCATGAACTTTCAGTTTTACCCATATCAGTCTAGAGTTTACTTTCTTACACTTTATCACATACTCCCACAACTCCTGTTTCAGGAGTTGTGCTACTCCTTCCCTTGCTCTT
>NC_092234.1:24171415-24178230 GCF_036320965.1 Panulirus ornatus | reverse complement strand
TCATGCCTTTATTCATTCCTGTCGCCACCCCGCCAAACATGAAATGACAACCCTCTCCTCCGGCAAGCGCGCGAGGTAGCGCTAGGAAAAGACAACAAAGGCCACATTCTTTCATTCTCAGTCTCTAACTGTTATGTATAATGCACTGAAACCACAGCTCCATTTCCACATCCAGGCCCCACAAAACTTTCCATGGTTTACCACAGACGCTTCACATGCCCTAATACAATCCACTGGCAGCACGTCGAACCCAATATACCACATCGTTTCAATTTATTCTATTCCTTGCACTGCTTTCATCCTCCTGCATGTTCAGGCCCCGATCACTTAAAATCATTTTCACTTCATCCTTCCACCTCCAGTTTGGTCTCCCACTTTTCCTCTTTCCCTCCACCTCTGACACATATATCTTCTTTGTCAATCGTTCCTCACTCATTCTCTCTATGTAACCAAACCATTCCCCCTGGGATAGGGGAAAAAGAATACTTCACACACATTCCCCGCGTGTCGTAGAAGGCGACTAAAGGCGACGGGAGCGGGGTGCTGGAAACCCTCATCTCCTTGTATTTTAGCTTTCTATATGTGTTTGGATGTAACCAAGATGAGAAAAAAGGAGAGATAGGTAGTATGTTTATGGAAAGGAACCTGGATATTTTGGCTCTGAGTAAAACGAAGCTCAAGGGTGAAGGGAAAGAGTTGGTTGGGAATGTTTTGAGAGTAAAGTCATGGGTTGGTGAGAGGACAAGAGTGGTGGGAGTATGTGATAGAGTGTAAGAAAGTAAACTCTAGATTGATGTGGGTAAAACTGAAAGTGGGAGAGATGGGTGATTATTGGTGCATATGCACCTGGGAATGAGAAGAAGGATCATGAGAGGCAAGTGTTTTGGGAGCAGCTGAGTGAGTGTGTTAGTAGTTTTGATGCACGAGACCGGGTTATAGTGATGGGTGATTGGAATGCATAGGTGAGCAATGTGGCATTTGAGGGAATAATTGGTGTACTTGGGGTGTTCAGTGCTGTAAATGGAAATGGTGAAGAGTATGTAGATTTGTGTGCTGAAAAAGTACTGGTGATTTGGAATGCTTGGTTTGAAAACAGATATATACATAAGTATACTTACGTAAGTAGGAAAAATGGCCAGAGAGCGTTATTAGATTACGTGTTAATTGATAGGCACGTGAAAGAAGGACTTTGTGATGTTAATGTGGTGAGAGGTGCAGCTGGAAGGATGTCTGATCATTATCTTGTGAAGGCGAAGTGAAGCTTATTAGAGGTTTTCAGAAAAGAAGAGAGAATGTTGGGGTGAAGAGAGTGGTGAGAGTAAGCGAGCTAGGGAAGGAGACTTGTGTGAGGAAGTACTAGGAGAGACTGAATGCAGATTGGAAAACGTGAGAGCAAAGGACGTAAGGGGAGTGGGGGAGGAATCGATGCATTTAAGGAAGCAGTGTTGGCTTGTGCAAAAGGTGCTTGTGGCATGAGAAGCGTGGGAGGTGGGCGGATTAAAAAGGGTAGTGAGTGGTGGGATGAAGAAATAATATCATTATTGGACGATTTTTCCAGGGAAATAGTGCAAATGACTAGAAGATGTATAAAAGGAAGAGGCAATAGGTGAAGAGAAGGGTGTAAGAATTGAAAAAGAGGGCAAATGAGAGTTGGGTGAGAAAGTATCATTAGATTTTAGGGAGAATAAAAAGATGTTTTGGAAGGAGGTAAATAAAGTGCGTAAGATAAGAGAACAATTGGGAACATCGGTAAAGAGAGCTAATGGGAAGGTAATAACAAGTAGTGGTGATGCGAGAAGGAGATAGAGTGAGTATTTTGAATGTTTGTTGAAAGTGTTAGATGATACAGTAACAGAAACTAGGTGTTTTGGTCGAGGTGGTGTGCAAAGTGAGAGAGGAAGAATGATTTGGTATACAGAGAAGAGGTAGAAATAGCTTTGGAGAAGATGAAAGCCGGCAAGGCAGAAGGTTTGGATGGTACTGCAGTGAAATTTATCAAAAAATGGGGAGACTGTTGTTGACTGTTTGGTAAGGGTATCTAATGCATGTATGACTCATGGTGAGGTGCATGAGGATTGGCGGAATGCATGTATAGTGCCATTGTACAAAGCCAAAAGGGATAAAGGTATAAAGGTGAGTGCTCAAATTGCAGAGGTATAGGTTTGTTGAGTATTCCTGAGAAATTATACGGGAGGATATTGATTGAGAGCGTGAAAGCATGTACAGAGCATCAGATTGGGGAAGAGCAGTGTGGTTTCAGAAGTGGTGGAGGATGTGTTTGCTTTGAAAACTGTGTGTGCGAAATACATAGAAAAGGAAATGGATTTTTATGTAGCATTTATGGATCTGGAGGAGGCATATGATAGAGTTGATAGAGATGCTCTGTGAAAGATATTGAAAATAAATGGTTTGGGAGGCAAGTTGTTAGAAGCAGTGAACAGTTTCTATCGAGGATGTAAGGCATGTGTACGTGTAGGAAGAGAGGAAAGCGATTAGTTCTCAGTGAATGTTGGTTTGCGGCATGGGTGTGTGAAATCTCCATGGTTGTTTGGTTTGTTTTTATGGAAGAGGTTGGTAGGGAGGTGAATGCAAGAGTTTTGGAGAGAGGGGCAAGTATGCCGTCTGTTGTGGATGAGAGGGCTTGGGAAGTGAGTCAGTTGTTCACTGATGATACAGCGCTGGTGGCTGATTCGGTTGAGAAACTGCAGAATCCGGTGACTGAGTTTGGTAAAGTGTGTGAAAGAAGAAAGCTGAGAGTGAATGTGAATAAGAGCAAGGTTATTAGGTACAGTAACGTTGAGGGGTAAATGAATGGGAAGGTAAGTTTGAAGGGAGAAAACTGGAGGAAGTGAAGTGTTTTAGATATCTGGGAGTGGATTTGGCAGCGGATGGAACCATGGAAGCGGAAGTTAGTCACAGTGTGGGGGAGGGGACGAAAGTTCTGAGAGAGTTGAAAAATGTGTGAAAGGCGGAAACATTATCGTGGAAAGCAAAAAAATGGGTATGTTTGAGGGAATAGTGTCTCCAACAATCTTATATGGTTGCAAGGCGTGGGCTATAGACAGAGTTGTGCGGAGGATGGTGGATGTGTTGGAAATTAAATGCTTGAGGACAATATGTGGTGTGAGGTGGTTTGACCGAGTAGGTAATGAAAGGGTAAGAGAGATGTGTGGTAATAAAATTAGTGTGGTTGAGAGAGCAGAAGAGGGTGTCTTAAAATGGTTTGGTCAAATGGAGAGAATGAGTGAGGAAAGATTGACAAAGAGGATATATGTGTCAGGGGTGGTGGGAACGAGGAGAAGTGGGAGACCAAATTGGCGGTGGAAAGATAGAGTGAAAATGATTTTGAGCAACCGGGGTCGACCTGCTGTCAGTGGATTTAACCAGGACAATGAATCGCCTGAAAAGTTTTGTTGGGCCTGGATGTGGAAAGGGAGCTGTGGTTTTGGTGCATCATACATAACAGCTAGAAACTGAGTGTGACTGAATGTTGCAATCGTGTGTCTCCTCCTCGCGCTATCTCGCTAGCATGCAGGGAGGGGGGGTGTCATTCTATGTGTGGCGGGTTGGCAATGGGAATGAATAAAGGCAGAAAGTATGAATTATGTACATGTGTATATATGTATATGTCTGTGTATGTACATATATGTATACGTTGAAATGTAAAGGTATGTATATGCGTGTGTGTGGACGTTTATGTATATACATGTGTATGTGCGAGGGTTGGGCCATTCTTTCGTCTGTTTCCTTGCGCTACCTCGCTAACGCGTGAGACAATGACAAAGTATAATAAATAAAAATGAATAAGAAAAGAGAAGAAGAAATATATATATATATGTATATATATATATATATATATATATATATATATATATATATATATATATATATATATATATATATATATATATATATATATATATACATATATATATATATATATATATATATATATATATATATATATATATATATATATATATATATATATATATATATATATATATATATATATATATATATATATATATATATATATATATATATATATATATATATATATATGTATATATATATATATATATATATATATATATATATATATATATATATATATATATATATATATATATATATATATATATATATATATATATATATATATATATTTATATATACATACATATATATATATATACACATATATATATATATGTATGTATATATAAATATATATATATATATATATATATATATATATATATATATATATATATATATATATATATATATATATATATATATATATATATATATATATATATATATATATATATACATATATATATATATATATATATATATATATATATATATATATATATATATATATATATATATATATATATATATATATATATATATATATATATATATATATATATATATATATATATATATATATATATATATATGTGTATATATGTCTGAGATGAAGAATGTGTGGAATGAGAGAATGTTATCTCAGAGCAAAAATGGGTATGTTTAAAGGAATAGTAGTTCCAACAATGTTATATGGTTGCGAGGCATGAGCTATAGATAGGGTTGTATGGAGGAGGGTGGCTGTGTTCGATATGAAATGTTTGAGGACAGTAGGTGGTGTGAGGTGGTTTAATCGAGTAAGGACTTGTGGAAATAAAAAAGTGTGTTTGAAAGAGCAAAAGAGGGTGTGTTGAAATGGTTTGGACATATGGAGAGAATGAGTGAATAAAGATTGACAGAGAGGATGTATATGTATCAGAGGTGAAGGGAACAAGAAACTGGAGACCAAATTGGAGAGAGAATTATGGAGTGAAAAAGATTTTGGGCGATTGATGCCAGAACATACAGGAGGATGAGAGGTGTGCAAGGAATAGAGTGAATTGGAACGATGTGGTGTACTGGGGTTGACATGCTGTCGATGAATTCAATCATGGCATATGAAGCTCTGGGGTAAACCATGGCAAGGTCTGCCGTGTCTGGAAGTGGATAGGGAGCTTTGGTTTCAGTGCATTACATGACTGCTAGAGACTGAGTGTGAACGAATGTGGCCTTTTTTCTCTGTTTTTCTGGTGCTACCTCGCTGAAGCAGGGGGTATCATTGATATTCCCTGTGTGGCTGGGTGGGTAGTGACAGGAATGGATGAAGGCAAGCAAGTATGAATATGTCCATGTGTATATGTTAATTATCCCTGGGGATAGGGGAGAAAGAATACTTCCCAAGTATTCCCTGCGTGTCGTAGAAGGCAACTAAAAGGGGAGGGAGCGGGGGGCTGGAAATCCTCCCCTCTCATTTTTTTTTTTTTTTTTCTATTTTCCAAAAGAAGGAACAGAGAAGGGGCCAGGTGAGGATATTCCCTCAAAGGCCCAGTTCTCTGTTCTTAACGCTACCTCGCTAACGCGGGAAATGGCGAATAGTTTGAAAGAAAAAAAAAAAATATATATATATATATATATATATATATATATATATATATATATATATATATATATATATATATATATATATATATACATATATATATATATATATATATATATATATATATATATATATATATATATATATATATATATATATATATATATATATATATATATATATATATATATATATATATATATATATATATATATATATATATATATATATATATATATATATATATATATATATATATATATATATATATATATATATATATATATATATATATATATATATATATATATATATATATATATATGTATATATATATATATATATATAATATATATATATATATATATATATATATATATATATATATATATATATATACTTATTTTCTTTCTTTCAAACTAATCGCCATTTCCCGCATTAGCGAGGTAGCGTTAAGAACAGAGTGCTGGGCCTTTGAAGGAATACCCTCACCTCGCCCAATTCCCTGTTCCTTCTTTTGGAAAATTAAAAAAAAACGAGAAGGGAGGATTTCCAGCCCCCCGCTCCCTCCCCTTTTAGTCGCCTTCTACGACACGCAGAGAATACGTGGGAAGTATTCTTTCTCCCCTATCCCCAGTGAATATATATATATATATATATATATATATATATATATATATATATATATATATATATATATATATATATATATATATATATATATATGTGTGTGTGTGTGTGTGTGTGATAGAATGTAAGAAAGTAAATTCTAGATTAATATGGGTAAAACTAAAAGTTGATGGACAGAGATGGGTGATTATTGGTGCATATGCACCTGGGCATGACAAGAAAGATCATGAGCGGCAAGTGTTTTGGGAGCAGCTGAATGAGTGTGTTAGTGGTTTTGTTGCACAAGACCGGGTTACAGTGATGGGTGATTTGAATGCAAAGGTGAGTAATGTGGCAGTTGAGGGAATAATTGGTATACATGGGGTGTTCAGTGTTGTAAATGGAAATGGTGAAGAGCTTGTAGATTTATGTCCTAAAAAAAAAGGACAGGTGATTGGGATAACCTGGTTTAAGAAGCGAGATATACATAAGTATAACTTTGTAAGTAGGGAGAGATGGCCAGAAGCGTATATTGGATTTACGTGTTAAAATTGATAGGCGCGCGAAAGATAGGCTTTTTGGATGTTTAATGTGCGAGAGGTGCAACGGAGGGATGTCTTGAATCATTACTAGTGGAGGCTAAGGTGAAGATTTGTATTTTTTTTCAGAAAAGAAAAGTGAATGTTGGGGTTGAAGAGGGTAGTGAGAGTAAGTGAGCTGATATGGGAAGGAGACTTGTGTGAGG
>NC_092234.1:24130934-24171315 GCF_036320965.1 Panulirus ornatus | reverse complement strand
ATTTGGTGGAAGGTACTAAATTGTTAAGTAAGGGGAGAAATATTTGTAAATTTTCCTTTGTTGGCCGAACACAAAGAACATCATCTACATACCTAAACGAAATTGTATTAGAAGGTAAGATATCCTTTGGTAATTCTGTTTCAAAAAACTCCATATAAAGATTACTTAGTACGGGTGAAAGAGGGTTACCCTTTGCCATACCAAATTTTTGAGCATAATAATCTCCATTGAATTGAAATACAGTTTTTTACACACAATTTTATTAGTTCAATTAAAACAGACTTTCAAATAGGTAAATGAATATCATCCAAGACAACAAACAAGCATTCTAAAAGATCATCAACTGGAACTTTTGTGAAAAGTAAGGAAACATCAAAGCTAACTAGTTTGAAATCAAAATGAACATTGATATTGTTAAGCTTGTTAACTAAATCTACATTGTTCATGATATTAGAATTTGATATCTTACCCACTAAAGGGCTTAAAAAAGAAACTAACTGTCATGGATAATGCACTGAAAGCACAGATCCCTTTCCACGTCCAGGCCCAACAAAACTTTCCATGGTTTACTCCAGACGCTACACATGCCCTGGTTCAATCCATTGACAGCACATCGACCCCGGTATACCACATTGTTCCAACTCACTCTATTCCTTGCACGCCTTTCAACCTCCTTCATGTTCAGGCCCCTATAGCTCGAAATCTTTTTCACTCAGTCCTCTCACCTCCAATTTGGTCTCCCACTTCTCCTCGTTCCCTCCACCTATTACACATGTCCTCTTTGTCAATCTTTCCTCACTCATTTTCTCCATATGACCAAACAATTTCAAAACACGTTCCTCTGCTCTCTCAACCACACTTTCTTTTATTACCACACATCTCTCTTACCCTTTCACTACTTCCTCGATCAAACCACCTCACACCACATATTGTCCTCAAACATCTCATTTCCAGCACATATACACTCCTCCGCACATCTTTATCTATAGCTCACGCCTCGCAACTATATAACATTGTTGGAGCCACTATTCCTTGAAACATACCCATTTTTCTTTCCGAGATAATGTTCTCGCCTTACACACATTTTTCAATATTCCCAGAACTTTCGCCCCGTCCTCCACCATGTGACTCACTTCCGCTTCCATGGTTCCATCCACTACCAAATCCACTCTCAGATATTTGAAACACCTCACTTCCTCTAGATTTTTTTTCCATTTAAACTTACCTCCAAGTTGACTTGTCCCTCTACCCTACTGTACCTAATAACCTTGCTATTTTTCACATTTACTCTCAGCTTTCTTCTGTCACACACTATACCATACTTAGTCACCAGCTTCTGCAGTTTCTCATCCGAATCAGCCACCAGCGCTGTAACATCAGCGAACAACTGGCTCACTTCCCAAGCACTCTCGTACACAGCAGACTGCATACTTGCCCCTCTCTCCAAAACGTTTGCATTCACCTCCCTAACAACTCCATCCATAAACAAATTAAACAACCATGGAGACATCACGCACCCTTGCCGTAAACAGATATTCACTGACAAGCAATCACTTTCCTCTCCTCCTACTCGTACACATGCCTTATATCCTCGATAAAATTTTACTTTTCACTGATTCTAGCAACTTGCCTCCCACACCATACATTCTTAATACCCTCCACAGAGCATCTCTATGAACTCTGTCATATGCCTTTTCCAGATCCATAAATGCTAAAGACAAATCCAATTGTTTTTCTAAGTATTTCTCACATACATTCTTCAAAGCAAACACTTGATCCACACATCCTCTACCACTTATGAAACCACACTGCTTTTCCCCAATCTGATGCTCTGTACATGCTTTCACCCTCTCATTCAATACCCTCCCATATAATTTCCCAGGAATACTCAATGCACTTATACCTCTGTAACTTGAGCACTCACTTTTATCCCCTTTGCCTTTGTACAATAGCACTATGCATGCATTCGCCAATCTTCAGGCACCTCACCATGAGCCATACATACATTGAATATCTTCAACCAGTCAACAACACAGTCACCCTCTTTTTTAATGTATTCCACTGCAATACCACCCAAACTCGCCGCCTTGCCGGCTTTCATCTTCCGCAAACCTTTCACTACCTCTTCTTTGTTTATAAAATCATTCTCCCTAACCTTCTCTCTTCGCACACCTATTCGCCCAAAACACCCTATATCTGCCACTCTGTCATCTAACACATTCAATAAACATTTAAAATACTCACTTCATCTGCTTCTCACATCACCACAACTTGTTATTACCTCCCCATTAAACCCTTCACCGATGTTAACATCTGTTTTCTTGTCTTACGCACTTTATCCCTGGGATAGGGGATAAATAGTACTTTCCACGCATTCCCCGCGTGTCATAGAATGCGACTAAAGGGGATGTGGAGTGGGGGCTAGAAATCCCCCCTCCTTGTATTTCAACTTTCTAAAAAACGAAACAGAAGAAAGAGTCTGGCGTGGAGTGCTATTCCTCCTGAAAGGCTCAGATTGGGGTGTCTAAATGTGTGTGGATGTAACCAAGATGAGAAAAAAGAGAGATAGGTAGTAGGTTTGAGGAAAGAAACCTGGATGTCTTGGCTCTAAGTCAAACGAAGCTCAAGGGTAAAGGGGAAGAGTGGTATGGGAATGTTTGGGGAGTAAAGTCAGGGGTTGATGAGAGGACAAGAGGAAAGGAAGGAGTGGCACTACTACTGAAACAGGAGTCATGGGAGTATGTGATAGAGTGTCTACCATCTATCACCTCTTGCACCTTTCTTTTGACCTCCTGCCTCTATCTTTTATACATCCCCAGTCATTTGCACTATTTCCCTGCAAACATCGTCCAAATGCCTCTCTTTTCTCTTTCACTGATAGTCTTACTTCTTCATTCCACCACTCACTACCCTTTCTAATGTACCCACCTCCCACGCTTCTCATTCCACAAGCTTCTTTTGCTCGAGCTATCACTGCTTCCCTAAATACATCCCATTCCTCCCCATTTCCATTACGCCACTTGCTCTCACCCTTTTCTATTCCTGTTACTTCCTCACAAACGTCTCCTTCCCAAGCTCACTCACTTTCACCACTCTATTTACCCCAACATTTTCTCTTTTTTACTGAAAGCCTCTGCAAATCTTCATCTTCCCTTCTACAAGATAATGATCAGACATCCCTCCAGCTGCACCTCTCACCACATTCACATCCGAAAGTCTCTCTTTCACGCACTTATCAATTAGCATATAATGAAATTGCTCTCTGGCAATCTCTCCTACTTACATACGTATACTTATGTATATCTCTCCTTTTAAAGCACGCATTCCCAATCACCAGTACTTTTTCAGCACACAAATCTACAAGCTCTTCAACATTTCCATTTACAACACTGAACACTCCAAGTACAAAAATTATTCCCTCAACTGTCACATTACTCACCTTTGCATTTAAATCACCCATCACTATAACCCGGTCTCGTGCATAAGACAGGAGAACAAACGGGAACATCGGTGAAAGGGGCTAATGGGGAGGTAATAAGAAGTAGTGTTGATATCCGAAGGAGATTGAGTATTTTGAAAGCTTATTGAATGTGTTAGATGATAGAGTGGCAGACATAGAGCGTTTTAGTCGAGGAGGTGTGCGAGTGAGAGGGAGAATAGTTCGGTAAAAAGAGAAGAGGTAGTGAAAGCTTTGCGGAAGATGAAAGCCGGCAAGGTGGCGGGTTTCGATGGTATTGCAGAAGAATCTATTACAAAGAGGGCGACTATATTGTTCACTTGTTGGTGAGGATATCTATTATATGTATGACTCATGGTGAAGTACCTGAGGATTGGCGGAATGCATGCATAGTGCCATTGTACAAAGGCAAAGGGGGTAAAGGTGAGTGCCCAAATTTTAGAAGCATAAGTTTGTTGAGTATTTCTGGGATATTGTGCTGGGAGGATATTGACTGAGAGGGTGATGGCATGTACAGAGCATCAGATTGGGGAAGAGCACTGTGGTTTCAGAAGTGGTAGAGGATGTGTGGATCAGGTGCTTGTTTTGAAGAATGTATGTGAGAAATACTTAGAAAAACAAATGGATTTGTACTTAGCATTTATGGATCTGAAGAAGGCGTATGATAGGGTTGATAGAGATGCTCCGTGGAAGGTATTAAGAGTATATGGTGTGGGCGGCAAGTTGCTAGAAGCAGTGAGAGTTTTTATCGAGGATGTAAGGCATATGTACGAGTAGGAAGAAAAAAAGTGATTGGTTGTTTGATTTATTCATGGTGGTTTTGTTAGGGAGGTGAATGCAAGAGTTTTGAAAAGAGGGGCAAGTATGCAGTCTGTTGTGGATGAGAGGGCTTGGGAAATGAACCAGTTGCTGTTTGCTGATGATACAGCGCTGGTGGCTGATTCGGGTGAAATACTGGAAAATATGGTGACTGAGTTAGGTAAAATGTTTGAAAGAAGAAAGCTGAGAGTGAATGCGAAAAAGAGCAAGGTTACTAGGTACAGTAGGGTTGAGAGACATGTCAATTGGGAGGTAAGTTTGAATGGAGAAAAACATGAGGAAGTGAAGTGTTTTACATATCTGGGAGTGGCCTTGGCAGCGGATGGAACCATGGAAGCGGAAGTGAGTATCAAGGTGGGAAAGTGGGCGAAGGTTCTGGGAGCGTTGAAGATTGTATAGAAGGCGAAAACATTATATAAGAAAGCAAGAATCGGTATGTTTGAAGGAATAGTGATTCCAACAAAGTTATATGGTTGTGAGACGTGGACTCTAGATAGGGTTGTTTGGAGGAGGGTGGATGTGTTGGATATGAGATGTTTGAGGACAATATGTGGTGTGAGGTGGTTTGATCGAGTAAATGATGGAAGGGTAAGAGAGATGTGTGATAATAACAAGAGTGTAGTTGAGAATGCAGAAGAAGGAGTGTGGAAATGGTTTGGTCACATGGAGAGAATGAGTGAGGAAAGATAGAAAAAGTGGATATATGCGTCAGAGGTGGAAGGAACGAGGAGAATTGAGATACCAAATTGGAAGTGGAGGGATGGAGTGAAAAAGATTTTGAGCGATCGGGACCTCAACATGCAGGAGGTTCAAAGGCGTGCAAGGAATAGGATGAATTATAACGACGTGATATAACGGGGTCGACATGCTGTCAATGGATTGAACCAGAGCATGTGAAGCGTCTGGGGTAAACCATGGAAAGCTGTGTAGGTATGTATATTTGCGTGTGTGGACGTATGTATATACATGTGTATGGGGGTGGGTTGGGCCATTTCTTTCGTCTGTTTCCTTGCGCTACCTCGCAAACGCGGGAGACAGAGACAAAGCATAAAAAAAAGAATATATATATATATATATATATATATATATATATATATATATATATATATATATATATATATATTATTTTTTTTTTATTATACTTTGTCTCTGTCTCCCGCGTTTGCGAGGTAGCGCAAGGAAACAGACGAAAGAAATGGCCCAACCCCCCCCCCCCATACACATGTATATACATACGTCCACACACGCAAATATAAATACCTACACAGCTTTCCATGGTTTACCCCAGACGCTTCACATGCCTTGATTCAATCCACTGACAGCACGTCAACCCCGGTATACCACATCGCTCCAATTCACTCTATTCCTTGCCCTCCTTTCACCCTCCTGCATGTTCAGGCCCCGATCACACAAAATCTTTTTCACTCCATCTTTCCACCTCCAATTTGGTCTCCCTCTTCTCCTTGTTCCCTCCACCTCCGACACATATATCCTCTTGGTCAATCTTTCCTCACTCATCCTCTCCATGTGCCCAAACCACTTCAAAACACCCTCTTCTGCTCTCTCAACCACGCTCTTTTTATTTCCACACATCTCTCTTACCCTTACGTTACTCACTCGATCAAACCACCTCACACCACACATTGTCCTCAAACATCTCATTTCCAGCACATCCATCCTCCTGCGCACAACTCTATCCATAGCCCACGCCTCGCAACCATACAACATTGTTGGAACCACTATTCCTTCAAACATACCCATTTTTGCTTTCCGAGATAATGTTCTCAACTTCCACACATTCTTCAAGGCTCCCAGAATTTTCGCCCCCTCCCCCACCCTATGATCCACTTCCGCTTCCATGGTTCCATCCGCTGCCAGATCCACTCCCAGATATCTAAAACACTTCACTTCCTCCAGTTTTTCTCCATTCAAACTCACCTCCCAATTGACTTGACCCTCAACCCTACTGTACCTAATAACCTTGCTCTTATTCACATTTACTCTTAACTTTCTTCTTCCACACACTTTACCAAACTCAGTCACCAGTTTCTGCAGTTTCTCACATGAATCAGCCACCAGCGCTGTATCATCAGCGAACAACAACTGACTCACTTCCCAAGCTCTCTCATCCCCAACAGACTTCATACTTGCCCCTCTTTCCAAAGCTCTTGCATTTACCTCCCTAACAACCCCATCCATAAACAAATTAAACAACCATGGAGACATCACACACCCCTGCCGCAAACCTACATTCACTGAGAACCAATCACTTTCCTCTCTTCCTACACGTACACATGCCTTACATCCTCGATAAAAACTTTTCACTGCTTCTAACAACTTTCCTCCCACACCATATATTCTTAATACCTTCCACAGAGCATCTCTATCAACTCTATCATATGCCTTCTCCAGATCCATAAATGCTACATACAAATCCATTTGCTTTTCTAAGTATTTCTCACATACATTCTTCAAAGCAAACACCTGATCCACACATCCTCTACCACTTCTGAAACCACACTGCTCTTCCCCAATCTGATGCTCTGTACATGCCTTCACCCTCTCAATCAATACCCTCCCATATAATTTACCAGGAATACTCAACAATCTTATACATCTGTAATTTGAGCACTCACTCTTATCCCCTTTGCCTTTGTACAATGGCACTATGCACGCATTCCGCCAATCCTCAGGCACCTCACCATGAGTCATACATACATTAAATAACCTTACCAACCAGTCAACAATACAGTCACCCCCTTTTTTAATAAATTCCACTGCAATACCATCCAAACCTGCTGCCTTGCCGGCTTTCATCTTCCGCAAAGCTTTCACTACCTCTCCTCTGTTTACCAAATCATTTTCCCTAACCCTCTCACTTTGCACACCACCTCGACCAAAACACCCTATATCTGCCACTCTATCATCAAACACATTCAGCAAACCTTCAAAATACTCACTCCATCTCCTTCTCACATCACCACTACTTGTTATCACCTCCCCATTTGCGCCCTTCACTGAAGTTCCCATTTGCTCCCTTCTCTTACGCACTTTATTTACCTCTTTCCAGAACATCTTTTTATTCTCCCTAAAATTTAATGATACTCTCTCACCCCAACTCTCATTTTGGATGTTAATGTGCTGAGAGGTGCAACTGGAGGGATGTCTGATCATTATCTTGTTGAGGCTAAGGTGAAGATTTGTATGGGTTTTCAGAAAAGAAGAGTGAATGTTGGGGTGAAGAGGGTGGTGAGAGTAAGTGAGCTTGAGAAGGAGACCTGTGTGAGGAAGTACCAGGAGAGACTGAGTACAGAATGGAAAAAGGTGAGAACAATGGAAGCAAGGGGAGTGGGGGAGGAATGGGATGTATTTAGGGAATCAGTGATGGATTGCGCAAAAGATGCTTGTGGCATGAGAAGAGTGGGAGGTGGGTTGATTAGAAAGGGTAGTGAGTGGTGGGATGAAGAAGTAAGAGTATTAGTGAAAGAGAAGAGATAGGCATTTGGACGATTTTTGCAGGGCAAAAATGCAATTGAGTGGGAGATGTATAAAAGAAAGAGACAGGAGGTCAAGAGAAAGGTGCAAGAGGTGAAAAAAAAAAAAAAAATATATATATATATATATATATATATATATATATATATATATATATATATATATATATATATACATATATAGAGAGGGAAGAGAGAATACTTCACACGCATTCCTCACGTGTCGTAGAAGGCGACTAAAGGGGGCGGGAGCGTGGGGCTAGAAACCCTCCCCTCTTTGTATCTTAACTTTCTAAAAGGGGAGACAGAAGAAGGAGTCACGCGGGGAGAGCTCATCCTCCTCGAAGGCTCAGATTGGGGTGTCTAAATGTGTGTGGATGTAACCAAGATAAGAGAAAAGGAGAGATAGGTAGTATGTTTGAGGAAAGGAACCTGGATGTTTTGGCTCTGAGTGAAACGAAGCTCAAAGGTAAAGGGGAGGAGTAGTTCTGAAATGTCTTGAGTAAAGTCAGGGGTTAGTGAGAGGCCAAGAGTAAGGGAAGGAGTAGCACTACTCCTGAAACAAGAGTGGTGGGAGTATGTGATACTGAGTAAGAAAGTAAACTCTAGATTGATATGGGTAAAACTAAAGTTGATGGAGAGAGATGGGCAATTATTGGTGCATATGCACCTGCGCATGAGACGAAAGATCATGAGAGGCAAGTGTTTTGGGAGCAGCTGAGTGAGTGTGTTAGTAGTTTTGATGCACGAGACCGGGTTATAGTGATGGGTGATTTCAGTGCAAAGGTAAGTAATGTGGTAGTTGAGGGAATAAATGGTGTACATGGGGTGTTCAGTGCTGTAAATGGAAATGGTGAAAAGCTTGCAGATTTATGTGCTGAAAAAGGACTAGTGATTGGGAATACCTAGTTTGAAAAGAGAGATATACATATGTATACTTATGTACGTAGGAGAGATAACCAGAGAGCGTTATTGGATTACGTGTTAATTGATAGGCGCGCGAAAGAGAGACTTTGGATGTCAATGTGCTGAGAGGTGCAACTAGGGGGATGTCTGATCATTATCTTGTGAAGGCAAAGGTGAAGATGTGTAGAGGTTTTCAGAAAGAAGAGAGAATGTTGGGGTGAAAAGAGTGGTGAGAGTAAGTGAACTTGGGAAGGAGGCTTGAGTGAGGAAGTACCAGGAGAGACTGAGTACAGAATGGAAAAAGGTGAAAACAAAGGACGTAAGTGGCGTGGGGGAGGAATAGGATGCATTTTAGGAAGCAGTGATGGTTTGCGCAAAAGATGCTTGTGGCATGAAAAAGGAGGTGGGCAGATTAGAAAGGGTAGTGAGTGGTGGAGTAAAGAAGTAAAAGTATTAGTGAAAGAGATTAGAGAGGCATTTGGACAATTTTTGCAGGGAAATAATGCAAATGAGTGGGATATGTATAAAAGAAAGAGACAGGAGATCAAGAGAAAGTTGCAAGAGGTGAAAAAGATGGCAAATGAGAGTTGGGGTGAGAGAGTATTATAAATTTTAGGGAGAATAAAAAGATGTTTTGGAAGTAGGTAGATAAAGTGCGTAAGACAAGGGAACAAATGGGAACTTCAGTGAAGGGGGCTAATGGGGAGGTGATAACAAGTAGTGGTGATGTGAGAAAGAGATGGAGGGAGTATTTTGAAGGTTTGTTGAATGTTTGATGATGGAGTGGCAAATATAGGGTGTTTTGGTCGAGATGGTGTGCAAAGTGAGAGGGTTAGGGAAAATGTTTTGGTAAACAGAGAAGAGGTAGTAAAAGCTTTGCGGAAGAAGAAAGCTGGCAAGGCAGCGGGTTTGGACAGTATTGCAGTGGAATTTATTAAAAAAGGGGGTGATTGTATTATTGCCTGGTTGGTAATGTTCTTCAATGTATGTATGACTAATGGTGAGGTGCCTGAGGATTGGCGGAATGCTTACATAGTACCATTGTACAAAGGCAAAGGGGACAAAAGTGAGTGCTCAAATTACAGAGGTATAATTTTGTTGAATATTCCTGGGAAATTATTATATGGGAGGGTATTGATTGAGAGGGTGAAGGTATGTACAGAGCATCAGATTGTTGAAGAACAGTGTTGTTTCAGAAGTGGTAGAGGATGTGCGGATCAGGTGTTTGTTTTAAAGAATGCATGTGAGAAATACTTAGAAAAGCAGATGGATTGTATGTAGCATATTTGGGTCTGGAGAAGCCATATGATAGAGTTGATAGAGATACTCTGTGGAAGGTATTAAGAATATATGTTTTGGGAGACAAGTTGTTAAAAGCAGTGAAAAGTTTTTATCGCGGATGTCAGGCATCGAGGATGTAAGGCATGTGTACGTGTAGGAAGAGAGGAAAGTGATTAACTCTCAGTGAATGTTGGTTTGCGGCAGGGGTGTGTGATGTCTCCATGGTTGTTAAATTTGGTTATGGATGGAGCTGTTAGGGAGGTGAATGCAAGAGTTTTGGAAAAGGGGCAAGTGTGCAGTCTGTTATGGATGAGAGAGCTTGGGAAGTGAGTCAGTTGCTGTTCGCTGATGATACAGCGCTTGTGGTTGATTCATGTAAGAAACTGCAGAAGCGGGTGACTGAATTTGGTATAGCGTGTGAGAGAAGAAAGTTGAGAGTAAATGTGAATAAGAGCAAAGTTATTAGGTTCAGTAGGGTTGAGGGACAAGTCAACTGGGAGGTAAGTGTGAATGGAGAAAAACTGGTGGGAGTGAAGTGCTTTAGATATCTGGGAGTGGATTTGGCAGCGGATGGAACCATGGAAGCGGAAGTGGATCATAGGGCGGGGAAGGGGGCGAAAGTTCTGGGAGTGTTGAAGAATGTGTGGAAGTCGAGAACATTACCTCGGAAAGCATAAATGGGTATATTTGAAGGAATAGTGGTTCCAACAATGTTATACGGTTGTGAGGTTTAGGCTATGGATAGAGTTGTGCGGAGGAGGGTGGATTTGCTGGAAATGAGATGTTTGCGGACAATATTTCGTGTGAGGTGGTTTGATTGAGTAATAGGGTAATAGGGTAAGAGAGATGTGTGGTAATAAAAAGAGTTTGTTTGAGAGAGCAGAAAAGGGTTTTTTGAAATGCTTTGGCCACTTGTAGAGAATGAGTGAGGGAAGATTGACCAAGAGAATATATGTGTCACAGATGGAGGGAACGAGAAGTGGGAGACCAAATTGGAGGTGGAAAGATGGAGTGAAAAAGATTTTGAGTGATTAGGGCCTGAACATACAGGAGGGTGAGGCGTGCAAGGAATAGTGTGAATTGGAACGATGTGGTATACCGGGGTCGACGTACTGTCAATGGATTGAACCAGGGCATATGAAGCGTCTGGGGTAAACCATGAAAAGTTCTGTGGGGCCTGGGTGTGGTTTCGGTGCTTTATTACATGACAGCTAGAGACTGAGTGTGAACGAATGTGGCCTTTGTTGTCTTTTCCTAGCGCTACCTCGGGCACATAAAGGGGGAGGGGGTTATTATTTCATGTGTGGCGAGGTGGCGATGGAAATGAATAAAGGCAGACAGTATGAATTATGTATATGTGTATATATGTATATGTCTGTGTGTGCATATATATATATATATATATATATATATATATATATATATATATATATATATATATATATATATATATATATATATATATATATATATATATGCATACGTTGAGATGTATAGCTATGTATATGTGCGTGTGTGGACGTGTATGTATATACATGTGTATGTGGGTGGGTTGGGCCATTCTTTCGTCTGTTTCCTTGCGCTACCTCGCTAACGCGGGAGACAGCATCTAAGCAAAATAATCATATATATATATATATATATATATATATATATATATATATATATATATATATATATATATATATATATATATCTGAAAACCCATACTAATCTTCACCTTAGCCTCCACAAGATAATGATCAGACATCCCTCCAGTTGCACCTCTCAGCACATTAACATCCAAAAGTCTCTCTTTCGCACGCCTGTCAATTAACACGTAATCCAATAACGCTCTCTGGCCATCTCTCCTACTTACATAAGTATACTTATGTATATCTCGCTTTTTAAACCAGGTATTCCCAATCATCAGTCCTTTTTCAGCACATAAATCTACAAGCTCTTCACCATTTCCATTTACAACACTGAACACCCCATGCATACCAATTATTCCCTCAACTGCCACATTACTCACCTTTGCATTCAAATCACCCATCACTATAACCCGGTCTCGTGCATCAAAACCGCTAACACACTCATTTAGCTGCTCCCAAAACACTTGCCTCTCATGATCTTTCTTCTCATGCCCAGGTGCATATGCACCAATAATCACCCACCTCTCTCCATCAACTTTCAATTTTACCCATATTAATCGAGAATTTACTTTCTTACAATCTATCACATACTCCCACAACTCCTGTTTCATGAGTATTGCTACTCCTTCCCTTGCTCTTGTCCTCTCACTAACCCCTGACTTCACTCCCCAGACATTTCCAAACCACTCTTCCACTTTACCCTTGAGCTTCGTTTCACTCAGAGCCAAAACATCCAGGTTCCTTTCCTCAAACATACTACCTATCTCTCCTTTTTTCACATCTTGGTTACATCCACACACATTTAGGCACCCCACTCTGAGCCTTCGAGGAGGATGATCACTCCCCGCGTGACTCCTTCTTCTGTTTCCCATTTTAGAAAGTTAATACAAGGAGGGGAGGATTTCCGGCCCCCCGTTTTCAGAAAAGAGGAGTGAATGTTGGGGTGAAGAAGGTGGTGAGAGTAAGTGAGCTTGGGAAGGAGACCTGTGTGGGGAAGTACCAGGAGAGACTGTGTACAGAATGGAAAAAGGTGAGAACAATGGAAGTAAGGGGAGTGGGGGAGGAATGGGATGTATTTAGGGAATCAGTGATGGATTGCGCAAAAGATGCTTGTGGCATGAGAAGAGTGGGAGGTGGGCTGTTTAGAAAGGGTAGTGAGTGGTGGGATGAAGAAGTAAGAGTATTAGTGAAAGAGAAGAGAGAGGCATTTGGACGATTTTTGCAGGGAAAAAATGCAATTGAGTGGGAGAAGTATAAAAGAAAGAGACAGGAGGTCAAGAGAAAGGTGCAAGAGGTGAAAAAAAGGGCAAATGAGAGTTGGGGTGAGAGACTATCAGTAAATTTTAGGGAGAATAAAAAGATGTTCTGGAAGGAGGTAAATAGGGTGCGTAAGACAAGGGAGCAAATGGGAACTTCAGTGAAGGGCGTAAATGGGGAGGTGATAACAAGTAGCGGTGATGTGAGAAGGAGATGGAATGAGTATTTTGAAGGTTTGTTGAATGTGTCTGATGACAGAGTGGCAGATATAGGGTGTTTTGGTCGAGGTGGTGTGCAAAGTGAGAGGGTTAGGGAAAATGATTTGGTAAACAGAGAAGAGGTAGTAAAAGCTTTGCGGAAGATGAAAGCCGGCAAGGCAGCAGGTTTGGATGGCATTGCAGTGGAATTTATTAAGAAAGGGGGTGACTGTATTGTTGACTGGTTGGTAAGGTTATTTAATGTATGTATGACTCATGGTGAGGTGCCTGAGGATTGGCGGAATGCGTGCATAGTGCCATTGTACAAAGGCAAAGGGGATAAGAGTGAGTGCTCAAATTACAGAGGTATAAGTTTGTTGAGTATTCCTGGTAAATTATATGGGAGGGTATTGATTGAGAGGGTGAAGGCATGTACAGAGCATCAGATTGGGGAAGAGCAGTGCGGTTTCAGAAGTGGTAGAGGATGTGTGGATCAGGTGTTTGCTTTGAAGAATGTATGTGAGAAATACTTAGAAAAGCAAATGGATTTGTATGTAGCATTTATGGATCTGGAGAAGGCATATGATAGAGTTGATAGAGATGCTCTGTGGAAGGTATTAAGAATATATGGTGTGGGAGGCAAGTTGTTAGAAGCAGTGAAAAGTTTTTATCGAGGATGTAAGGCATGTGTACGTGTAGGAAGAGAGGAAAGTGATTGGTTCTCAGTGAATGTAGGTTTGCGGCAGGGGTGTGTGATGTCTCCATGGTTGTTTAATTTGTTTATGGATGGGGTTGTAAGGGAGGTAAATGCAAGAGTCCTGGAAAGAGGGGCAAGTATGAAGTCTGTTGGGGATGAGAGAGCTTGGGAAGTGAGTCAGTTGTTGTTCGCTGATGATACAGCGCTGGTGGCTGATTCATGTGAGAAACTGCAGAAGCTGGTGACTGAGTTTGGTAAAGTGTGTGGAAGAAGAAAGTTGAGAGTAAATGTGAATAAGAGCAAGGTTATTAGGTACAGTAGGGGTGAGGGTCAAGTCAATTGGGAGGTGAGTTTGAATGGAGAAAAACTGGAGGAAGTGAAGTGTTTTAGATATCTGGGAGTGGATCTGTCAGCGGATGGAACCATGGAAGCGGAAGTGGATCATAGGGTGGGGGAGGGGGCGAAAATTTTGGGAGCCTTGAAAAATGTGTGGAAGTCGAGAACATTATCTCGGAAAGCAAAAATGGGTATGTTTGAGGGAATAGTGGTTCCAACAATGTTGTATGGTTGCGAGGCGTGGGCTATGGATAGAGATGTGCGCAGGAGGATGGATGTGCTGGAAATGAGATGTTTGAGGACAATGTGTGGTGTGAGGTGGTTTGATCGAGTAAGTAACGTAAGGGTAAGAGAGAGGTGTGGAAATAAAAAGAGCGTGGTCGAGAGAGCAGAAGAGGGTGTTTTGAAATGGTTTGGGCACATGGAGAGAATGAGTGAGGAGAGATTGACCAAGAGGATATATGTGTCGGAGGTGGAGGGAACGAGGAGAAGAGGGAGACCAAATTGGAGGTGGAAAGATGGAGTGAAAAAGATTTTGTGTGATCGGGGCCTGAACATGCAGGAGGGTGAAAGGAGGGCAAGAAATAGAGTGAATTGGAGTCATGTGGTATACAGGGGTTGACGTGCTGTCAGTGGATTGAAGCAAGGCATGTGAAGCGTCTGGGGTAAACCATGGAAAGCTGTGTAGGTATGTATATTTGCGTGTGTGGACGTGTGTATGTACATGTGTATGGGGGGGGGGGGTTTGGGCCATTTCTTTCGTCTGTTTCCTTGCGCTACCTCGCAAACGCGGGAGACAGCGACAAAGTATAAAAAAAAAAAAAAAAAAAAAAAAAAAAAAAAAAAAAATATATAAATATATATATATATATATATATATATATATATATATATATATATCAGGGGTTAGTGAGAGGACAAGAGCAAGGGAAGGAGTAGCAGTACTCCTGAAACAGGAGTTGTGGGAGTATGTGATAGAATGTAAGAAAGTAAATTCTCGATTAATATGGGTAAAACTGAAAGTTGATGGAGAGAGATGGGTGATTATTGGTGCATATGCACCTGGGCATGAGAAGAAAGATCATGAGAGGCAAGTGTTTTGGGAGCAGCTGAATGAGTGTGTTAGTGGTTTTGATGCACGAGACCGGGTTATAGTGATGGGTGATTTGAATGCAAAGGTGAGTAATGTGGCAGTTGAGGGAATAATTGGTATACATGGGGTGTTCAGCGTTGTAAATGGAAATGATGAAGAGCTTGTAGATTTATGTGCTGAAAAAGGACTGATGATTGGGAATACCTGGTTTAAAAAGCGAGATATACATAAGTATTCTTATGTAAGTAGGAGAGATGGCCAGAGAGCGTTATTGGATTACGTGTTAATTGACAGGCGCGCGAAAGAGAGACTTTTGGATGTTAATGTGCTGAGAGGTGCAACTGGAGGGATGTCTGATCATTATCTTGTGGAGGCTAAGGTGAAGATTTGTATGGGTTTTCAGAAAAGAAGAGTGAATGTTGGGGTGAAGAGGGTGGTGAGAGTAAGTGAGCTTGGGAAGGAGACTTGTGTAAGGAAGTACCAGGAGAGACTGAGTACAGAATGAAGAAAGGTGAGAACAATGAAAGTAAGGGGAGTGGGGGAGGAATGGGATGTATTTAGGGAATAAGTGATGGATTGCGCAAAAGATGCTTGTGGCATGAGAAGAGTGGGAGGCGGGTTGATTAGAAAGGGTAGTGAGTGGTGGGATGAAGAAGTAAGAGTATTAGTGAAAGAGAAGAGAGAGGCATTTGGACGATTTTTGCAGGGCAAAAATGCAATTGAGTGGGAGATTTATAAAAGAAAGAGACAGGAGGTCAAGAGAAAGGTGCAAGAGGTGAAAAAAAGGGCAAATGAGAGTTGGGGTGAGAGAGTATCATTAGATTTTAGGGAGAATAAAAAGATGTTCTGGAAGGAGGTAAGTAAAGTGCGTAAGACAAGGGAACAAATGGGAACTTCAGTGAAGGGCGCAAATGGGGAGGTGATAACAAGTAGTGGTGATGTGAGAAGGAGATGGAGTGAGTATTTTGAAGGTTTGTTGAATGTGTTTGATGATAGAGTGGCAGATATAGGGTGTTTTGGTCGAGGTGGTGTGCAAAGTGAGAGGGTTAGGGAAAATGATTTGGTAAACAGAGAAGAGGTAGTAAAAGCTTTGCGGAAGATGAAAGCCGGCAAGGCAGCAGGTTTGGATGGTATTGCAGTGGAATTTATTAGAAAAGGGGGTGACTGTATTGTTGACTGGTTGGTAAGGTTATTTAATGTATGTATAACTCATGGTGAGGTGCCTGAGGATTGGCGGAATGCGTGCATAGTGCCATTGTACAAAGGCAAAGGGGATAAGAGTGAGTGCTCAAATTACAGAGGTATAAGTTTGTTGAGTATTCCTGGTAAATTATATGGGAGGATATTGATTGAGAGGGTGAAGGCATGTACAGAGCATCAGATTGGGGAAGAGCATTGTGGTTTCAGAAGTGGTTGAGGATGTGTGGATCAGGTGTTTGCTTTGAAGAATGTATGTGAGAAATACCTAGAAAAGCAAATGGATTTGTATGTAGCATTTATGGATCTGGAGAAGGCATATGATAGAGTTGATAGAGATACTCTGTGGAAGGTATTAAGAATATATGGTGTGGGAGGCAAGTTGTTAGAAGCAGTGAAAAGTTTTTATCGAGGATGTAAGGCATCTGTACGTGTAGGAAGAGAGGAAAGTGATTGGTTCTTAGTGAATGTAGGTTTGCGACAGGGGTGTGTGATGTCTCCATGGTTGTTTAATTTGTTTATGGAGGGGGTTGTTAGGGAGGTGAATGCAAGAGTTTTGGAAAGAGGGGCAAGTATGAAGTCTGTTGGGGATGAGAGAGCTTGGGAAGTGAGTCAGTTGTTGTTCGCTGATGATACAGCGCTGGTGGCTGATTCATGTGAGAAACTGCAGAAGCTGGTGACTGAGTTTGGTAAAGTGTGTGAAAGAAGAAAGTTAAGAGTAAATGTGAATAAGAGCAAGGTTATTAGGTACAGTAGGGTTGAGGGTCAAGTCAATTGGGAGGTGAGTTTGAATGGAGAAAAACTGGAGGAAGTGAAGTTTTTTAGATATCTGGGAGTGGATCTGGCAGCGGATGGAACCATGGAAGCGGAAGTGGATCATAGGGTGGGGGAGGGGGCGAAAATTCTGGGAGCCTTGAAGAATGTGTGGAAGTCGAGAACATTATCTCGGAAAGCAAAAATGGGTATGTTTGAAGGAATAGTGGTTCCAACAATGTTGTATGGTTGCGAGGCGTGGGCTATGGATAGAGTTGTGCGCAGGAGGATGGATGTGCTGGAAATGAGATGTTTGAGGACAATGTGTGGTGTGAGGTGGTTTGATCGAGTAAGTAACGTAAGGGTAAGAGAGATGTGTGGAAATAAAAAGAGCTTGGTTGAGAGAGCAGAAGAGGGTGTTTTGAAATGGTTTGGGCACATGGAGAGAATGAGTGAGGAAAGATTGACCAAGAGGATATATGTGTCGGAGGTGGAGGGAACGAGGAGAAGAGGGAGACCAAATTGGAGGTGGAAAGATGGAGTGAAAAAGATTTTGTGTGATCGGGGCCTGAACATGCAGGAGGGTGAAAGGAGGGCAAGGAATAGAGTGAATTGGAGCGATGTGCTATACCGGGGTTGACGTGCTGTCAGTGGATTGAATCAAGGCATGTGAAGCGTCTGGGGTAAACCATGGAAAGCTGTGTAGGTATGTATATTTGCGTTTGTGGACGTATGTATATACATGTGTATGGGGGTGGGTTGGGCCATTTCTTTCGTCTGTTTCCTTGCGCTACCTCGCAAACGCGGGAGACAGCGACAAAGCAAAAAAAAAAAAAAAATATATATATATATATATATATATATATATATATATATATATATATATATATATATATATATATATATATATATATATATATATGGAGCGGGTGGCTGGAAATCCTCCCCTCTCGTTTTTCTTTTTTTTTAATTTTCCAAAAGAAGGAACAGTGAAGGGGGCCAGGTGAGGATATTCCCTCTAAGGCCCAGTCCTCTGTTCTTAACGCTACCTTGTTAATGCGGGAAATGGCTAAAAGTATGAAAGGAAAAAAGAGATATATGTATATATATGTAACGATATGCTAGTATATAGAAATTATGAATATATATCAGCGGTGTACTATAGCTCTCGGTTGTACCATCCCATCAAAACATCTGTCCATCTTTCCTGTTAACTCTTGAACATCAGTCCTGTGTCTCTCAGACCAGACGCTCCTTGATAGTCCTTAGTTTTACGGGGTTTCCAATTGTGTTAGATCTTTTGTGTTCCTCTACCTTCATTTCTTTTTCAGACATTGACGAAGGTGGGTGTGTTACTCTCTGGTCCCATCTTTTCCTTTGATTTATGGTGTTTGGGTCCGATAGACCCATGGACGGTGATGCAGTGTGGAATAAATAACCTATAGCTAATAATCGGCCCAGGGATTATTGAGATGTTGGGAAGCTCTCTATCAGTGGAAGCCGGTGGTCTAGTGCTAATCCTTGTAATGAATAGTTTTTGTGTTATGCTGATAAAAATAATGCATATTATGTTTCGTATCGATTTCTTGTTATCTTTATGTTTTTACAGTAACCTCTACCATGTACGTTTTCTTTATCTTATATCCTGATACTGTAGAGCTTAAAATTTATGTACTTTCTTTTTGTTTTCAGTAAACTGTAGTTAGACCTACTTTTTTGATTATCTTTTTCCTCTTCGTCTGTTGGACCCATGTGTAAAATATATCGTTATGGACTGCGGTAGTGTTTCACGGTTGACCCTCTTGCTTGGACACCCGATATTCTGAACTCCAGCTCCCCAGTCCCTCCAGTGCCTACTCTCCATCCACCTGCCCTCCTGCACAAGCCTTCCACCTTTCCTTGCTGCACCCAGTATCCCTTGGCACCCCTGGGGAGATGAGGAGCTTGGCGGGCCCTTAATGGGTGAACGGTGGAGGAGGGAAGCTGACGGAGCGATACTGGCTCAGATAACCCCAGTGTGTGTGTCACTGCCTCCCCGGGGGTCTTCTCCTGCCTCTCTCGTGCTCTGCTGGTGTGGTGCTGCTGGTATAGTAATGTGGTGCACCTTGTACTGATGTGGTGCTCCTCTGCTGATGTGGTGTTGCTAGTATACCAGTGTGGTGCTCCTCTGCTGGTGTGGTGTTGCTGGTATAATAGTGTGGTGCTCCTCTGCTGGTGTGGTGCTGCTGGTTTAGTAGTGTGGCCCACCTTGTACTGGTGTGGTGCTGATGGTTTAGTAGTGTGGCCCACCTTGTACTGGTGTGGTGCTCCTCTGCTGATGTGGTGCTGCTGGTATACTAGTGTGGTGCTCCTCTTCTGGTGTGGTGTTGCTGGTATACTAGTGTGGTGCTCCTCTGCTGGTGTGGTGCTGCTGGTTTAGTAGTGTGGCCCACGTTGTACTGGCGCGGTGTTCCTCTGCTGTTGTGGTGCTGCTGGTATAGTAATGTGGTGCACCATGTACTGGTGTGTTGCTCCTCTGCTGGAGTGGTACTGCTAGTATAGTAGTGTGGTGCTCCTTGTACTGGTGTGGTGCTCCTGATATGACAGTGTGGTGCACCTTGCACTGGTGTGGTGTTGCTGGTATAGTAATGTGGTGCACCTTTTACTAGTGTGGTGTACCTATTACTGGTGTGGTGTGTAGGTATAGTAGAGTGGTGCACCTTGTGCTGGTGTGGTACACCTTGTGTTGTTGTGGTGCTGCAGGTATAGTAGTGTGGTGCACCTTTGTACTGGTGTGGTGCTCCTGTGCTGCTGTGGTGCTGCTAGTATAGTAGTGTGGTGCACTTTGTACTGGTGTGGTGGTCCAATGTACTGGTGTGGTAATGTTGGTATAGCACTGAGGTCTTGCTGTACTGGTGCGGAGGTGCTGGTGTACTGGTATGGTGCACCAGAAGTCGTGTGGTGTCGTTATCATTACTTTTCTCTACAGTATGGAGAAAGAGTTCTACACACGTGGGGTCCCCATCCCTTGAACTTTATCTTTTTAAACTTTTATATGGTGTACATGTCCATTATCTTAATACTCAGTTTGTCCCACTCATTAATTAATAATTTTTACATAGATTCTCACAAGATTCTTCCTTGTTTCTTGCCATATCCTCTGTTTTTTCTATGCCCAGGGACTACTCTGTGTCCGTCATCGAGCTGGTCACTCCTAAACTCTTCTCTCTTCCATGGTAGAGAAATTGAAGGCCCCTAGTCTTTCCCTATACGTAACTCAGTTCTCTTAATTCCAATACCACTTTTGTTCCCCTGCTATGGAGCTTCTCCATTACTGTTTTGTTCTTTAAGTGGGGCGGCCAAACCTGAGAAGAATACTCTACTTTTGGCCTAATGTTGGACACGAAAAACTTGCTGAATATTTCATGATCCGTGTAACTGAATACTGTTCTATCATTTGAAAGCTGACAGTTTGTCTCCTTCATTATTCTCCTAATGTGGGACTCTGGCGATAGGTTTAGGGATGATGTTAACTTCTCAGTCTCTCTCATATCTAAATTCACGTAGAACTTTTCCTGCAAGATCATAACTATCAAGAATCCTTTCACAATATCAAATCCAATTTACGTTAACTTAAGTTCAATGTATAAACGACTGCAAACGAATATAAAGGAAGACAAACAGCAACAGATCATTGGGTCCTTTCAAGGCTGTCTGATACTGGAAAATATCAGAAACATTATATATATATATATATATATATATATATATATATATATATATATATATATATATATATATATATATATATATATTTGCTTTGTCGCTGTCTCCCGCGCTAGCGAGGTAGCGAAAGGAAACAGACGAAAGAATGGCCCAGCCCACCCACATACACATGCATATATGTACACGTCCATACACGCAATATACATGCCTATACATCTCAACGTATACATGTATATACACACACAGACACATTTATATATATATGTATATATATATATATATATATATATATATATATATATATATATATATATATATATATATATATATATATATATATATATATATATATTTTTATTTTTTTTTTTATTTTTTTTTTCAAACTATTCGTCATTTCCCGCATTAGCAAGGTAGCGTTAAGAACAGAGGACTGGGCCTTTGAGGGAATACCCTCACCTGGCCCAATTCTCTGTTCCTTCTTTTGAAAAAAAAAAAAAAAAACTGAGAGGGGAGGATTTCCAGCCCCCTGCTCCCTCCCCTTTTAGTCGCCTTCTACGACACGCAGGGAATACGTGGGAAGTATTCTTAATCCCCTATCCCCAGGGATAAAATATATATATATATATATATATATATATATATATATATATATATATATATATATATATATATATATATATATATATATATATATATATATATACATGTGTACATAATTCGTACTGTCTGCCTTTATTCAATCCCATCGCCATCTCGCCACACATGTAATAACAACACCCTCCCGCCTCATGTGTGAGAGGTAGTGCTAGGAAAACACAACAAAGGCCACAATCGTTCACATTCAGTCTTTAGCTGTTATGTAATAATGCACCGAAACCACAGCTCCCTTTCCAAATCCAAACCCCACAGAACTTTCAATGGTTTACCCCAGACGCTTCACATGTCCTGATTCAATCCATTGACAGCACGTCGGCCCCGGTACACCACATAGTTCCAATTCAATCTAATCCTTGCACGCCTTTCACCCTCCTGCATGTTCAGGCCGCGATCACTCAAAATCTTTTTCACTCCATCTTTCAACCTCCAATTTGGTATCCCACTTCTCCTTGTTCCCTCCACCTCTGACACAAATATCCTCTTTGTCAATCTTTCCTCACTCATTCTCTCCATGTGACCAAGCCATTTCAAAACACCCTCTTCTGCTCTCTCAACCACACTATTTTTATTACCACACATCTCTCTTACCCTATTATTACTTACTCGATCAAACCACCTCAAAAATATATTGTCCTCAAACACCTCAGTCCCAGAACATCCACCGTCCTGCGCACAACTCTATCCATAGCCCACGCCTCGCAACCATACAACATTGTTGGAACCACAATTCCTTCTAACATACCCATTTTCGCTTTCCGAGATAATGTTCACGACTTCCAAACATTATTGTTTAGTTTGTTTATGGATGGGGTTGTTAGGGAGGTGAATGCAAGAGTTTTGAAAAGAGGGGCAAGTATGCAGTCTCTTGTGGATGCAAGAGTGTGGGAAGTGAGTCAGTTGTTGTTCGCTGATGATACAGCGCTGGTGGCTGATTCATGTGAGAAACTGCAGAAGCTGGTGTCTGAGTTTGGCAAAGTGTGTGAGAGAAGAAACTTGAGAGTAAATGTGAATGAGAGCAAGGTTATTAGGTACAGTAGGGTTGAGGGTCAAATCAATTGGGAGGTAAGTTTGAATGGAAAAAAAACTGGAGGAAGTGAAGTGTTTTAGATATCTGGGAGTGGATCTGGCAGCGGATGGAACCATAGAAGCGGATGTGAAGCATAGGGTGGGGGAGGGGGCGAAAATTCTGGGGCGTTGAAGATATATATATATATATATATATATATATATATATATATATATATATATATATATATATATATATATATATATATATATATATATATATATATATATATATATATATATATATATATATATCTTTTTTTTTTTTTTTTTTTTTTTTTTTTTTTGCTTTGTCGCTGTCCCCCGCATTTGCGAGGTAGCGCAAGGAAACATACACATGTATATACATACGTCCACACACGCAAATATACATACCTACACAGCTTTCCATGGTTTACCCCAGACGCTTCACATGCCTTGATTCAATCCACTGACAGCACGTCAACCCCGGTATACCACATCGCTCCAATTCACTCTATTCCTTGCCCTCCTTTCACCCTCCTGCATGTTCAGGCCCCGATCACACAAAATCTTTTTCACTCCATCTTTCCACCTCCAATTTGGTCTCCCTCTTCTCCTCGTTCCCTCCACCTCCGACACATATATCCTCTTGGTCAATCTTTCCTTACTCATTCTCTCCATGTGACCAAACCATTTCAAAACACCCTCTTCTGCTCTCTCAACCACGCTCTTTTTATTTCCACACATCTCTCTTACCTTACGTTACTTACTCGATCAAACCACCTCACACCACACATTGTCCTCAAACATCTCATTTCCAGCACATCCATCCTCCTGCGCACAACTCTATCCATAGTCCACGCCTCGCAACCATACAACATTGTTGGAACCACTATTCCTTCAAACATACCCATTTTTGCTTTCCGAGATAATGTTCTCGACTTCCACACATTCTTCAAGGCTCCCAGAATTTTCGCCCCCTCCCCCACCCTATGATCCACTTCCGCTTCCATGTTTCCATCCGCTGCCAGATCCACTCCCAGATATCTAAAACACTTCACTTCCTCCAGTTTTTCTCCATTCAAACTCACCTCCCAATTGACTTGACCCTCAACCCTACTGTACCTAATAACCTTGCTCTTATTCACATTTACTCTTAACTTTCTTCTTTCACACACTTTACCAAACTCAGTCACCAGCTTCTGCAGTTTCTCACATGAATCAGCCACCAGCGCTGTATCATCAGCGAACAACAACTGACTCACTTCCCAAGCTCTCTCATCCCCAACAGACTTCATCCTTGCCCCTCTTTCCAAAACTCTTGCATTCACCTCCCTAACAACCCCATCCATAAACAAATTAAACAACCATGGAGACATCACACACCCCTGCCGCAAACCTACATTCACTAAGAACCAATCACTTTCCTCTCTTCCTACACGTACACATGCCTTACATCCTCGATAAAAACTTTTCACTGCTTCTAACAACTTGCCTCCCACAACATATATTCTTAATACCTTCCACAGAGCATCTCTATCAACTCTATCATATGCCTTCTCCAGATCCATAAATGCTACATACAAATCCATTTGCTTTTCTAAGTATTTCTCACATACATTCTTCAAAGCAAACACCTGATCCACACATCCTCCACCACTTCTGAAACCACACTGCTCTTCCCCAATCTGATGCTCTGTACATGCCTTCACCCTCTCAATCAATGCCCTCCCATACAATTTGCCAGGAATACTAAACAAACTTTTACCTCTGTAATTTGAGCACTCACTCTTATCCCCTTTGCCTTTGTACAATGGCACTATGCTCGCATTCCGCCAACTCTCAGGCACCTCACCATGAGTCATACATATATTAAATAACCTTACCAACCAGTCAACAATACAGTCACCCCCTTTTTTAATAAATTCCACTGCAATACCATCCAACCTCCTCCCTTGCCGGCTTTCATCTTCCGCAAAGCTTTTACTACCTCTTCTCTGTTTACCAAATCATTTTCCCTAACCCTCGCACTTTGTACACCACCTCGACCAAAACACCCTATATCTGCCACTCTATCATCAAACACATTCAACAAACCTTCAAAATACTCACTCCATCTCCTCCTCACATCACCACTACTTGTTATCACCTCCCCATTTGCGCCCTTCACTGAAGTTCCCATTTGCTCCCTTGTCTTACGCACTTTATTTACCTCCTTCCAGAACATCTTTTTATTCTCCCTAAAATTTAATGATACTCTCTCACCCCAACTCTCATTTGCCCTCTTTTTCACCTATTGCACCTTTCTCTTGACCTCCTGTCTCTTTCTTTTATACGTCTCCCACTCAATTTCATTTTTTCCCTGCAAAAATCGTCCAAATGCCTCTCTCTTCTCTTTCACTAATACTCTTACTTCTTCATCCCACCACTCACTACCCTTTCTAATCAACCCACCTCCCACTCTTCTCATGCCACAAGCATCTTTTGCGCAATCCATCACTGATTCCCTAAATACATCCCATTCCTCCCCCACTCCCCTTACTTCAATTGTTCTCACCTTTTTCCATTCTGTACTCAGTCTCTCCTGGTACTTCCTCACACAAGTCTCCTTCCCAAGCTCACTTACTCTCACCACCCTCTTCACCCCAACATTCACTCTTCTTTTCTGGAAACCCATACAAATCTTCACCTTAGCCTCCACAAGATAATGATCAGACATCCCTCCAGTTGCACCTCTCAGCACATTAACATCCAAAAGTTTCTCTTTCGCGCGCCTGTCAATTAACACGTAATCCAATAACGCTTTCTGGCCATCTCTCCTACTTACATAAGTATACTTATGTATGTCTCGCTTTTTAAACCAGGTATTCCCAATCATCAGTCCTTTTTCAGCACATAAATCTACAAGCTCTTCACCATTTCCATTTACAACACTGAACATCCCATGTATACCAATTATTCCCTCAACTGCCACATTACTCACCTTTGCATTCAAATCACCCAACACTATAACCCGGTCTCGTGCATCAAAACTACTAACACACTCATTCAGCTGCTCCCAAAACACTTGCCTCTCATGATCTTTCTTCTCATGCCCAGGTGCATATGCACCAATAATCACCCATCTCTCTCCATCAACTTTCAGTTTTACCCATATTAATCGAGAATTTACTTTCTTACATTCTATCACATACTCCCACAACTCCTGTTTCAAGAGTACTGCTACTCCTTCACTTGTTCTTGTCCTCTCACTAATCCCTGACTTTACTCCCAAGACATTCCCAAACCACTCTTCCCCTTTACCCTTGAGCTTCGTTTCACTCAGAGCCAAAACATCCAGGTTCTTTTCCTCAAACATACTACCTATCTCTCCTTTTTTCACATTTTGGTTACATCCACACACATTTAGGCACCCCAATCTGAGCCTTCGAGGAGGATGAGCACTCCCCGCGTGACTCCTTCTTCTGTTTCCCATTTTAGAAAGTTTAAAAAAAAAAAGAAAAAACAAAAAAAAACAAGGAGGGGAGGATTTCTGGCCCCCCGCTCCCGTCCCCTCTAGTCGCTTTCTACGACACGCGAGGAATGCGTGGGAAGTATTCTTTCACCCCTATCCCCAGGGATAATATACATATATATATATATATACACATACACACACATACATATATATACATGTGAAAAATGTAAGAAACAATTTAGAAAACTGAAACTTCTAGCTTGCAATGAAATGAAAAAATTAATGTCACATATATATATATATATATATATATACATATATATATATATATATATATATATATATATATATATATATATATATATATATATATATATATATATATATATGTATATATATATATATATATATATATATATATATATATATATATATATATATATATATATATATATATATATATATATATATATATATATATATATATTTACATATATATATATATATATATATATATATATATATTTTTTTTTTTTTTTTTGCTTTGTCGCTGTCTCCCGCGTTTCCGAGGTAGCGCAAGGAAACAGACGAAAGAAATGGCCCAACCCACCCCATGCACATGTATATACATACGTCCACACACGCAAATATACATACCTACACAGCTTTCCATGGTTTACCCCAGACGCTTCACATGCCTTGATTCAATCCACTGATAGCACGTCAACCCCGGTATACCACATCGCTCCAATTCACTCTATTCCTTGCCCTCCTTTCACCCTCCTGCATGCTCAGGCCCCGATCACACAAAATCTTTTTCACTCCATCTTTCCACCTCCAATTTGGTCTCCCTCTTCTCCTCGTTCCCTCCAACTCCGACACATATATTCTCTTGGTCAATCTTTCCTCACTCATTCTCTCCATGTGCCCGAACCATTTCAAAACACCCTCTTCTGCTCTCTCAGCCACGCTCTTTTTATTTCCACACATCTCTCTTACCCTTACGTTACTTACTCGATCAAACTACCTCACACCGCATATTGTCCTCAAACATCTCATTTCCAGCACATCCATCCTCCTGCGCACAACTCTATCCATAGCCCACGTCTCGCAACCATACAACATTGTTGGAACCACTATTCCTTCAAACATACCCATTTTTGCTTTCCGAGATAATGTTCTCGACTTCCACACATTCTTCAAGGCTCCCAGAATTCTCGCCCCCTCCCCCACCCTATGATCCACTTTCGCTTCCATGGTTCCATCCGCTGACAGATCCACTCCCAGATATCTAAAACACTTCACATCCTCCAGTTTTTCTCCATTCAAACTCAACTCCCAATTGACTTGACCCTCAACCCTACTGTACCTAATAACCTTGCTCTTATTCACATTTACTCTTAACTTTCTTCTTTCACACACTTTACCAAACTCATTCACCAGCTTCTGCAGTTTCTCACATGAATCAGCCACCAGCGCTGTATCATCAGCGAACAACAACTGACTCACTTCCCAAGCTCTGTCATCCCCAACAGACTTCATACTTGCCCCTCTTTCCAAAACTCTTGCATTCACCTCCCTAACAACCCCATCCATAAACAAATTAAACAACCATGGAGACATCACACACCCCTGCCGCAAACCTACATTCACTGAGAACCAATCACTTTCCTCTCTTCCTTGGATGGGGTTGTTAGGGAGGTAAATGCAAGAGTTTTGGAAAGAGGGGCAAGTATGAAGTCTGTTAGGGATGAGAGAGCTTGGGAACTGAGTCAGTTGTTGTTCGCTGATGATACAGCGCTGGTGGCTGATTCATGTGAGAAACTGCAGAAGCTGGTGACTGAGTTTGGTAAAGTGTGTGGAAGAAGAAAGTTAAGAGTAAATGTGAATAAGAGCAAGGTTATTAGGTACAGTAGGGTTGAGTGTCAAGTCAATTGGGAGGTGAGTTTGAATGGAGAAAAACTGGAGGAAGTGAAGTGTTTTAGAAATCTGGGAGTGGATCTGGCAGCGGATGGAACCATGGAAGCGGAAGTGGATCATAGGGTGGGGGAGGGGGCGAAAATTCTGGGAGCCTTGAAGAATGTGTGGAAGTCGAGAACATTATCTCGGAAAGCAAAAATGGGTATGTTTGAAGGAATAGTGGTTCCAACAATGTTGTATGGTTGCGAGGCGTGGGCTATGGATAGAGTTGTGCGCAGGAGGATGGATGTGCTGGAAATGAGATGTTTGAGGACAATATGTGGTGTGAGGTAGTTTGATCGAGTAAGTAACGTAAGGGTAAGAGAGATGTGTGGAAATAAAAAGAGCGTGGTTGAGAGAGCAGAAGAGGGTGTTTTGAAATGGTTCGGGCACATGGAGAGAATGAGCGAGGAAAGATTGACCAAGAGAATATATGTGTAGGGAACGAGGAGAAAAGGGAGACCAAATTGGAGGTGGAAAGATGTAGTGAAAAAGATTTTGTGTGATCGGGCCTGAACATGCAGGAGGGTGAAAGGAGGGCAAGGAATAGAGTGAATTGGATCGATGTGGTATACCGGGGTTGACGTGCTGTCAGTGGATTGAATCAAGGCATGTGAAGCGTCTAGGGTAAACCATGGAAAGCTGCGTAGGTATGTATTTTTGCGTGTGTGGTTGTATGTATATACATGTGTATGGGGGTGGGTTGGGCCATTGTTTTCGTCTGTTTTCTTGCGCTACCTTGCAAACGCGGGAGATAGCGACAAAGCAAAAAAACGAAAAAAAAAATATAAATATATATTCCCTGGAGATAGGGGAAAAAGAATACTTCCCACGCACTCCTTAAGTCTCGTAGAAGGCGACTAAAGGGGACAGGAGCGGAGGGCTGGAAACCCTCCACTCCTAGTATTTCAACTTTCTAAACGGGGAAACAAAAGAAGGAGTCACGCGGGGATTGTTCACCCTCCTCGAAGGCTCAGATTGTGGTGTCTAAATGTGTGTGGATGTAACCAAGATGAGAAAAAGGAGAGATAATTAGTATGTTTGAGGAAAGGAGCCCAGATGTTTTGTCTTTGAGTGAAACGAAGCTCAAGAAAAAAAGGAGAGTGGTTTGGCAATGTCTTGGGAGTAAAGTCAGGGGTTAGGGAGCGGACGAGAGCAAGGGAATGAGTAACACTACTCCTGAAACAGGAATGGTAGGAGTATGTGACAGAGTGTATGAAAGTAAACTCTAGATTGATATGGGTAAAACTGAAAGTGGATGGAGAGAGATGTGTGATTATTGGTGCATATGCACCTGGGCATGAGAAGAAAGATCATGAGAGGCAAGTGTTTTGGGAGCAGCTGAATGAGTGTGTTAGTAGTTTTGATACACGAGCCTGGGTTATAGTGATGGGTGATTTGAATGCAAGGGTAAGTAATGTGGCAGTTGTGGGAATAAATGGTGTACATGGGGTGTTCAGTGTTGTAAATAAAGATGGTGAAGAGCTTGTAGATTTATGTGCTGAAAAAGGACTGGTGATTCGGAATACCTGGTTTAAATAGAGAAATATACATAAGTATACGTATGTAAGTAGGAGAGATGGCCAGAGAGCGTTTCTGGATTACGTGTTATTTGATAGAAGCGCGAAAGAGAGACTTTTGGATGTTAATGTGCTGAGAGGTTCAACTGGAGGGATGTCTGATCATTATCTTGTGGAGGCGAAAGTGAAGATTTGTAGAGGTTTTCAGAGAAGAAGAGAGAATGTTGGGGTGAAGAGACTGGTGAGAGTAAGTGAGGTTGGGAAGAAGAATTGTGTGAGGAAGTACCAGGAGAGACTGAGTATACAATGGAAAAAGGTGAGAACAAAGGACGTAAGGGGATTGGGTGAGGAATGGTATATATATAGGGAAGCAGTGATGGTTTATGCAAACGATGCTTGTGGCATGAGAAGCGTGGGAGGTGGGCAGATTACAAAGGATAGTGAGTGGTGGGATGAAGAAGTAAGATTATTAGTGAAAAAGAAGAGAGGGGCATTTGGACGATTTTTGCAGGGAAATAATGCAAATGACTGGTAGATGTATAAAAGAAAGAGGCAGTAGGTCAAGAGAAAGGTGCAAGAGGTAAAAAAGAGGGCAAATGAGAGAGTATTATTAAATCTTAGGGAGAATAGAAAGATGTTTTGGAAAGAGGTAAATAAAGTGCGTAAGACAAGGGAACAAATGGGAACATCAGTGAAGTCGGCCAATGGGGAGGTGGTAACAAATAGTGGTGATGTGTGGAGATGGAGTAAGTACTTTGAAGGTTTGTTGAATGCGTTTGATGATAGAGCATACCACATCGTTCCAATTCACCCTATTCCTTGCACGCCTTTCACCCTCCTGCATGTTTAAGGCCCCGATCGCTCAAAATCTTTTTCACTCCATCTTTCCACCTCCAGTTTGGTCACCCACTTCTCCTCGTTCCCTCCACCTCTGACACATATATCCTCTAGGTCAATCTTTCCTCACTCATTCTCTCCATGTGCCCAAACCATTTCAAAACACCCTCTTCTGCTCTCTGAACCACACTCTTTTTCATTTTCACACATCTCTAATACCGTTTCATTACTAACTCGATCAAACCACCTCACACCACATATTGTCCTCAAGCATCTCACTTCCAGCACATCCACCCTCCCCCGCACAACTCTATCCATAGCCCACGCCTCACAACCATATATCATTATTGGAACTACTATTCCTTCAAACATACCCATATTTGCTTTCCAAGATAACGTTCTCGACTTCCACACATTCTTCAACGCTCCCAGAACTTTCGTCCCCTCTCCCACCCTATGATTCACTTCCGCTTCCATGGTTCCATCCGCTGCCAAATCCCCTCCCTGATATCTAAAACACCTCACTTCCTCAAGTTTTTCTCCAATCAAATTTACCTCCCAATTGACTTGTCCCTCAACCTTACCGTACGTAATAACCTTGCTCTTATTCAAATTTACTCTCAACTTTCTTCATTCGCACACTTTACCAAACTCAGTCACCAGCTTCTGCAGTCTCTTATCCGAATCAGCCACCAACGCTGTATCATCAGCGGAAAAGAACTGACTCACTTCCAAAGCTCTCATCCACAACAGACTACATGCTTGCCCATCTTTCCAAAACTCTTGCATTCACCTCCCTAACAACCCCATCCATAAACAAATCAAACAACCATGGAGACATTACGCGCGCCTGCCGCAAACCAACATTCACTGAGAACCAATCACTTACCTCTCTTCCTATACGTACATATGCCATATATTCTCGATAAAAGCTTTTCACTGTTTCTAACAACTTGCCTACCACACCATATATTCTTAATACCTTCCACAGAGCATCTCTATGAACTCCATCACATGGCTTCTCCAGATCCATAGATACTACACACAAATCCATTTGCTTTTCTAAGTATTTCTCACATACATTCTTCAAAGCAAACACCTGATCCACAAATCCTCTACCATTTCTGAAACCACCCTGCTCTTCCCCAATCTGATGCTCTGTACATGCCTTCACCCTCTCAATCAGTACCCTCCCATATAATTTACCAGGAATACTCAACAAACTTATACCTCTGTAATTTGAGCACTCACTTAATTTATCCCCTTTGCCTTTGTACAATGGCACTATGCAAGCATTCCGCCAATCCTCAGGCACCTCACCATGAGTCATACGTACATCAAATAACCTTACCAACCAGTCAACAATACAGTCACCCCCTTTTTTAATAAATTCCATGACAATGCCATGCAAACCAGCCGCCTTGCCGGCTTTCATCTCCCAAAAAGCATTTACTACCTCTTCTCTGTTTACCAAATCATTCTCTCTAACCCTCTCACTTTGCACACCACCTCGACCAAAACACCCTACATCTGCCACTCTATCATCAAACACATTCAACAAACCTTTAAAATACTCACTCCATCTCCTTCTCACATCACCACTACTTGTTATCACCTCCCCATTAGCCCCCTTCACTGAAGTTCCCATTTGTTCCCTTGTCTTACACACCTTATTTACCTCCTTCCAAAACATCTTTTTATTCTCCCTAAAATTTAATGATACTCTCTCACCCCAACTCACATTTGCCCTCGTTTTCACCTCTTGCACCTTTCTCTTGACCTCCTGTCCTCTTTCTTTTATACATCTCCCACTCATTTCCATTATTTCCCTGAAAAAATCCCAAATGCCTCTCTCTTCTCTTACACTAATAATCTTACTTCTTCATTCCACCGCTCACTACCCTTTCTAATCTGCCCACCTCTCACGCTTCTCATGCCACAAGCATCTTTTGCGCAAGCCATCACTGCTTCCCTAAACACATCCCATTCCTCCTCCGCTCCCTTACCTCCTTTGTTCTCACCTTTTTCCAATCTGTACTCAGTCTCTCCTGGTACTTCATGTGTTTGCTTTTAAGAATATACGTGAGAAATACATAGAGAAACAAATGGATTTGGTTTTCGCTTTTATGGATCTGGAGAAGGCTTATGATAGGGTTGATAGAGATGCTCTGTGGAAGTTAATAAGAGTATATGGTATTCGAGGTAAATTGCTAGAAGCAGTGAAAAGTTTTTTTCTAGGATGTAAGGCATGTGTACGAGTAGGAAGAGAGGAAAGTGATTGGTTCCCAGTGAATGCCGGTTTGCGGCAGGGGTGCATGATGTATCCATGGTTGTTTAAATTATTTATGGATGGGGTTGTTAGGGAGGTGAATGCAAGAGTTTTGGAGAGAGGTGCAAGTATGCAATCTGTTGTGGATGAGAGGGCTGGGGAAGTGAGTCATTTGTAGTTCGTTGATGATACAGCGCTGGTGGCTGATTCGGGTGAGAAACTCCAGAAGCTGGTGACTGAGTCTAGTAAAGTGCGTAAAAGACGAAAGCTGAGAGTAAATGTGAATAAGAGCAAGGTTATTACGTACAGTAGGGCTGAGGGACAAGTCAACTGGGAGGTAAGTTTGAATGTAGAAAAACTGGAGGAAGTAAAGTTTTTTAGATATCTGGGAGTGGATTTGGCAGCGGATGGAACCATGGAAGCGGAGGTGAGTCACAGGGTGGGGGATGGGGGAAAGTTCTGGGAGCATTGAAAAATGTGTGGAAGGCGAAAACTTTCTCTTGGAAAGCAATAATGGGCATATTTGAAGGAATTGTAGTTCCAACATTGTTATATGGTTGCGAGGCGTGGTCTACAGATAGGGTTGTGCGGAGGGTGGATGTGTTGGAAATGAGATGTTTAAGGACAATATGTGGTGTGAGGTGGTTTGATTGAGTAAGGGTAAGAGAGACGTGGTTGAGAGAGCAGAAGAGGGTGTATTGAAATGGTTTGGTCACATGGAGAGAATGGGTGAGGAAAGATTGACAAAGAGGATATATGTGTCAGAGGTGGAGAGAACGAGAAGCGAGACACCAAATTGGAGGTGGAAGGATGGAGTGAAAAAGATTTTGAGCGATCGGGGCCTGAACATACAGGAGGGTGAAAGGCGTGCAAGGAATAGAGTGAATTCGAACGAAGTGGTATACCGGGTTCGACGTGCTGTCAGTGGATTTAACCAGGACATGTGAAGCGTCTGGGGTAAACCATGGAAAGTTTTTCGGGGCCTGTATGTGCAAAGTGGGCTGTGGTTTCGGTGCATTACACATGACAGCTAAAGACTGAGGATGAAGGAATGTGGCCTATGGTGTCTTTTCCTCGCGCTACCTCGCGCGCGCGCGGGGGAGGGGGTGCTGTTTCATGTGTGGCGGGCTGGCGACGAGAATGGATGAAGGCAGCTAGTATAAATACATATACATGTGTATATATGTATATACCTGTGTAGGTATATGTATGTATACTTTGAAGTGTATTGTTATGTATATTTGCGTGTGTGGGCTTTTATGTATATGTATGTGTATGTGAGTGGCTTGGGCCATTCTTTCGTCTGTTTCCTTGCGTTACCTCGGTAACGCTGAGACAGCGACTAAGTATAGTAAAAAAGAATACATATTTTATACTTGCTCGCCTTCATTCATTCATGGCGCCACCTCAGCATACAGGGACAGCAAAAAAATCCATGAAGGAAAGGAAAATATATAACATGTATGTATACTGAATTCTTCTCCCCACACTTGATCACTGCCCCTTGCATCATGAGGAAGTGCCAGGAAACAGGAGAAAAAAGCTACATCCGGTCACACTGTTTCTCTAGCTGTCTTGTGTAATGCACCGAAACCACAGATCCTCAGCCACAACCAGACCCCACAGACCTTTCCATGGTTTACCCCAGACGTTCCACATGCCCTGGTTCAGCCCACTGGCGACACGTAGATCCCAGCCTACCACATCGTTCCAATTCACTCTATTTTGTGTATGCCTTGACCTTCATGCGCTTTCAGGCATCGCTCAAAATCTTTCTCCAATTTGGTATCCTGCTTCTCCTTGTTCCTCCTCTTTTGACATATACATCCTATTTGTCAATATCCCCTTATTCATTCCTTTCATATTTCCAAGTCATTTTAACACGACCTCTTCTGCTCTCTCGACCACACTATATCTATTTCCACACATCACTCTCAGCCCGTTCATTAATTACTCGATCAAACACTTAATTTCCAATTCATCCACCCTCTTCCGTACAACCATAACAATAGCCTGTACCTCGCAACTATATGATATTGTTGGAACTACTATTCCTTCAAACATACCCATTTTTGCCCTACGACATAACGTTCTCTCTTTCCACACATTCTTTGTAGTTTCCAGAATCTTCACCCCTTCCTCGACACTGTGACCCACCGCCGCTTCCATGGTTCAACTCTTAAACACTTCACTTCCTTCAAGTTTTTTCCATTCAAATTTACATCCCAACTAATTTGTCCCTCAACCATGCTAAACCTAATAACTTGCTCTTATTCACATTTACAGGCCTTACGCACTTAATACAAAATTTTCACTGCTTCTAGCAGCTTACCTCACACACCATATAAACTTAATACCTTCCATAAAGCATCTCTATCAACCCTATCATATGTCTTCTCTATATCCATAAATGTCACATACAAATGCACCTGTTTTCCTAAGTATTTCTTACACACATTCTTTAAAGCAGACACCTGATCCACACGTCCTCTACTACTTCTGAAATCACACTGCTCTTCCCCAATCTGATGATCTTCATATATATTCACCTTCTCAATCATAACCTTCATATACAACTTTCTGGGTATACTCAACAAACCTCTACCTCTGTCGTTTGAACACTCACCTTTATTCCCTTTGTCTTTTTACATTGACACTATACATGCATTTCGCCAGTTCTTAGGTACTTCACCATGATCCGTATATACAGGGAATATCCTTACAACCAATCAACGACATAGTCACCTCCTTTCTCAATAAATCTAAATGAATACCATCCACTTCCGCGGCCTTGCCGCATTCATCTTCTGCAAGGCTTTTTACCACCTCTCTTCTTCAGACCCCTCTCCATGACTCTCTCGCATCGCATAATACCCCGACCAAACCATTCTAATCTGTCACTCTATCATCAAACACATTTAACAATCGTTCAAAATTCTCATTCCATCTCCTCCTCACTTCATGACAATCTGTTATCAATTCTTCTTTGCCTCCTTGACCGATATTCCCATTTGTTCTCTTATATTTTACACATAGTTTTATTCTTTCCAAAACGTCTCTCTGTTCTCCCTAAAGTTTAATGATACTCTCCCAGCTCTTATTGGCCCTCTTTTTCAATCCCTGCACCTTCCTCTTGATCTTCTGCCACTTTTTCTTATACATCTCCCAATCATTTGCACTCCTTCCCCGTAAGTACCACCCAAACTTCTCTCTTTTCTCTTTCACTAGCAACTTTACTTCTACATCCCACCACTCACTACCTTTTCCAATCTGCTTACATCCAAGCTCCTGCAAGCCACATGCGTCTTTTGAACATACCATCATTGTTTTTCTAAATACATGATATTCCTCCTCCACTCCACTCACTTCATTTTTTCTCACCTCTAGCCATTATATACTTAATATCTGCAAATATTTTTCACAGAAGTTTCCTTTCCAAGCTTACTTTCTCTTACCACTCTCTTCTCGACACACACCTTCCGCAGACAGAACTTCACTGGGAACCATTCATTCTCCTCTCTTCCTACTTATACACGCGCCTTACATCATTGATATAATCTTTTCACCGCTTCTTAAGAACTTCTCCAGTGAATCTTTAACAGCCCAATCATATACCTTCTCCGGATCGATAAGTGGCACATACAAATCCATCTGTTTTTGTGATCATTTCTCACATACATTCTTCAAAGCAAACACCTGATCCACACCGCCTCTACCACTTCTATAACCACGCTGCTCCTCCCTTCCCCCCACAATCTGCTGCTTTGTACATTACTTCACCTTCTCCATCAATACCCTCCTATAAAACTTAACAGGTATACTCAACAAGCTTATCCCCCTGTAGTTTGAACACTCACCTTTATCCCTTTTGCCTTTAAATAATGACACTATACATGCAGTCCGCCAGTTCTCAGACACTTTACCATGATCCATACATACATCAAATATCCCTACTAACCAGTCAACAACACAGTCACCCATTTCTTAATATGTTCAGCTTGAATACCATCCACTCCTGCTGCCTTGCCGCACTGCTTCTTCTGTAAGCTTCTAAAGGGTGACTTCGAATCAGGATATTTCTACGGAAACGTCAAATCACACAAGCCGGGAAATCCTCCAAGGCCGATCACCTCTCTCTCTCTCTCTCTCTCTCTCTCTCTCTCTCTCTCTCCCCCTTCCCCGATCCCTTCCCTTTCCTACGGGTTAGCCAAAATGCTAAACCTTTTGATCTCACCAGATGCCCCCATGACTCATTCGCTACGATCGACTGAAGGATTTATTAACATCCTAAGAAACAAAGCCACAAGACATCACAGCCTCCCTAGATGTGGAGTCTCTCTTCACAAATGTACCAGTGGAGAGGACAACAGACACCATCCTGGATTATGTTTACCAACACTATGTCTTACCTTCCCTGAGGATGACCAGATATATTCCAAGAGAAATGTTACGTTTCTGCATCATGGAAACACCTTTCAGATGTCCACAAGGCAAGTTTTACCGGCAAGTGAACGAAATAGCTTGGGGGGGGGGGGGGGGGTGCACAGGCATTTATGTCCTTTGTCGAAGCTACAGCACTGCGAGCTGAGAACATGATACCTCATCTTCACTGCAGTTATATAGACGACATTCTTACGTGCGTAGATAACAAACTTACTAGAAAGCCTCTATAACCGACGCCAAGAAACTTTGGGCTCAGGATTTATAGAGCTGAATAATAATGGTAAGATTCCCTTCTTGGATGTAATGGTTGGTGACACAACAGCATCTTCGTCACCGACCTCTACAAAAAGTCCACAATCCAAGGTAAATACATGAACGAAATAAGTGAAAAGATTCAAAATTACAATAGGAGTTTTATTCAAGCATACGTGAGGAGAGTTATCAAGGTGTGCTCAACCTGGCAGCTTCTACATCAAGATCAGACGTGTCGGGCAAATGTTAATCAACAATGGATATTCAAACACTGACTGTGATACCATTGTGAACAACATGCCAGAGCAGCATCTCGTGACAAACAGACAACCTCAACATAATAACATAAAATTTGCTACTGGAACAACATATCGAAAGGACGATAAGATCGTGCGAAATTTTTCAGTCAGAAATTACAAGGCGACTTATGAAGACAAGGATATCAGTCTGATAACATACTATAATAATCAGATAACATGTTCGCTTGTAATGAACAGCAATATGGTAGGTCCCATCTGAAGTTTGAATCGTAACGGTGTGGCCTGTGAGAACATATGCAGTATTTGGGACTGTCAGCCCCACCACATAAACTGCATTGTACATACAACCTGCACGCTGAGCCGCCATCTCTTGATCCACTTACAAGAAGGTGGAATCGAACATCATGAACAAAAGCATAGGACAAGACCAACAATGTAAATAACAACAATATCATTACTACTTGCAGTGATCGGAGAAGAACACAGATATTAGAGGCTATTCACATTAGGGAGAAGACACTTGTCATCAACATCCAGACAAACATGACGAAAGCCGCACAGCTCTTCGATGGCCGGCCAAGAGGACGTAGATCTAATGCCATTATAGAACATGTAGAAAGCGACACTGACCTGCCACAAGCTACCGAGTCTGCCATTTCAAGACAGGGTGAATGTGTCGCTGACCCACTCAGTCCTAGGTAACGAAGGGCAGAGAGAATCAAACGAGCCCGACATGACCTCAACGCCACACCTGGACAATAACGGTCTGGAGTGGCCTAACTTTGTGTATTTAGGGATGGACTGTCTATATTCCTACTTCGTACAAGATTGTTCTTCTGTGTTTGCTCTTCTGTAGGGTTGATATATTTTTGAAAACATATTTTGTATTCATGTTGTACTTCATACCACCCATCATGATTTTTGAAATTTGTATTTCTTTAGTGTTTTCCATTACTTTTATATTTCATGTACTGTGGTTTTTTATATACAGGCTTAGATTTACATTTCATATCTAGGGTTTGTGACGCAATTTTTCTCGTTTTTGTAGATTCCTGACGATGGCTCTGCCATATAATTTTGGAGAACTTATGTCTGAGCATACACCCAACGATAGAACAATACTGAGAAAACTAGAATCGTTAAAATGATTCATAACTGTAAACATACTGCCGTATTCAATTCTATGCGATATATATATATATATATATATATATATATATATATATATATATATATATATATATATATATATATATATATATATATATATATATATATATATATATATATATATATATATATGTACAACATACAAACTTCCAACAGCCAGGATCGAACCCGGTACCCCTGTGCAGCAGGCGATATGTATTGGAAAGGATCACAATTTTGAGCGTGATCAAGATACTCTGAGTCCACGAGGAAAATGAAACACGATATGTTCCTACGTGCACTTTCGTGTAATAATCACAATCAGGGGAGTCACAAGAGAGAAAATAACGGTCAGTCAATACACGTCGAAAAGGCGAATCTAGGACGCCATTTGGCAAACATATATGTATGTATTTATGTATGAATGTATGGTTCATGGTGAAGTGCCTGAGAATTGATGGAATGCACGCATCGTGCCATTGTACAAATTGAAAGGGAATAACGGTAAGTGTTCAAATTACAGAGGAATAAGTTTGTTGAGTATTCCTGGGAAATTACGCGGGAGTGTATTGACTGAAAGGGTAAAAGCATGTACAGAGCATCAGATTGGGGAAGAGCAGTGTGGTTTCAGAAGTGGTAGAGTATATGTGGATCAAGTGTTTGCTTTGAAGAATGTATATGAGAAGTGCTTAGAAAAACAAATGGATTTGTATGTAGCGTTTATGGATCTGGAGAAAGCATATGATAGGGTTGATAGAGATGCTTTGTGGAAGGTGTTTAGAGTATATGGTGTGGAAGGTAAGTTGCTAGAAACATTGAAAAGTCATTATCGAGGATGTAAGGCATGAGTACGAGTAGGAAGAGAGGAAAATGATTGGTTCTCAGTGAATGTTGGTTTAAGGCAGGGGTGCATGATGTCTCCATGGCTGTTAATTTGTTTATAGATGGGGTTGTTAGGGAGGTGAATGCAAGAGTTTTGGAGAGAGGTGCAAGTATGCAGTCTGTTGTGAATGAGAGAGCTTGGGAAGTGAGTCATTTGCTGTTTCGCTGATGAAACGGCACTGGTGGCTGATTCGGGTGAGAAACTGCAGAAGCTGGTGACTGACTTTGGTAAAGTGTGTGAAAGAAGAAAGCTGAGAGTAAATGTGAGAAAGAGCAAGGTTATTAGGTTTAGTAGGGTTGAGGGACAAGGTAACTGGGAGGTAAGTTTGAATGAAGAAAAACTGGAGGAAGTAAAGTGTTTTAGATATCTGGGAGTGGATTTAGCAGCGGATGGAACCATGGAAGCAGAAATGAGTCACAGGATGTGGGAGGGGGGTGTAGATTCTGGGAGCGTTTAAGAATGGGTGGAAGGCGAGAACGTTATCGCGGAGAGCAAAAATGGAGTGTGAAGGTATAGTGGTTCCAACAATGTTATATGGTTGCGAGGCATGGGCTATAGATAGGGTTGTGCGGAGGAGGGTGGATGTTTTAGAAATGAAATGTCTGAGGACAATATGTGGTGTGAGGAGGTTTGTTCGAGTAAGTACTGAAAGGGTAAGAGAGATGTGTGGTGATAAATAGAGTGTGGTTGAGAGAGCAGAAGAGAGTATTTTGAAATGGTTTGATCATATAGAGAGAATGAGTGAGGAGAGATTGACAAAGAGGATATATATGTCATAGGTAGAGGGAACCAAGAGAAGTTGGAGACCAAATTGTAGGTGGAAGGATGGAGTTAAAAAGATTT